>NW_023425572.1:731111-1326598 GCF_014108245.1 Pipistrellus kuhlii | reverse complement strand
CTGCCAGCCTGTTTGCCTCCAACTTCCCTCCTCTTCTGGTCTGGTCACCCCTAACTGCCCTCCCCTGCAGGGTTGATCGCCTCCAACTGCCCTCCCTTTTAGGCCCTGGTCCCTCCCAACTGCCCTCCCCTGCTGGTCATCTTGTGTGGCCATTTTGTGTCCACATAGGGGCAGGACTTTGACCACATGGGGGCAGCCATATTGTGTGTTGGAGTGCTGATCAATTTGCATATTACTCTTTTATTAGATAGGATAGAGGCCTGGTGCATGGGTGTGGTCCAGCTGGTTTGGCCTGAAGGGTGTCCTGGATCAGGGTTGGGGGTTTCCTTTGGGCATGGGGGCAGCCTGAGCGATGGGTCTGTGGTGGTTTGCAGGCCAGTCACGCCCCCGCCCCCCCTCCCTCTCGACCCAAGTGGAGGCCCTGGTTTCTGAGATTTATTTATCTTCTACAATTGAAACTTTGTAGCCTGGAGCAGAGCCAAGCTTCCTGTTGACTCAGTGAATGGGGCCATTTCTGTTTGGATTTGTTTAATTCTATCATTGAAACTTTGTAGCCTTGAGTGGAGTCCTAGGCTGGCAAGGGCAGGCAGAAAGCTTGGCTTCCTCTGTTGCCTGGAAAACCCAAGCCTCCCTCCTGCTCTCTGTGGCTGTAGCCATCTTGGTTGGGTTTATTTGCATACTTGCTCTGATTGTCTGGTGGGCGTGGCTGGTGGATGTAGCAGAGTGATGGTTAATTTGCATATTACTCTTTAATTAGGTAGGATTTGGTCTTTTAAAAAATATGTTTTTCTTGATTTAGAGATAAAGGAAGAGAGAGAAACATCAATGATGACAGATAATCATGGATTGGCTGCCTCCTGCATGCCCCATACTGGGGACCAAGCTTACATCGGGGGCACGTGTCCTGATCAAGAATCAAACCCTGAAATCCTGGTTCTTAAGACGGTGCTCAACTACGCCTGCTGGCCTGTAGCCAATCTTAATTATGTCTTTCAGCAAAGGTCCATAAGTGGAACTGCTTGTTTGAAAGTTTGTACATATTTTGATTGACTTTAGAGACAGGGAGGGAGGGAGAGAAATGTTGGTTTAGAATTCCACTGACTGATGCACTCATTGGTTGATTCTTGTATGTGCCCTGATCAGGGATTGAGCTCTGCAACCTGGACCTATTGGGAAGATGCTCTAACCACTTAAGTACTCTGCCAGGGTGAAAGTCTGTACACTTTAAGGCTTTCAGTAAACCCTCCACCAGCAGAGTATGGAGGTCAAGTGTCTCCATTTTCGAATATGGCATTTCCCTCTCCAATATAGCACCATTCACCTCCCCCCCCCCGGGGGAGGGGGCAGGTTCAGGCTGTGGGTCCCACCCTCATGATGCCCTCTGTTGGTTTGCAGATCCCCTGGATACCTAGCCATGGCCTTGTTCGACAAGGCCAATTGCCAGGCAGCAATGTTAGCCCTCAACATTCTGGGATGGATCTTTACCATGGTTTCCATGGGCCTGCCTAATTGGCGCACATGGTACATAGATAGAAGCCCTGCACCCCCCTGGGGGCTGGCCTGTGTAGGGATGTGGAAGGTCTGCACTTACCACCCCAATGGCCTCCAGAGCAGACCCATAGCGTGTCACCGCTACACCTACAGTGACGCCTACCTGCCATTGGATATCCTCCTCGCTCAGCACCTGCTGCTCATCGCCAGCCTCCTGGGGCTGCTGGGGAAAGGGCTCATGGTCATGGGCCTGCGGAGAGTGTATGCGGGACAGCTTCAGAAGGACACCACCTGCAATATGTTCCTCGTTTCCAAAATCCTGAGCATCATAGCTGGTGCATTTATCTTCATCGCTGTATCTGTAACTACCATGCTGTGCTCAATGAAGAGGGCATAGACTTCCCGCCCTCCTTCCACATCTCCTACAGGCCAGAATGGCAGGAGATGGGCAGCACCGTGTATCTGGCGATTCTAGCTGCATTCCTAATGCTGTTGAGTGGGCTGTTTACCATCTCTTTCCAGCTGCCCCCAAAAGCCAAATATACCCCCAAGTCTCAAAAGTGTGAAGTTCCCGGTTGCAAAGGTTTGCAAATCCACGATGAGCAGTTTATGAGGGTGAAGTAACTATGAAATAGAGCCAAGGACTCATGACCATGGCAAAGGTCATCTTTTGCAGCAAGTGGCCATATTCTGTTTTGTACAAATTGGGCTCATCAATTGGTTAAGGAACTTTCATTAAAAAAAATTCCAAAGAAACCACTTTCCACTTGTCTTACTGAATCTGGTTTTTAATTATTGTTGAGTAAACTAATGAACTGGTGCACGAAATTTGTGCCCACTAAAAGGATTAATTAGAAGAAATATTTTAATATTGCTATTTGCCATTCTCTATAATAGAAGTGTCAGAGATGAAAGAAAATTAGTAAAATGTATAAGAAAATCTTCCTCCTGTCAGAGTCTGTGGCACACCACCGAACCCAGAGTCAAGTCCCTGCCACCTCTGTGGGCCTCAAAATTGTGGGAGACCCAGACCCAGCCACCCCCCCTCCCATTGGGCTAGATCCAGACCCAGCTGGTCCCACCTTTGTCAAGCCCTGCAGGATGGGGGAGGGGAGCACAGCATCAGGTCTCCTGGCTCAGCACCAGGTTCGGGACATGGCCTGAGGACCCCAGCCCGGGACTGAATTGGGGGTGTGTGGCATGAGGTCTCCAAGCCTGGGCCATAGCGGGGGTCATGGCCTGAGGCCCCCAGCCTTGGCCTGGGCGGGGTGTGTGGCCTGAAGTCTCCCAGTGTGGGCAAGGGTGGGGCATGACCTGAGGTCTCCCAGCCTGAGCCAGGTGGGGGGCTCAGTCTGAGGTCCCCTGTCAAGCTCCGCCAGTCAGTCATGTGGCCTGAGGTCCCCCTTCAAGCCCTGCTGGATGGGGGATATGGCCTGAGGCCCCCCGGCTTGGTGCCAGGGTTGGGGGCATGGGCTGAAGCCCCCTGTCCAGCCCCACAGGGGCACAGCCTCAGGTCTTGCTGATTGCTCGTTAAGGCTCTTTACGGGAACTCGGCCTATGCTGTGGGCACAGCCATCTTGTGTACAGAAACCCTGCCTCCACTGTGGGTGCTGCCTTTGTGGTGGAGTCATGGTAAATTTGCATATTCCCTCTTTATCATATAGGATAATCAATGCTATACATCTACTGCATGGAAATGAGAGTTGCTGGGATTCTCACAGCTCCCTCTCAAACTCCCACTAAAAACAACTAGCCTGAGTTTCCAGGGCATGGCCCTAACCCCTCTCCACCACATGCACTTCCCCAAATGTGCCAAAGCAGCAGAGCGGGAGGAATCCCACTTCCATGACCACACTCAACAGTGACCACGCTTTTGCCACATTCGCTTTCTCTCTCCTTCCTTCCGTTCTTTTCCTCTAGTTTTCTTTCTCCTGAGAACTTTGATGCAAACCCCAGACGTCAGGTTCCTTCATCCCTTTGCACTTCAAGATCATTCTCTAAAAAAAGGACATTTCTTTGCAACCCACAGGTTGAGAACTGCTAACAGGGTCGCCTAAGACCCTCGGAAAACACAGATATTTACATTATGATTCATAACAGTAGCAAATTTACAGTTATGAAGCAGCAAGGAAAATAATTTTTTTGCTTGGGGCTCACCACAACATGAGGAACTGTATTAAAGGGTCGCAGCATTAAAACGGTTGAGAACCACTGCTTTAAATCAATGGTTCTCAGTGGTAGACATTTAGCAATATCTAGAGGCATTTTTTATTGTCGCAACTGGTGTGTGTGTGTGTGTGTGTGTGTGTGTGTGTGTTAATGGCATCTATGGGTAGAAGCCAGGGGTGGTGTTAAACATCCTGCCATGCATAGGGCTGCCCCTCATCACACATCTTTAGTGCCAGGGCTGAGAAACCCTGCTTCAGACCCCAGATTTCATGGTTTTGGAATGGCTTGCATTCAGGAAATAGCAAAAAAGGTCAGCGTATGCATCTTAGGCCATGAGATGGATTTCTGCAGATGAGCTTTCTGTGACTTCTCAGGGGATTGTCAGCGATGCCTCGCCTTGGAAGAATGTACGTTGCTTCTGACAGCCTTGTGAGGGCCTCCCAGGAAGGGTTCACCTCAGAGCTCTCATGACTCAGAAGCCGGAGTGGCTCAGGTGTTCAATTCTAGAAATAAATCCCTTTTTGGCTCACACTGTATTACTTGTTTAGAGTTTCACGTAGATAGCAGAGCACATGGAAATGACATGTTTGCTGTACTTTGAACACCATATGTTGAAATGGCTGCAAGAGCAGCAAGCTGTTTTCTTTTAATATATTTTTATTGATTTCAGAGAGGAAGGGAGAGAGAGATATATATAATAGAAACAGTCAATGATGAGAGAGAATCATTGATCAGCTGCTTCCTGCACACCTCATACTGGGGATGGAGCCCATAACCTAGGCATGTGTCCTTGACTGGAGTTGAAAATGGGACCCTTCGGTAAAGGCAAGGCTTCTCAGTGAGACAGATACTTTATGGAGGGTAAGGGGTGTGGGAAGTGTTTTCTGTTTTGCATGGTAAATGTAAGCTGCCTTCTCAATGCCCACGTGAGATGCAGGGGGTTTTTTGGTGGGTCACCTGCAGCTCAGGAGAGAGGACTAGCATGAAGGTGTTACGTTGGATGCATTAAGATCTACGTCAGTGGTTCCCAGCCATGATTGTATTAGATGGGGGGAGCCTTTAAGATTCCAGATGTAGCCTGGCTGGCGTGGCTTGGTGTGTGAGCATTGACCAATGAACCAAGAGGTCACTGGTTTGATTCCCAGTCAGGACACATGTCTGGGTTGTGATACCCAGTGTGGGGTGTGCAGGAGGCAGTCAATCAATGGTTCTCTATATCTATGAGCTTAGTTGTTGTTGTCTTTTAAGGTTTCACATATAAGGGAGACCATACAGTATTAGTCTTTTTCTATCTGACATATTTTACTTAACATAATGCAGTCTTCACATTTGTAGGGTAAGCCCTGAGAGTTGGGTGTTTGTGTGTTTTTTTGTTTTTTGCAGTGCAATGTCTGACTTAAACTTAGGTTGCTGAGGCATCAACTTCGAAGAATTCTATCTCATTAAACACACCAGCAGCCACATGGCTAGATTAAGAGCTAGGCTGCCTCACCCCAGGTCCTTTGTTTCAGATCTTGGTTAATTTCAATACCTTCCCATTTGGGCTACTCGCTTGTTTTCTCTTCCTATACTTTAAATTTCCACTCTGATATTTGAAACCCACCAATAAAGACTGAGCCCATGAAACCCTAAGACCCCATCTGCTAGCTATCCCAGGCCAGGCCTGCACTCTCATTTTCTCCCTCTCCCTCTCCCTCTCCCTCTCCCTCTCCCTCTCCCTCTCCCTCTCCCTCTCCCTCTCCCTCTCCCTCTCCCTCTCTCCCTCTCCCTCTCTCTCTCTCCCCCTCCCTCTCCTTCTCTCACTCTCCCTCTTTCCTTCTTCCTCTCCCTCTTTTTTCCTCCCTTCCTCCTTCCCTCCTCTCTCCCTATCTCCCTCTCTGTATATTCTTGCTGTGTGGCCCCAGGTGTGCTGTGTAATTTCCAGGTCTTGTAAGTAACAAACCTGTATTTTTTCAATGTTTCCTAATGCTTATTGCTGCAGGGTGTCTTACAGTCATAATAAGAACCACAAGGGCTGGTCCAGGCACAACATTTGGTTATTGATAGGCTTAAACCAGTACAAAACATTGTGCATCCCCCCCCCCCCCAACTTAACATCCAACTTGAGGGAAGCGGGGTGGTCCCATGGATCAGGAGTGAATTTGGTGGAATAATAGCAAGAAGACAAAGGAAGGACAATAAGAACTTGAGTAGCTAACCCTGGAATCCAGGCTGCATAAGGAAGGTGCTGAAGTCAGGAGGGTGCTGATTGCCTGGGAGAAAATCAAGGGAAGTGGAGCAATTGGAGGCAGTGCTCAAAACCTAAAATATCTCGACTTTAAGCCGTAGCCGGTTTGGCTCAGTGGGTGGAGCATCGGCCTTTGTACCAAAAAGTCCAGGGTTCCATTCTGGTGAAGGGCACGTACCTCCATTGCAGGCTCCTCCTAGGTCTGGGCCCTGGTCAGGGGTCATGCAGGAGGCAATCAATGTGTTTCTTTCACATTGATGTTTTTCTCTGTCTTTCCTTCACTCTTCCACTTTCCGTAAAAGTCAATGTGAAGATATTCTTGGGTGAGGACTAACAAAATAATAATAATAATAATAATAATAATAATAATAATAATAATAAAAAAATACCCCCCACAACAAATTAAAAAACACTCACCTTTGCATTGGGAAATGTACATACCAGCCAAACCCTTTATGTCATTCACAAATTATTTATGCAAATTTTATTGTTTTAAGCTAATGCTTGGCAGAATCAGCAGCCTTTAAAAACACTTTTCTTGCTAGAACCAAGTTTTCTTGAATTGTGATTGTGTTTGTATATTTTGTTGCTATATCTATAGATAACATTCTTCCTTAAAGATTATTTATTACTAAAGGCCTAGTGCACAGATTCATGCACCAGTGGGGTCCCTCGGCCTGGCCTGCACCCTCTTCCAATTGGGGATCCCTTGGGTGATATCAGAGAGCCAGTTTTGGCCCAATCCCCATAGGCCAGGCTGCGGGATCTGACCCCACAACTGCACAAATCTCTGCTGGTTTTGGCCTGATCCCCAGAGTCTAGGCCAAAGATCCCCACCAGGGCACGAATCCATGCACCAGGCCTCTATTATGAATATGAGATCTTTGTTTAATCTCTTCCTGCCCTTCCTCCTCTCCCTTTCCATCTGAGATTCATCAGTCTGTTCCATATTCCATGCCTGTGTGTTGAGCGTCTGCCCCATGGTGGTTAGTGAGCGTCATAGCTACTGTTGAATGGTCTAAAGATCACTTAGGCATATATATATATATATATATATATATATATATATATATATATATTCATCTGTAGAAGTGTCCACTTGGAAGCAGCCAGGGATCCAAGGCAGAGGTCAGCAAACTGTATGTACAGGGCCAGAGAGAGTAAATACTTTTGATTTTGCAGGCCAGAAAGTCTCTGCAATAGCCACTTGACCTTGGCTTTGTAGGCCCAAAGCAGACATAGATAACACATGAATGAATTGTGGCCCTGTTCTAATAAAACTTTACAAAAGCACAGGCTATAGTTTGCTGATACCTGCTCTAACTTAAAAAAAAGACTCCAGCCCTAGCTTGTTTGGCTCAGTGAATAGAGCATCAGCTTGCAGACTAAAGGATCCTGGATTTGATTCCAGTCAAGGGCACATGCCTGGGTTGTGGGCTTGGTCCTCAGTAGGGAGCATGCAGGAGGCAGATGATTAATGATTCTCTCTCATCATTGATGTTTCTATCTCTTTCTCCTTCTCCCTTCCTTTCTGAAATTAATAATAATAATAATATATATACATATTTTTAATTGATTTTTTATAGAGAGGAAAGGAGAGGAAAAGAAAGCTAGAAACATCAATGAGAGAAAAACATTGACCAGCTGCCTCCTGCACACCCCCTACTAGGGATGTGCCCACAACCAATGCACATGCCCTTGACTGGAATCGAACTTGGGACCCTTCAGTCTACAGAACAATGCTCTATCCACTGAGCCAAACCGGTTTTGGCAATAAAAATATATTTTGATAAAAGACTCCAGTAGGTTATATAATCTTGTGGGAAAGTCTCCACAAGTTCATATTTTAATTGGCTTAACTTTTCAATTTTGACTTTTAGAAAACATTTATTTATACCATAGTTTATTATGACCATGTAGAAATGAAGTAACTTGTAAATGATAATGACACGTGGAAAGTTCTAACTTGATGGAAACCTGATAGGTCAGGATGGTACAATGTATATCTGATGGTTGTCATTTTAATGTCCTTGAACTCGCAAGCATGTCCTTTGAGTCTTGAAGAAATGTGATATCTGTCATTGTAGTGTCAATCCTTTCACCCCAGTCATCCATAGGCAAAAGTGAAAGAGTGTGATTCTGTGTTTGTTGTACTGATACTTGTATTCTAAAATATTTCCTTGTGGAAATTCAGTGTGTTCTAGGAAATCTAACATTGTACTGAAAATCTGTTCCCAGCTTTTGGAGACTCTTCATTAGTAAACACCTTAATAGTAAAATATGGCTTGATCAAAAATAACTGACAAGCCGAAACCGGTTTGGCTCAATGGATAGAGCATCGGCTTGGGGTCTGAAGGGACCCGGGTTTGATTCTGGTCAAGGGCATGTACCTTGGTTGCGGGCATATCCCTAGTAGGGAGTGTGCAGGAGGCAGCTGATTGATGACTCTCTCTCACCGATGTTTCTAACTCTCTATCTCTCTCCCTTCCTCTCTGTACAAAATCAATAAAATATATTTTTAAAAATATAACTGACAAAATGTCAAGACTCAATGTTGCTATTGTGTTTTATTTTAATTTTTTTATTGAGTTCAGAGAGGAAGGAAGAGGGAGAGAGAGATAGAAACATCAATGATGAGAGAGAATCATGGATCCGGCTGCCTCCTGCATGCCACCTACTGAGGATCAATCCTGCAACCCAGGCATGTGCCCTGACCAGAATCGAACCTGGGACCCTTCAGTCTGCAGGCGATGCTTTATCCACTGAGCCAAATTGGTGAGGGCTCAATGTTGCCCTTGTGATTGAGAAGACAAGCTTAAATGGGAGGATACTTCTCCCCAAATAAGTGAATATTCCTTAAAATATCAATCAGAATTATGTGGCTTGTCTCTGTAAAGTATTTAAATACTATTGAGTTTTATTAAATATTTACTATGAAGGTTGCCAGTCCCTGATGTGGTGTGATGTTTCAATCAGGGCCCAGAAGAGCTATTTTTGACCAGTCATTCTTTGGAGTTAAATGTGTGTACGTTGGTAGGACAGGAAAGGAATGGAATGTCAAGTTTTTGCCAATAGCTCTTTTGGGCTGAAAAGAAGTTTCTCAGTTCTTTCTTTTCAGCCTGAGTCACATGGAGAATGTATCCAAGGAGGGGCATTGAAAGAAGTAAAAAGCAATTAAGGAGGGGAAAAAAGGCTTCCATCCACCTTGGTCCGATTTCCACTGGAAAATTGTTCCTGGTAGCATCACTGGTTACCAGTGTTTTCTTTTTAAGGCGTAAGGACTGAAGTGTTTTTCTGGAGCATGCCCAAATGGAATGGGTCTTATTTAGACCTCATTCTGAAAGATGATACCAGAGAGCATAATCTGCTTTTCTCACTATGGACACAGAAATTCTAATCAGAGGGGTCAGTTGGGACAACTTCAGGGAATAATATCTGAAGGGATCCTTTTATTCCAGATGGTAGAGAAAAACAGAATGTATGACAATGATTAACCTCTGAATGGGATAAATTACATTAAAAGTTTATTTAGAAGTGCTACATGAATATCCGATATAATAAAGAGGTAATATGCAAATTAATCATCACACAATCACAAGATGGCTGTGCCCACAGCGGAGGCTGCGTTTCTGTAACAAGATGGCTACACCCACAGAAGAGGCGGTATTCTCATAATGAGCAATCAGCAGGAACCTGAGGCTTCACGGAGCTGGGCTGGGGCAGGGAACCTGAGGCCATGCTCCCTGCCTTGTGGGGCTTGATGGGGGATCTCAAAGTCTGCCCCTCACCCCGGCCTGGGCTGGTGGACCTCAGGCTATGCCCTTGGCCCCAGTGCCAGGCCAGGGGACCTCAGGATGCACCCCCTGCCAAACGGGGCTTGACGGGGGCCCTCAAGGTGTGCTCCCCGCCCTGGGGCCAGGCTGGTGGACCTGAGGCCATGTCCCCCACCCTGGTGCCCGGCTGGGGGGCCTCAAGCTACACCCTCCGCCCTGATGCCAGGGTGGAGTACCTCAGACTATGTCCCCTGCCTGGCGGGACTTTACAGGGACCTCAGGCCATGCCCCCTTGCCTGGTGGAGCTTGATGGGGTACCTCAAGGCATACCCCCTGCCCTGGTACCAGGCATACCCTCACCTGGCGGGGCTTGTCAGGGGGGTTGGGGAGGATGGCTGAGTCTATATCTCACCCAATTGGGGTGGGGCCGGCCTGGTCTGTGTCCCCTGCGATTTCAAGGTGCATGTGCAGGTGGGGACTTAACTCTGGGTCCCATGGTGTACTGCAGACTCTGACAGGAGAAATATTTTCATATACATTTTACTAATTTTCTTTCATCTCTGTCATTTCTATTATAGAGAAAGGGCAAATAGCAATATTAATGTATTTCCTCTAAGTAATTCCCTTTTAATGTGCATGAATTTTGTGCACCAGACTACTAGTGTATAACAAGTGTCTGATGCTGACCCTGTTCCCTCTGTATGAAGCAATGGCTGAACTTGAACATGGGGTGATGGAAAGTGAACTCTGCCCAACATGTGACTAGATCTCCCATGTGCAGCATTCATTGGGCACAGCAGGTAGTACATGTGTTCTAGATCTCATGCTGGTGTGCTTTGGAATGGGCATGCCTCATCCTAGGCATTGCTCTAGCTTCTACTTTAATTAATATATATATATATATATATAATTTTTTAAATTTCTTTATGGATTACGGCATTATATATGTGTCCTTATTTCCCCATTATCCCCCAATCTCCATTAATGCTCCCACCCAACTGTTGTCTGTGTCCATTGATTATGCTTATATACATGCATACAAATCCTTTGGTTGATCTCTCCCCCTTACCCCCACTGTCCCCTACCTTCCTTGAGGTTTGACATTCAGATTGATGCTTCTCTGTCTCTGGATCTGTTTATGTTTATCAGTTTATGTTGTTAATTATATTCCACAAATGAGTGAGATCATGTGATATTTATCTCTCTCTGCCTGGCTTATTTCACTTAGCATAATGCTCTCTATCTCCATCCATGTTGTTGCAAATGGTAAGAACTCCTTTTTCACTGCAGCATAGGATTCCATTGTGTAGATGTATCACAATTTTTTAATCCACTCATCTGCTGATGGGCACTTAGGCTATTTCCAAATCTTAGCTATGGTGAATTGTGCTGCTATGAACATAGGGGTGCATATATCTTTTATGATTGTTGTTTCTAGCTTCTTGGGATATATTCCTAGAAGTGGGATCACTGGGTCAAATGGGAGTTCCATTTTTAGTTTTTTGAGGAAACTACAGACTGTTCTGCACAGTGTCTGCTCCAGTCTGCATTCCCACCAGCAGTGAATGAGCGTTCCTTTTTCTCTGCATCCTCACCAGCACTTGTCATTTGTTGATTTGTTGATCATAGCCATTCTGACAGATGTGAGATGGTATCCCATTTTTATTTTGATTTGCATCTCTCAGATGATTAGTGACTTTGAGCAGGTTTTCATATGTCTCTTGGCCTTCCTTCTGTCTTCTTTTGAAAAGTATCTATGTAGATCAGTTGCCCATTTTTTGGTTGGGTTGTTTATCTTCTTTTTGTTACATGTATGACTTTGTAAATTTTGGAGATTAAACCCTTATTGTTGATATCATTGGCAAATATGTTCTCCCATGCAGTGGGCTTTCTTGTTTATTGATGGTTTCCTTTGCTGTGCAAAAGCTTTTTATTTTGATGTAGTCTCATTTGTTTATTTTCTCTTTAGTTTCTATTATATATTTTATTGTTGATGGTATTACAGATATCTTCCATTTCCCCCTCCTTCCAGTCCTTCCCCCTCACCCCAGGTCTTCACTACCCTATTGCCCTGTCCATGGACTATGCATATAAGTATATAAGTTATTTGGCTTATCTATTCTCATCCAACAACCCAACATTGAGGTATGTTAGTCTGTTCCATGCCTCCTTACTTTAGGTCTCATTTTGTTGAATAGCTTCTACTTTTAATTCCAGTTTCTTAACCTCAGTGCTCTTGATATTGGGGCAGGCTGAGTCTTTACTATGAGAGCTGTCCTTTGCAATAGAGGATGCTTGGGGGCATCCCTGGCTTCTACCCACTGGATGCCAGTTGTACCACTTTTCCCACCTTAAGCCTTCCCCATTATCACAACCAAAATGTCCCCAGACATTACCCAATGTCCCCTGGGAGGCAGAACACTTGGGTTGAATACCACTGATCTAGTTTGATACTGTACAGCCCTGGGTTCTGTATCATTTAACTGATGTTCTAAAGAGCATTGCTGTCCTAGCCCACTGGTTGGCAAACTCATGAGTCAACAGAGCCAAATACCAACAGGACAATGATTGAAATTTCTTTTGAGAGACAAATTTTTAAACTTAAACTTCTTCAAAATAGACTCACCCAGGCTGTGGTATTTTGTGGAAGAGCCACACTCAAGGGGTCAAAGAGCTACATCTAGCTTGTGAGCTGCAGTTTGCCGACCACAGCCCTAGCCGGTTTGTCTCAGTGGATAGAGCGTCAGCCTATGGACTGAAGAGTCCCGGGTTCAATTCTGGTCAAGGGCACATGCTTTGGTTGTGGGCTCCTCCTGGCCTGGGCCCTGGTCAGGGCTTGTACAGGAGGCAGCCAATCAATGTGTTTCTCTCACATTGATGTTCCTCTCTGTCTTTCACTCTCTCTTCCACTGTCTCTAAAAATCAGTGGAAAAATATCCTCTGGTGAGGAATAAAAAAAGAAAAAGTAGAAACAAAAGAGCATTGCCTACATTCCCACATACTCTGGGCTTCTGTCTGCACATTTGAGCCCAGGTTTGCATGGAGTGGTAGAGGGAAGGGACCACATGGGTAGGGTGTGCACACATCTAGATTTTTATAGGATAATCATGTTTTTGTCTGTTGCCCAGATATAATTATTAAGTAGCACTACCCTAAAGAGTGTCCACGTAGGGGTCAAAATTATGCAGCTTCCTAGCAATGTGGCCATTTGGCTCTCAAGAATGGGTACGTTTTAAGAGCTCCTAAAATCTCAAAAGGCATTTCTCCTCTGCAGAGGTCTCTGAATCCTTCCTGTCCAATTTTAGAAGCCTGGAAGTTTAACCACTTCATGCTCATATGGCCTGCAGATTGAATTTTTTGCAAATTCGGGGTTTTTGTTGTTGTTGTTTCCCCAAAATGTATTTTTATTGCTTTCAGAGAGGAAGGGAGAGGGAGAGAGAGAGAAACATCAGTGATGAGAGAGAATCATTGATTGGCTCCCTCCTGTACACCCCCTACTGGGGATTGAGCCCACAAAGGCAACCTGGGCATGTGCCCTGAGTAGAATCAAACTGGTGACCTCCTGGTTCCTGGGCCACCGCTCAACTGCTGAGCCACACCTGGCTGGGCACAAATTCACTTTTTGACCAAGTAGGCAAAGTGAACTCAGACAACAAGGAAAAGAACAGTGCTCTTAAAAGAATGTTCTTTTTTTTTTTTTTTCCAACAGAAACAGATTTTAAAGTTCTAAGTAAGAAGGAGTTGCTACTGAGTTTATAATGGCTTTTATATTGGTTTTTACAATCACACTATTACTGGGATCAGGCTTCCTGCTTGGAAAAGTGCTTTGCAATAAATACTTCAGACAGAAGAGAACAAGTTTATAACAGACTGGGCTACAATAGAAGGGAGTTGAAGAAATCAGAGGTGGTTTAAAAAAGCAATCTTCCCTTTGGTCTTAAGAAGAAAAAATGTTTTTCTTCTTCAATAAATCCTGTCACATGTAGAAAAGACTACTTGTTAAAGCCTTGAGTGGACATTTGGATTGTGTAGTTCCTGGTGTGTACCTTTGCAAATAAAGCACACACACAAAAATCTCCAGGTAGTAATATGCACTCCACCCTGCAATCAGAACCAGCCTCCCACCTGTAAATATGAAGGCTAGATGTTCAGCCCATAATGAATGCAGAGTAATTATGTGAGACCAGTCCATGGAAAAGTCAGCATTCATTGGGTGAGCTGCACCTCAGTACCAGCTGCTGTTAGATTTTTAAAGTAATACAAATTCATGGGAACTATTGGAGATGTTGGATAAAAATCTCTCTTCCTCCCCATACTTTTTATCTTCTCTTTACCTCAGATAAAACCCTCGAAGTCAACCTGTGGGGAGAGCCAAAGTTGCAGCTCCCTGACAGAGAAAATGGAGCCAGGCAGATGGCTTTACTCCCAACACATTCCTTTTTCCAATCTCTCTATCTGCACATTGTGATGTTTTCTCCCTGAGCACATCTGGCATCAAAATTGTAATGGATTTAGTCTCTAGCACTTTAATGAAGGTTGTCTTTTATCTCCAATTGGATTTCAGTAGACTTTACTTGTTAATCCTCACCCGAGGATATTTTGCCATTGATTTTCAAGGAGAGTGGAAGAGAGAGGGAAAGACAGAGAAACATTGATGTGAGAGAAACACATGGAATCAAACCCAGGACCAAAGGAATCGAACCTGGGACCCTTTAGTTTGCAGGCTGGCGCTCTATCCATTGAGCCAAAACCAGCTGGGACAATTTTAGTAGACTTTTTAGGTATTTCCTGGATCTTGTTGAACTTCCATATTGGCTGTGAACAATGAGTTGGCAAATATGCCATATTTCCCTGTGGTTCTCAGTCCAGTAACCTCCCATTGGAACAATCAACTCCAAAAACAGTCTTAACCCAAAATATAGCCCTGTGCAAACTAAGGGAAACTGACTATAGAAAATATGCTGGAAGTATCTGTTTTAAAATTGTTGAATTGAAGTGGACTTTGGAAAGCCTAATTAATACTTTCAAATTATATACAATACTATTGTATCTTAGGATATAGTGTTTGAGGAGGGAGTGAGTGTGGCTGTATACATGGTGTGGGAGCCTCTTCCATGTCCCGCATGGTTCAGGGTTTCTGTTCAGGGTTCTGTGTTCTGGAGAAGGCTGCACAAAAATTGAAGAAGGGCTAAAAAAGAGTTAATTTGGGAAAATGGGGGGCCAGGTGGGAGTCCAACTCTAGCGGGAGGACTACTGCTCTGGCCTTGCTATCCCTTTTATTGAGGCTATGGGAAACACCCATATCTTTTAGGCAGGAAATTCCAATAATAGACAATCAGCAAGAATTTACATATGATTAACAGGTGGAGTTGCTTTAACTATCAAAGTCTCAACTAAACAATGAGTGATTAGCTCCAACCATTCAGAGCAATTCAGATCAATTAAGGTTGACCAGCCTTCCTGATTCCCTTTTCACATTTTTCTATTAGTGACAATATTTGGTTTCCCAGCACAAGGTAAGGGGCAGCAAACAGGAGATGTGAGCCTCTTTACCCTGCTTTGTAAGGAAACATTCTGTGATCACCTGAGTCTTGGCTGAATGGAACAGATTGAGATTTCAGAGGGGAAGGGAGTGATAGGGACAGGAAGAAATTAATCAAAGAACATATATGCTTACTAGAGGCCTGATGCATGGATTCGTGCACCTGTGGGGTCCCTGGGGGGCCTGGCCTGTGCCCTCTTGCAATCCAGGACCCCTATGGGATGTTGGAGGCCTAGTGCATGGATTTGGCCTGATCCCTGCAGGCCAGGCTGAGGGGCCCCACAGGTGCAAGAATCCATGCACTGAGTCTCTAGTATGCATATAAGATCTTTGGTTAATCCCTTCCCGCCCTCCCCATCCCCCTTCCCTCTGAGATTTATCAGTCTGTTCCATGTTTCCATATCTGTGTGTTGAGCCTCTGCCCCATAATGGTCAGTATGTGTCATAGCTACTGTTGAACGGTTGAAAGATCAATTAGGCTTTTATATATAGATAGATATGCATAGCCCATAGACATGGGCCTGTGGTCAGTTGGCTGATGGGTGGAGGAGGGAAAATGGGGGGGGGACTTCTATAATACTATCAGCAATTTAAAAAAGAATGATAGGAGCAAACAACTGGGAAATCCATCTCATATTAGTGTTCTGAAAGACTAAAAAGGGGCCTAAAGAGCATAGTTTGGAGTTGCCTAGGTTTAGAGTATTGGTATTACAGAACTCTATGCCAATTAAGAGGCTACCCATCCCTGCCCTTGTCCACAGACCCCAAAGTTGCCTTTCTTTAACTGTCTTCCTGAAGAAAAAATGTGCTAGCATTTTTCCCAAAGAAGGATGTTTTTCACCATCTTCAATATAAACATTATCACCAAAAGAGCTATTTGGGGGGCACCAGCTATACACGAGGAGCTTAATTTTAAGTCCTGTGGACACTGAGAAAGATGGAATATGTCTTCTCCAATAAAAAGCATATGACCAAGGGGAGGAAACAGGACAGAAACAGAGAAAAAGCACAAAAAGATAAAAAAAAAAAAAAAAAGCACGTGCTAAGTGTTCAGTGATGATGGATGACTTGGCTAAACAATAAAATGAAAGGCTACAATTTCAACAAAGACATAAAAGGAATAAAAATACATTAAAATAGGATGGCGATTTTCTTTTACCCATTAAGAATGACACACTGACTTCCAGTATAGAACTGAAATAAGAGTGTCATATACATGGTAGGGAGAATTTTTCTCCCATATAAAACAAGTGAAAGTATTGGGCTAGTATAGCAGTTCAACAGTCATAAGTGTCCCAGGTTCTCTCTGTTTTGCTATTCTTAGTGCTAGCTTTCATATTCTAGGTTGTCTCATGATCACAAGATGGCTGCTTAAATCCAGCTGTCATGCCCATATCTCTGACAGAAAGAATAAGGAAGAAGGGAACTAAACTGGTCATCCTTGCTGAGACATAATTTTTTTTTAAATCTATTTTTATTGATTTTAGAGAGGAAAGGAGAAGGAGAGGGGGAGGGAGAGGGAGAGGGAGAGGGAGAGGGAGAGGGCTAGAGAGAGAAAGAGAGAGAGAGAGAGAGAGAGAGAGAGAGAGAGAGAGAGAGAGAGAGAGAATAATTGATTGGCTGCCTCTGGCACGTCCCCCCTTCTCTCGCCCCCCACTGCAGATTGAGCCCACAACCAGTGCATGTGCCCTTGACTAGAATCAAATCTAGGACCCTAAGTTCATCAAAAGGCATATACTAGAATCTTCCTACCAGCACTATTTATTGATAACACAGGCTGGTAAAATGTCTTCTAATAGTAGAAAAGAAAGGCAGTCGTGTTTTATTCATACAATGGAATACTTCTCAGTAATGAAGGAAAAGCTCTACCACATGCTATAACATGTGATAGTGATGGAAGAAGCCAGACAGAAAAAGACTGTCAGCCACCGGCTTCTATTGATCTAAAGTTCTAAAAAAGACAAAACACATCTATGGTGTTGGTGGTTAAGCTAGCGCAGTGATTGGCAAACTCATTAGTCAATAGAGCCAAATAGCAATGGTACAATGATTAAAAATTCTTTGGAGAGCCAAATTTTTTAAACTTAAACTTCTTCTAATGCCACTTCTTCAGAATAGACTCGCCCAGGCTGTGGTATTTTGTGGAAGAGCCACACTTAAGGGGCCAAAGAGCCACATGTGGCTAGTGAGCCGCAGTTTGCCGGCCACAGGAGCCGTTACTTTTAGGGGCTAAAGATTGCAAGGAGGTTTTCGTTGTTCTGGGCAGTCATTATACAGGAGTTCACTTGGGCAAACACACTGAGTTGTGTGCTATTCTACTTGTACGGTATTTCAATCTGGAGTCCTCCCCCCATTAAAGAGATGGGAACATCAGTGCTGTTCTCAGCCAGTTTCTATGAAAGTGTTTTTCTTGGAAGATAACCACCCTGGGCTGCACAACAAGCCTGGCCCTTTGTTTGAGTCTGTGTTTGTATTCTGGTCTCAGTAACAAGTGGAATACATTTGCTGTTTCCAGCTTTGCTCCATAGCCTGTGTGGCCATCCTGGTGGTCCCAGCCCCAAGTGTCCCCAGGGAAGATAAGAAGGTTGTGTCTAAGCTATAGTGGATTAACCCACTCAGCAGACCTGTGCCCCTGGGCTTTCTAGTGCTAAAGCAAAGGCTGCAAGGTCAGCGCATGTGCCATTTATGGACCCTGAAAAGGCGATCTGGAAGGAAGTTGGTTTCTTTTTCATTTCTGGTGAGTGTTAACTTGGTGAAGTTGTAAAGAGGTGCTGGAGGCTGTCTGCCTCAATTGCACTCTTGAGTTCTGGCTGGCTGCCCAGTCTTAGGTGGGAGGCTGGCTAAGATGTGAGCACTCTGAAACATCAATTTTAAATTTTAAGAAGGATTAAAGTTTTAGTCTGCAAAGCCAGGGATTGAGGCAGGTTTTAAATAAGGTCAGAAAAAGTAGCTAGGTCTTTTTAAAAATATATATTTTTTATTGATTTCAGAGGAAGGGAGAGGGAGAGAGAGATAGAAACATCAATGATGGATCAGCCACCTCCTGATGCCCTGCACTGCAAATCGAGACTGCAACCTGAGCACGTGCCTTGACCAGGAATCTAACCGTGACCTCCATGTTCATAGGTCGACCTCAACCACTGAGCCACACCGGCCAGGCCAGTAGCTAGGTATTTTAAAAGAATCTCCCAAATTCTTGGCTAATACATTAAGTTAAATTTGCTCCTTCACATGATGCAAAGAAGGAGTTATAAAAGAAAGAATAATATTAAATGCTAAAAATGAATAAAAGGAAAGTACTAATCCAAGTATTACAGTAACTGATGGCCATACTTTAAAAAAGGCACTGCTAAAAACTAAATTTGGATATTCAATCCAAAAGTTCTGGTACATTCATAAGATGTACTTCTTTCATATTTCCATCATTATTCAAAATCTATAATTTAAAACTGTGACATCATTTTTATGTATCTGAGATTCTAGACTATATATATGTGTGTTGTGTATATATGTATGTATGTGTGTGTGTGTGTATAACCACATGAAAATATGAAAATATATAACCGCATATGTCTATATATATGTGTGTGTACCAGTAGATATATATATATATATATATATATATATATATATATATATATATGTATGTTTATATATAGCGACATTCATAAAATTAAAAAAAATGATCATCTTTCAAAAGAAAGAAAAAACAACTAGCAAGTGATGAGAAGGAACCACAGCTGACTGTTTATGAGAAACTCAGCTACAAGGTCTGGTCACTCCTCAAAAAACATTTTTTTTTTTTTTTTTTTGAAAATCCAAACATCAGTCTAGGAGAAGCCACAGAAAATGGCATGGCTCGCATTTTTGTGGAAAGTAAGATCCGGCAGTAGAAGGCAAAGTGATACCCATCCAGCTACTTGGGCCCCAGTGAGTGGGTTATCCCGCTTCACAGAGGGCTCTTCCTTAGGGAAATAACTTTCCTGTTCCGTTCCTTTTCTTCTAAAAAAATTTTTTTTATCCATTTCAGAGAGAGGAAGGGAGAGAAACATCAATGATGAGAGAGAATCATGGATCAGCTGCCTCCTGCACACTTTATGTTGGGGATGGAGACTATAACCCAGGCATGTGCCATGACCGGGAATCAAACCATGACCTCTTGGTTCTTTGATGCTCAACCACTGAGCCACACCAGCTGGCCCCCTTTTCTTCTCAACAGTCCCAGGAGGAGAGTGGAGCGGGGTGGGGGGACTGGGGCCATTATAACAAGGGTGCCATTGCCAAGCTCTTGTAGGCATAAGTTCACTGGGCTTCTTGCTTTGGGGTTTAAAATATTTGGAGAACGTTGTCTTAGGCAAAGCAAGGTACTCTGCGCCTTGGTGCCCCCTTAGTGTCAAACCATCCAAGAGTTAGGTCTCGGGCCTGCTAACAGTTGAAGCGGGGTGAATGTGCAAAGATGGAACCAACAGTGATCACAGGACTTTGAGTGGCATCTGCTTATTTCATGAGAGACCAAAGTTGACAGTCCTGCCTCCTAAATCCTGTGTAGACTGATGTGCCCTTGAGAAGCCCCTGTTCTGTGAGCCATGTTTACCTGTCAGCCATGCTGAATTGCCTTGCAGAAGGCCCTGAAACATGCTTATTCTATCACCTGAAATGTCAGCCTTGAGATTGGACGGCATCTCTGTGATGTCCTGGGGACTTTCCTTTCACAGAGGAGCGATTTATTCTTTCCCGAGGGCAAGGATTATGATTGTAAAAGGTTTTGCTTTTCAATATCACTTTATAGTGTTCTGATGATAACCATGAGGCACCTGCGGCATTCAACAACTGGGCATGGGAGTCAAGACTGGGCATAAGGAAAGGATTCTTTGGCTAAATCACCAGGTTACCTCAAGCAGTGGTCACTGCCATGGCAGTGGATTCTAGCTCAGGTTCTTTCTAGAAGTGCTGGTGCTATACCCTCCCAATGCTGACTGTTCTCATCTCCCACAATCCTAGTTAACAGCAGCATTCAACAGCCATTTCTCCAGCGGTTGCTGTGTAGTTGGCATGGGCTCAGGCTCTGGGGGTAAAAGATGTGTATGACAGCCCCTGTCTTTGAAGAGGACAGTGTTTCAGGAGGAAACAGACAAGATAAATGCCCTCTTAGAGGCCTGACCAGAAGGCTAATACATCCTTTGAATGGGGAGGGGTCTATAGGGTCCAGGAAACCCAGATAGGCCAGTGGGAGTCACACAGGCAAAGAAAACATGGAAGGGGTGGGGAAAGGAGGTGATGGATGTGATGGGGGAAGAAAGATGTTACAGACGGAGGGAGTTTACCCCTTGACAACACAAACTCACATTCGATTTGTGGCCCAGAATGTCAAAGGGCTTCTCCCCTGCCAAGAAGCCAAGAAGGTGGTGGATGGCTGCATCTTGGAATGTTCAGAATGTGAGGAGGATGCTCTGAGCATCCTGCTGGTTGTAGAAAATGGGCTGGATTTTGGAATACCTTCCAGAATACCGACTGTCTGAACATTTTGTATACACGTATATATGTCCATACAGCCCAGTCACAGCCTAGTGAACAGTTTTTTCTATAAAAATAAATGGACCGTTAGCAGCTCAAGTTCCCTTCCTCTGAGTGGCCTAGAGTTTTGAAGATAAGATAAACTTCTCAGACTCCAAGGGCCAAATATAGATATAGATGCTTTAGAATCTTCTATTTCTCTGGTGTCAGGGCACACGGTACAGTGTGGTCTCAAAGTGACTTTGGTGCAGATGGGTGCAAACCCAGTCAGGTTTGGAGAGAGGGCTACCAAGGAACAGCGTGTGTCTGAAAAGCAGGATTCAACCTGCAAGGTGAAGACATAGGGAAAGCTTTTTATCCAATAGAACTTAGAAAACAGGGAGGGGAAAATGCTTTGAACAGGTGCTTTGAGAATAAATACAAACACAGCAAGGCGGTGTTTGCTTTGGTTCCGATGATATTGCTCCAGAAGAAATGCAGGTGTGTGTGCCTTTCACAGACCAAAGTAGTCAGTTCCAGGTGGAATTACCCGGGACTGCCAGAAATAACACAAATGTGCCTCCGGAAGCTCAGATGTGTAGCATAGCTGAGTCCAATTTGGGTTCTGTTTATTTGTCTGCTTTAACACCATTGATGCAACTCAATAATTGAGATGTTAACAGAAATGAATCTATGGAGGATATAGTTCTCCTTAAGACTTGTAAAACTCCAAGAGGGAGAAGATACAAACCAAGAGTAGACAAAATTAAGCGAAATAAAGTGCTGTTTTAGTTTTCTAAATTGGGGTCAGTGAATATTTTCTGTAAAAGACCAGATATACCAGGCCATTGAAAGTAGCCATAAACAGCCCCCGCTGGTGTGGCTCAGTAGATAGAGCATCGGCCTGTGGACTGAAAGGTCCAGGGTTCTATTCCAGTCAAGGGCACATGCCTGGGTTGTGGCCTTATTCCCCAGTGGGGGGTATGCAGGAGGCAGCCAATCAATGATTCTCTCTCGTCATTGGTGTTTCTATCTCTAACTTTTCCTTTTTCAAATCAATAAAAATATATATTTTAAAATTATTTAAAAAGTAGCCATCAACAAATGCATGCATGTGTCCATAGTGGTGCTCCAATAAGACTTTATCTGTGAGTGCCAAAATGTGAATTTCATATCATTTGCACTTGTCATGAAACATCATTCTTCTCTGGATTTTCCTTTAAACCATTTAGAAATGTAGAAACCAGCTGAAACCGGTTTGGCTCAATGGATAGAGCATCGGCTTGGGGACTGAAGGGTCCAGGGTTCGATTCCGGTCAAGGGCGTGTACCTTGGTTGCGAGCATATCCCCAGTGGGGGGTGTGCAGGAGGCAGCTGATTGATGACTCTCTCTCATCGATGTTTCTAACTCTCTATCTCTCTCCCTTCCTCTCTGTACAAAATCCATAAAATATATTAAAAAAAACGAAAAAAAGAAAAAGAAAAAAAAAAGAAATGTAGAAACCATTCTCACCGATCCCTGTGCCAGATCTGAGAAAAACATCTCCCCGCGTGTGTTCCCTTAGAGTAGACAAAACAAAAAACATTGGAGTGCAACTCGTGTTTTTTTCCAGGTTTCTGTAAATTACTTCAATAATGAGTTTCCACCCTTGGTATGTCCCTGGATCCGTCTATAATGCTTCGTGTCCCTGTAACGCTTCTACCATCCATCACCGCTGCACTTATTAATCCCTCACCCTGAACTGAAACTCTGGGGACAGACGTCAGAGGAAAAGAAAATATTAGCAGTAGAAAGTGGTACAGAAGCTCCTCTATTTATGGAATTTCAACTTGTGCACTTTAGAAGACACAAACAAAGCCATGCTCCAGTCACACCCTCTGGCTCACTCCTGGTCACCAAAGTATGTTAAGAGGTTCTGAGCTTTTTGTCTCTGCCTGCCCCCCGGCCCGTCCTTGCCCCCCAGTGCACCTAATATTCACTGTCTTTCTGCTCCTTGCAGAGGACTTTGGCCAGTAACTCCATCTTGTATGATATCCTCAGAGGAAAGGGAAGAAAAAGGTGCTAGCAAGAACTTGCAGAAGGAAGTAAAATAAACACCAGTTTTTCAAAGTTGAAATCTGTCAGAAAAATCGTTGCAAGTCCTTTGCCAGGAAGAACAAGTTTGAGGACAAAAACCTATTCGTGCATCTGAAGAGAAGTTCTGTACCTGTGTTATAATACATAGTAAGCATTAGCCAGGCTGGTGTGGTTCAGTGGTTGAGCGTAGACCTATGAACTCTGAGGTCATGGTTCTATTTCCATTCAGGGCACCTGCCCGGATTTCTGGCTTGATTTGCAGTGAGGGACATGCAGGAGGCAGCTGATCGATGATTCTCTCTCATCATTGATGTTTCTCTCTTTCCCTCCCTTCCTCCTTGAAATCAATAAAAACAGTTTTAGAAAAATAAATAGTAATCATTACTACAGACCTTATAGAGACCAGGCATTTTTCTAACTGCCACACACACACACACACACACACACACACACACACACACACACACATTTCATTCTCACAACAAAGACGGTGATCAGCAAATTATGTCATAGGATGATTGATAAAGCAGAGAAAACATTGTGTTGCTGGGGGTTGGCCTCATAGGCCTGACTGTTATAATCCAGGGGGAGGGTGGCATCCAGTGAGTCACGTCACTCACTCAGACATGGTCCCATGAGTTTGCAGCTTTTGGAACCTGCTCAATCTTATAAGTGGCTAGTCCTAGCTGGTTTGGCTCAGTGGATAGAGCATCACCCTGTCCTGGGTTCTATTCCTATCAAGGGTACATGCTTGGGTTGCAGGCTTGATCTCCAGTAGGGGGCGTGCAGGATGCAGCCGATCCATGATTCTTTCTCATCATTGATGTTTCTCTCTCCCTCTCCATTCCTCCCTGAAATATATATATATATATATATATATATATATATATATATATATATATATATATATATATATATTAAGTTAAAGTAAGCGGCTAAATGACAATTGGTGATGCTAATGCTATGAGAGGGTTTACTACTTCTGAAGGTCATCATTATATGAAGTGAAACAGGTCTAATGTGTGTAGAGATGCCATGTGAAGCCTTTATCAGCCAGGAAGGGAATGACCGGGAAGGAGATGTGCTGGATGATCAGCTCACACCTGGCCTTGCTGGAAACCCATGTGGGGCTACAAGTGTCCATGCTGTTCAGGATCTGACACAAGAGCAGAGCCCCCAAGAGCCTTTGGGGGTGGACAGGTTTTCAACCCAAACATGCAGTGAATACTTGCTATTGGTGCTCTGCCCAGAATATCTCAGACCTTCTACCAGTTCTTCCACCTGTCCCACCCCCCAGCTTCTGTGTGGCTTGCTTCTAATGACCAACATCTGTGACCTTACGAGGACATCCCGGGGGGTTCTCCAGCAGCTTCCCTGTACCCACAAAGAGCAAGAAGTGCCTGGGAGGTGGCATCACCCTGGGACATCCCCCCACCCTGGATGGGCAGGTATGAGAAGATTAAAGCTCAGTCCTCTTTCCTTGAGGTGGGACAGCTCCAGCATGGAATCCTCCAGAGCTCCCTTTAGGATCTGGCCAAGACTGGACTTAGCCAGAAACCACACCGTTATTTGGCTTTCCTACCCTGTTCATTCTCCCCTTTCCTACCCTGTTCAGCTGATCCCTTACCAGTTTCTCCTGGCAACATGTCTTTCATAAATCACTTTCACATGAAGCCTTATCTTAGTGTCTGCTTCTTGGTAACTCTACCTAAGGCAAGAAGCAACTCTATTATTAAGAGAGAAATAGCACAAGGCCGTGCCTTCAGCCAGCATTGTAAGAATGAATGAAAGAATTGGCTGAATGAATTACTAGAAGCCAGTCATTAGCCTTGGGTCACTCATGTTATAATCAGGGAAATAGGAAAGGGATAAAACAGGAAAGAGGTAAAATGTTAACTATGACACTTTAGAATTGCAGGTCTTATAGTGAAACTGCCTCACAGAGCAGCCAGGCCAACTGATGGTCATCTGGGCTCAACTTAACCCATGTATGCCATAAGCGTCTGTAGATGCAAGCAACGGACCTTCCCCACACGCCACATGCTTCTATAAAAAAAAAACGTTTTCCCTAATTGGCATCCCTGACCAACTTGGAAATCATTTTTCGTGAGAATTTTCAGCTGAAAATATTCAAGAATACGTGAATTGTGAGTAATGTCTATTTTTATAATACTCATTGCAAATTAATTTTTTAAAATTAAATTTAAAATATTGTGGCATGTGGGGATGGTTTCCATTTTGCATGCATGGTAGCTAACTGGCTAAATATTTCCAGGAAGAGGATATCACCACCCCCCTTGATAGATGCCTTCCTTCTCTTGCTCTTTCCTCCCTCCCTCCCTCCCTCCCTCCCTCCCTCCCTCCCTCCCTCCTTTCCCTCCCTCAGTTAATGGACAGTTGGGTTGCTTCCATCTTTTGGCTATCATAAATAATGCTGCTATCACCATTTGTGTGCAAGTTTTTGTGTGGACATGTTTTCATTTCTTGTCATTATATTCCTAGGAGTGGAATGGCCAGGTCCAATGTAGAAAGTTCTTTCATTTGTTGAGTCAAAATCTGAGTCTTCATAACTTTCACTCTTGGTTCTTGTCCAGCTTCTGGAGACACCTGACAAGGCTTTCCTTTCTTACACGTGACATCCCTTCAAATTGTTCATCGTCTCCATGTCCCTGCTCCACTTTTACAGATGGAATTTTCTTTGTTTCCCCCCATCATTCCATTGTAGAAACAGGACTTATAGGAATGCAATCCGATAGCCTTGAAGTCCTCACATCATCTACTGTGATGTACAAAGCGCTCTCTTTGTTCCAGATCTCAGACTTTCCCACCAACCGCAGGGAACCAGTGGCTGGTAGCTTTATTTTGCCAGAAAGGGAGGCAAAGAATATTTAATAGATGAGGAATGTTTTTCAATAGACTCTGAAGGGATCTCCCCCCCCCCCCACGCTTCACGAAATCTAAAAGGACTAATAATTTGTGTAATTTAAGCACCTTGGTCATTTCTTGATAGGTTTATGCAAGAAGAGGAATTGTATGGTTTTGGAAAATAAAGTTTAATGGAGACCAGTTATCCTGAGAGCTTTGAAAAGAGTCACATGCAGCAGCATTCTTTCTCCAACCTGTCATGGAGACAGTGGGGAGAAAAAGGAACCCCCACAGGAGAATGTAGCGAATCCCTTAGCAGTCACTGGCTGGGTTGTGCTGACCTGGGACAAACGTTATTTTCATTTCTTCTTAGATAGCTACAAATGGGTCCAATCCTTGCTTGCTAGTCATAAACGTAACGAGTTTTCATCTTTTTTTATGGTGGCATTTATTTGTTTGTTTATTATTCAATTTATTGAGGTGACATTGGTTTACAAAACCATACAGGTTTCAAGTGTGCTAGTCAATAAAACATCATCTGCACACTGCATTGTGCACTCACCACCCCAAGCAAGGTCATTTCCCACCGCTTTGCCCACCTCCACCTACCCCCACCCTATGTCTATGTGTTTTACACACACACACACACACACACACACACACACACACACACACACACGTTACAATCAGAGAAGCAGGAAAGGGATAAAACATTGACTGACATTTTAGAGTTGCTTAATACCTTTACCTTCGTCATCTAGCCCCCAACTCCCCTTCCCTCTGACAGCTGTCAGTCTGTCCCAAGTACCCATGCCTCAGTTTCTATTTTGTACATCAGTTTAGTTTGTTCATTAGATTCCACAAGTGAGTGAGATTATATGGTAACTGTCTTTCTCTGGCTGGCTTATTTCACTTAGCATGATAATCTTCCAGTCCATCCTTGTTGTTGCAAAAGGTGAGATTTCCCTTTTTCTTTTCTTTTTTTGCAGCTGGGTAGAATTCCATTGTGTAAATATACCACATCTTTTTTACCCACTCATTTATTGATGGATACTTGGCCTGTTTCCAAATCTTGACTGTTGTAAATAACACTGAAACGAGCATAGGGTGGTTATATTCTTTTGAATTAGTGATTTGGGTTTCTTCAGATATGTTCCCAGAAATGGGATCACTGGGTCAGATGGGAGTTCCATATTTAAGTTTTTGAGGAAACTCCACGCTGTTTTCCACAGTGGCTGCACCAGTCTACATTCCCACCAGCCCCAGAGTTTCCTTTTCTCCGAATCCTCCCCAGCACTTTTGTTCATTGATTTATTCATGATAGCCATTCTGATAGGTGTGAAGTGATATCTCATTGTGATTTTAATGTTGGCCATCTGTATGTACTCTTTGGAAAAGTGTCTATTCAGGTCCTTTGCCCATTTTTTTCATTGGAATGTTGTTGTTTTTGGTACTGAGTTGTATGAGTTCTTTGTAAATTTTGGATATTAACCCCTTATTGAATGTAGCATTGACAAATATGTTCTCCCATTCAATGAGTTCCCTTTTCATTTTGGTAATGGTTTCTTGTGCTGTGAAAAAGCCTTTTAGTTTGATGCAGTCCCATTTGTTTATTTTTTCTTTTGTTTCTCTTCCCTGAAGAGATGTACCTGGAAAAATACTGCTATGAGAAATGTCTGAGACTTTCAGCCTATGTATTCTTCTAGGATTTTTATGGTTTCATGACTTACACTTAAGTCCTTTATCCATTTTGAGTTTATTCTTGTGTATGGTGTAAACTGGTGGTCTAGTTTCATTTTTTTTTTGCATGTGCCTGTCCAATTTTCCCAGCACCATTTATTAGAAAGACTGTCTTTACTTATTTTTCAAATATTAATTGAGTTAGGGATGGATCCTGACATTGTCTCACGCTATCTGCATGACCTTGAACAAGTCACTCAACGGTTCTAAGCATCAGTTTCTGCATTTTAGTCTCACCATGTCAATGGCTCTCAAACTATGCTGCACATTATACCAAGGGATCATGCTAAAAATGTTAACTGTGAGTTGATGCTCCAAGAGACCCTGTCTCGGTATGTTTGGGGAGGTCCGCACAATCTACTTTTAAAAATATCACCCCAAGTGATACTGATGTACATGACACTGATATTAGCCATTTCTTTCTGCTCTGTTTCATTTTTTCATTTGTTTACTTTGCTATTTCTCACCTGAGGATATTTTTTCCCATTGATTTTCAGAGAGAATGGAAGGGAGGGGAGAGACACGCAGAGAGAAACATTGATGTGAGAGAGATACAGCAATTGGTTGCCTCATGCACACCCCAACTGGAGTTGGGTATTGAACCTGCAACCGAGGTATGTGCCCTGGACTGGAATCAAACCCTCAACTCTTCAGTCCTTAGGGCAATGCTCTAACCACTGAGCAAACTGGCTGAGGCTGGTCTGTTTTCTTCTTGTCCTATCTTCTGCTGAAAGGGAGAAGACATCTTATAATCTCTCCAGGTAATGTATTTCCACATGTGCTACGTGTATGAACATGAACAAAGTGGCAATCAAATTTGAAATAATGAAAACGTCCTAGTCTGATGCATAGATTCTAATGTATTAGAATTATTTTGATCAGAGCAATTTTATATATAAAGTGGGGTTTCTCAATCATAGCACTATTGCCATTTGGGGCCAGATCTTTGTTCCATATGTGTGTATTGGGAGGTGGTAGAATTGGCTTGTTCATTGTCGGATGTTTAGTACCATCCCTGGCCTCCACCCACTACATACCAGTAGCACTACCACCCACCCCCCAAGTTGTGACAATTAAAAATATCTCCATTCTTTTTTATTTTCTTGAAAGTATTTTATTTAAATCTCTTCCTTCCATGGAACTGTTACCATTGCCTTTTTCTATTGAGAAAGTGCCTCTGAAAAAATGCTAATTTTAGGCTTGTATTTCTATGTGAACAGAATGTTCAAAGTACTAGATCACCTTACAAGTTATTTCAGATATTGACAGCAGGTGAATTCCTTGTGCTTAGAGTAGAAAATTGGTAGGTTAAAAAACACCTGCAGACGAAAATTACAAGAAAGATTCCCTTTGGTTTGAATTGGCTCTTCTAATGCTACATCCTGATATATGTAGAGGAAATGGAAATATGTATAAAAGGAAATGGAAACAGGCCATGTACTTGGTTGGGTCTGATTTTATTTATTTTTAAATTTTATTTTATTGTTTAAAGTATTACAAATAGTAGTACATATGTCTCCTTCCCCCCCTCCCCCATTGACATTCCCCCAGCCTCCCCTACCCCCGGCACATTTGCTTTTATTTTGGAATGCTTATAAACCTTCTTGTCACCTGAATAAGTCAAGGAAGTAAGTTTGCATTACGTTGTTTTTTTAACCTGTAAAATACCTCACATGGTTTTTTTTACATATCAAAGGCAAAGATACATGTGAAAGTACCGGAGAGCAAGCACAGAGTATGCACCAAATGAATTTTAGCTTTGATTAAAAAAATATTTTCAAATCTTGCCAGATGTGCCCTGAGGGACAACATTGCACCTGGCTGAGAGCTGCTTCCATAAAGCATGGTCCCAGTGAAAAAGAATCAGGGAATAAGAAATCGGGTTTGGAGCAGTGCTCTTTGGTTGGCTCACATTGCACAGCCAGGCAAAGGCGACCCCACAACATGGCTGGTGTTCAACTTTTATGTGCTGAGCATGCCTTGTGATCTGAAACTCTGGCTCCTTCTCTCTATTCGGTGGATTAATGAGACACAGACAGGTTAAGTGACTTGGCATGCGAAGGACACTCTGTTTCATTCTCCTCATTTTATTACACTCCTAACAACAAATTCGTAAATTTTGCCTCGAATGTTCTGTTCCCTCGGAAAATGAAATCATAATCACAAAATAGATTAATTGGAGGAGGGGGCAATGTCACATCTGAACTTGTTTTGGAAGTTTCAGACTCCTGAGTAATGCCAGGTGGTAGCATCGTTCATAAGACTTCCGAGCCTTTGAAAACAGTAGTTTCCTTGGTTGTCTAGCCAAGTGCTCCAAAGGACTCCATAGCTTCCAGTCTAGATCACACAGATGGCCAGCTTTTACCTGTTAGCCCTGTGACATGTTGTGTTGGCTGTTGGAGGTCCCAGAGCCCAGCTCTGCTCTTCTGCTCTGGGGAAATTGCCCCTTGTTTCCTTGGGTGGTGTAGGACTCCTCTACTGAAAAAAACGTTGTTGTGTGAGATGTTCTAAGTGAGAACTATTAAAGCATGAATTTCTTATTGTGGGGATCCCTTATCAAGTCCCACATGGTTCAGGGTTCCTCTTCAGGGTTCTGTGTTCTGGAGAAGGCCGCACATAAATGAAGAGACTGGAAAAGAGTTAATTTGGGAAAATGGGGGGCCAGGCAAGAGTCCACCTCTAGGGGGAGGACTCCCACTGCTCTGGCCTTGCTATCCCTTTTATTAAGGTTATGAGATACACCCATATCCTTTAGGCAGGAATTCCAACGATAGAAAATCAGCAAGAATTTACATATGATTAACAGGTGTTGCTTCAACTACCAATGTCTCAACAAACAACCGAGTTAATAGCTCCGACCATTCAGAGCAATTAAGGTTGACCAGCCTTCTGGATTCCCTTTTCACATCTAACTACCAGTGACAACGTTTGGTTTCCGGCACCTATGTCTATGAAGGGTTTCTCAAAATTGGCATTTGACATTTGGGGCAGGATAGTATGGAGAATAATAAAATAATTAATAATAATATAATACAATAATTAATAATACTACAAGAATAAACTGTTTCACATACTCACAACTGTAAACCTACTTTTGCCACACCTTGTATAACTTCTTAACATCCTTGGTAGTAGTGATTAAGGCTAAAGGTTATATTAGAGGGGATACCAGTGCATTTTTTTTTTTCTTCACTGTTCTACGTCACAACATCCTCCAGGGTACCATTCTTGGGACCCCCAGGAATTCCTCATTCCCTGGTCTTCAGAATGGGAGTTGTCTCTTTCTAACTTAGCTGGAAAAAGGAACGAAAGCTTCATTCTTCCTTGGATTTCTCCCATCTCCCTATCCCCATTAGGGTTAATATGAAAGGGAGAATTACGGCTGTGGAGCAAAATGGCAGTTCCTTTAGTGGCAATTCCTTTATGTTTACAGTTGGGTTGCTAAGATCCCGCCCCCCCACACACACACACACAGTGTGCTGAGTTCCTGCCTAATAAACGGTCCTCCCTCCAAAGCGTAAACATAGTGTTCCCATTGCTTCTACCTGTACATGTGGATGGGTCAGCAATGGCATTTCTAATTCCTAGCAGGCCTGGTTGGTCCTCCTTCACTTATAAGGGATGTGATTTTGGACAAGGAAGACCTTAGGCTCCGTCCTCATCTCTCCTTCCTGATCCTGGTGTTTGATTTCCTGAATTTTATCTTGTAGTCCCATGAGAAAACCTCGAAGAGAGAGAGACAACTCTAAACTCTGTTCAGCCTTTATATAAACTATGCTCAGTCTATTTATACTGTAGTGTAAATAAAGATTCTAATTGGTACAATCAGTTTGGAAAACCGTTGGGGACATGATCCAGTGAAGTTGAAGCTATGCCTGCCTATGACCCAGCAATTCTATTTCCAGGTTTGTGTCCTGTAAAAACGCACACACATGTGCACAAGGAGATATGTGTGTAATGATGTTTGAGCAGTGTGGTTTCCAGTAGCTCAAAACTGGAAAGGACACAAATGTTTCTCAGCACTTGGAAAGATAAATAGTGCTAAACACATACAGTGGACTATGAGACAGCAGTGGGAATGAACCAACTACAGCTACATAGAACAACACAGAAGAACCTTAAAAACACAATGTTGAGTAAAGAAGCCAGATATAACAAAAACATGCTCATAATTCGTTTTCAGAAAGAAGACAGGCAGCATTAAACTCTAAGATTTCTGGATGCAGAACTTCCTAAAAGCGGTGCTTCTCAGTCAGGGACAGTCCTGCCCCTGCCCTTACCCCCGGGGGACATTTTGGGTTGCCCTAGCTGGGAGAGGGGATAAAACTCTCATCTAGCAGGTGGATGCCAGGGGCATCGCTGAACATCCTAGGATGCTAAGACAGCAAAGAATTATTGGTTCAACCCCAAAACTTCAAGCTGTAAAAGCAAAAATACACAAGTGGGACACATAAAATGAAAAACTTTTCTGCATAGCAAAAGACACAGTCATCAAAATGCAAAGGCAATCTACAGAACTAGAAAAATATTTGCAAATCATATATATAATAAGGGGTTAATATACAAAAAACAGCCGAAACCGGTTTGGCTCAGTGGATAGAGCGTCAGTCTATGGACTGAAAAGGTCCCAGATTCAATTCTGGTCAAGGGCATGTACCTTGGGTTGTGGGCACATCCCCGGTGGGGGGTGTGCAGGAGGCAGCTGGTCGATGTTTCTCTCTCATCGATGTTTCTAGCTTTCTATCCCTCTCCCTTTCTCTTTGTAAAAAATCAATAAAATATATATTTTTTTAAAAAACAAAAACAGAAACAAAACACAAAGAATTCATACATCAATAGCAAATAGAAAAAATCAAGATGTTCTGTTGTTGTTAATTCTCACCTGAGGATATTTTTCCGTTGGTTTGCAGAGAGAGGGGGAGAGACAGAGAGAAACATTGATGTGAGAGACAAACATCCATTGGTGGCCTCCCACAGGAGCCCGAAACAGGGCCGGAGCTTGGAAGGAGCCTGCAACCAAGGGACCCTTTGATCCATAGGCCAATGCTCTATCCACTGAGCCAAATCAACTAGGGCTAAAATTGTTTAAGATTTAACAGACCTCTTAGAGTTCTGCACAACCTAGGTCTCATCTTGAGTCTTGAAATGCACTGAGAACTAGAGAGGCGTATGATTCACGCTGAGGTGAATTTAAGAGCTTTGCAGCATGCACTGATCATTTCTTAATTGTGTTGTTCTATCTCTCCAAACCTTTCAAATACCGAAAAAACAGCTCTATCGCACTTGAAAATGGAACTCCAAGTTAGCAATGACAAATCTAGCAAGAAATCCGCTAGCAGGCAGAGTCATTTCTAAAATGTAAATAAAGCAGGTCCCCAGATAATGTTGTTTTGTACATTGTTGTTTCATTTTGTTCTAACGTTGATGAGAAAAAAAAAAATGGATTCCCGCTGGGACCACTGTCTGCGTGCAGTTTGCAGTTCTCCCCACATCTGTGTGGCTTTTCTCTGGGGACTCCGGTTTCCTCCCACATTCCAAAGACGTGCCTATGAGGTAAACGCTCTTGTCTACACTGTCCCAGTCTTTGTGGGTGCAGGTGAGATGTGAGTGGCCCTGGGATGGAAGGGTGACCTGTCCAGTGTGGGTCCCACCTGGCACCTGAGCTGCAGGGAGAGATTCTGGCCAATTCAACCTTTAACTAGAATCTGTAGGTTGAAAATCATTCTTTTACTTGCTTTTATTATTAAAGATAAATAGATAAATTTCAGAGAGGAAGGGAGAGGGAGAGAGAGAGAGAAACATCAATGATGAGAGAACCATTGATGGGCTGCCTCCTGCCAGCCCCACACTGGGAATGGAGCCTGCAACCCAGGCATGTGCCCTGACTTGGAATTGAACCATGACCTACTGGTCTATAGGTTGACATTCAACCACTGAGCCATGCCAGCTGGGCTGTGTACCCATTCCTTTAGATTGTTTCCATTTTTTGTGACCCTGCCTGAAGATATTATGAACATTCCTGCACACAGAAGGCCATTAGGCCATTTTTTTCTATCTTATCTCTGAGTGAAATTGTTGGGTCAGAGGAAAGGCATAATAGGATCAGCTTCTGTGAATATAAGCTTAGTTTTTTAGCAGGTGAACCAACATGGCGTTGCCTAGTGGGTTCTTCAGGACACCTGCACCCCTGGCTCCACATTCCTAGTGCTCTTGACAATCATGCAGCCACTTGATCTAAAATATTCTAATCCAGCCAAAACCAGTGTGGCTCAGTGGATAGAGCGTCGACTTGCAGACTGAAAGGTCCCAGGTTCAATTTCCGTCAAGGGCATGTGCCTTGGTTGTGGGCACATCCCCAGTAGGGGGTGTGCAAGAGACAGCTGATAGATGATTCTCTCTCATCAATGTTTCTAACTCTGTCCCTCTCTCTTCCTCTCTATTAAAAAAATCAATAAAATATATAAATAAAATAAAATAAAATATCCCAATCCCAGGGTTGGTCGGTCCAACCAAAGGATCAGCGCTCCAGGGGCCATGTCCTATTTCCCACCCACTCAACCTCCACAGGGCAGGCGGAGAGCCACACGGGGAGCTCAGTACAGTGGGAACATCAACAATGGACACGAGCCACTCACGAATCCATCTTCCACTTGTTAGTTACCCTGCCTGACTGCGATTGGCTGATTTCCCTGGGTCTGGATTGTCCACTCCGGCCGACACTCTGCCTTGTCTAGACTAGGGGGCACAGAAATCACAGTGGCTCAGTGGTTCAGCATCCACCTATGAACCAGGAGGTCACAGTTGAATTCCTGATCAGGGCACATGCTGGGATTACAGGCTCCATCCCCAGCGGGGAGTGTCCAAGAGGCAGCCAATCCATGATGCCCTCTCATCATTGATGTTTCTCTCCCCCTCTCCCTTCTTCTCTGAAATTAATAAAAATATATTTTAGAAAAGAAAGTTCAAGCGTCCATGAGGGGCCTGCAGAGCAGAGGCCAGTTTTAGGCGGTGCTGGGCACCTCAGGGTATGCTGACAATTTGGTTGATTTGCAAATGTCTATGTTTCTTCTGTGTCCAAATCCTGACTGAGTCCTTTTCTGATTTGCTCCTAAGAACTAAGACCCAGAAAGCAGCGCTGGGAGGACACCACCCCTTGGACCGGGCCTGGCACAGATGCCAGACCTCATGCTCCCCACACTTTCCAGGACTCCCTTTCCAGTGTGTTCCTGGGACCTGCCCAGGTCCTGCAAGCCCTCCAGCCAGGCCTCCCTGTGGATCAGTCCCCACCCCCACGCCCCCTGGGCAGCGTTCCTGGCTCCTTCCCCCTGCCCCCTCCCAGGGTGCCCTGACCCAACCTTTCCCAAAGGAGAGCTTTCCAAATGCGAAACCCCGCCCTCCCGGAGCGTGTTCCCAAGTTAGTGAAAGTCTTGGCAACCCTCTCGCTGGGGTTTGGGCTCAGTCAGGGAGGGGTGGCAGGAGGTAGGAGTGCCCGCTGCCCTGACACCTGTCGTGGGCGCGCTAGGTCGCTGTCGCCTCCAACAGCTGGTGGCAGCAGCGACAGCAACAGTGGCCCGTGGGCTCAAAAGGACTAAGCGCCCGCCCATCGACACTGCCTCAGCTACTCCCTCCTCCTCCCCCAGCTACCCGCCCCGTCCTCCCCCTCCCTCCTCCTCTCCTCCAACTCCTCCTCCTCCTCCAACTTCTCCTCCCTCTCCCCCCCCCCCTGGCGCTCCTCCTCCTCCTGCTCGCAGGACTCCTCCCTGTCCCCAGCTCCAAGGCGGGACGCGGGTGCCCTGGGCACTTGGCACCTCGCTCGGGCCGGGCCAGGAGCAGCGCTCAGTCCAGGGTCTGCCCGGGATGGCGGTGAAATAAGGGGACCTCCGAGCAGCGTCCCAACCCCAGGCTGTGCCGGGGACCCTGATCTTCCCCGCTAGCGACATGGGGGACCCTGCGTTCCGCGAGAAGCCGCAGCTGCATTACGCGGTGAGTGTCCCGGCGCGGTGAGTGTCCCGGCGCAGATGGGCGACAGGAGGCGCCACCTGGCCGGCCTGGGAGGGACACCTAGTCTGGGGGGGAAGCCGTGGCTCCCCAGAGGTCCCGGGTGGTGTGGTGAGTTGAGCGGAGGGTGCTGCGTCCGTCGTGCCGCCCAGTGCCCACTGCCCCTTAGAAGGGGGGCCCCCACGCGGGAGCCCGAGGTGCGAGAGTTGAACCTGTCCACCGCCTCTGGGCCTGGGGGCCTGGGAGCCCGGGCTGGAAAACGGGGCTCCGGCCGGACCCAGGGTTCCCGCTCAGCCCGGAGTCAGACGTGCTGCTGGGACAGGGAGCAGGGACAGGATGGAGCGGATGGAAGGCAGGGACCTGGGCGATCCCCGCGTGCAGCCAGAGGACTCGCAGGGGAATGTGCCTCGGGGTGCAGCCGCTTCGCTCCTTAGAAAGAGGGTGAGCCTTTACCCCTGAATCCCAGCGGGACGGACTGTGGCACATCCCTGGTCTGTGCACCAGGAGCGGGGTCTGCTGTTAGCGCCTCTGTTCCCCCTGTTGACTCAGAAATTTGGATATCCCATACATGTTTACTGGGGACCTACTGGGTCCCACGCACTGGGGTGGCGCAGGACACAGCAGCCAACAAGCAGGAGGGGGGGGGGGTGTTTCCTTTAAGAAAGGGGCCAAGGTTTCAAGGTTGATGACCGCTCCGCTCAATCCAGATTCTAGCCTGAGTTTATGTTAGAGAAGAAGGCAGAGAGCAAAGGGCTCTGAGGACTGGGCGCTGAAGGTTCTGGATGCGCCTCCAGGAAGCGGCAGGCGGCCGGCTAGCTGAGGGCGGTGTGCATGCACGTCGCTTTCCAGTTGTAGGATGTGCTGTGAGGGGGGCACTGCAGTGGTTCTGTCTCTGCCACCTGACTGAGTTTTCCTTGACGTGATTGTGATTGTGGTTGCTGAGCTTGGTTGCCCATGCTGAATGCCAGCTTTCAGAATTGGAGAGAAGCATGCTGAGACTTAAGACAAGAATCGTTAATACTCATATGTAAAACTTTACACAATAAAAAATAAAAAGAATCATTAATACCTATAATAAAACAAAGACAGTTATGGGTCTGAAATGCATGGCTTCCAAAATGCACTCCACATAAAAAAGACATTTTTTCAAGAAAGGAGTCAAACTGGACAGGAGTGCCGTGGACAGAGGTCCCGGAGAGGTCCCAGCAGGGACCTGGGGGCTATTGGGGGGCCCCTGGGCTCCTTGGGGGTGTCTGCCGCTCCCTTTGCTGGGCTGGAAAAAAGAGGGTCTGAACCAGACAGTTGTTGAGGTCCCTTCCCTGGTGAGCCATTGAGGAGCCTAAGCTGGTTCTTCCTGTCGTTTGCCAGTTGTCTTGAAATGGCAAGCGAGACACCAGCAAATTCCTAATGCTTGTTCATTTTGGGGAGACAATAGGGGCCTCGTCTTTTGCCTCTTACTGTGGCCTAAGGGTTACGTTTCCAGCAGAGGTTTCTTTGCGCAGAAGGATCTAGAGTCTGTGCTCCGTCCTCCCAATTAGCAGCTTACCACGCCTGCCACCTTTTCCAGATGTTGAGCTGGGAGCCGGCGCCCTGCCCTTTCATTTGTAAGGTCTCTGTACCATGTATAAGGAAAGGGGGAAGAGGGGAGAACCGACTCCTTCGCTTAAACAAGTCGAATTGGTCTGCTCAGTCTAGGAATGATTATGGCCTCAGTAGGGCACATAAACCCAAGGCATCACTCCTAGAAGCTTTAACTTAGAGCCATGCCGACGCTGATGCCTCCTCTTCTGCTCCGACGTTTGCTGACGAGATAGCTCTTCATTTTAGTGCAGATCACCACATGCAGATTTTCTGAGTTAAGACTGTAAAAAGGGAAATTGCAGAGGGAATCTGTGGGCTCAGAGGCTACAGAAAATCACCGGGTCCCCTGAACTTCCTTGTAACAATATATCCTTTAGAATGATAAAGCAGCGGCACTCTGCAGCTCAGTGTCTCTCCCAAGTCAAGAGAATGTTCTCTATTAAGTGTGACCCATTGCTTTTCATATTAACATAACCCTGTGGGGTTTAAGGTCTATTCTAACACTATACTCTTCTATGCTGCTCCCATGTTGGTTTAGGTTATTTCAAAAGCTGGTGTTGCATTTTAGCACAAATATTCCACTTAGTTGCTCAACAAGGTTTTGCTCCTGGGATCTTGGAGGTTTTATTCTTTTTTGTTTGTTTGTTTGTTTTTTGTCTGCGTCGTCCTGGGAAAGAATTCCCCTCTGTGCATCGTTAGTACTTCTTTTTGCTCTAAAATATAATCTGGGAGGTAAGTTTGTATGTTCTTCCTTCAGTGCTTTTTTTCATTTGTCAAGATGTGACAGCATGTAAGAAATCAATGGCCCTAGCCAGTGTGGCTCAGTGGATAGATCATAGGCCTGTGGACTGAAGGGTCCCGGGTTCAATCTTGGTCAAGGGCACACATTGGGGATGCAGGCTCCATCCCCAGTAGGGGGCATGCAGGAGGCAGCCAATCAATGATTCTCTCTCATCATTGATGTTTCTATCTCCCTCTCTGTTTCTCTCCCTTCCTCTCTGAAATCAATAAAAATATATTACAAAAATAAAAGAATTTAACTTAAAAAAAAAGAAATCAGAGGGCACATTTTCTTCATTCACCAAACCTTTGTTGAATGCTTATGGTGACAGCTGTTTGGTCCATTTTCCGAAGAGATGAGTAAGCCGTGAAAATTTGAAGAGTTGCTGTGAACTCTCCCCTCATCTTTTTAAATGGTCATCATGGCCACAAAGAGAGAAGCACAAATACTCAAGCAGATAAGAGCATCCTGTATTTATATAATCAGCTACACTCCGAAGTAGAGCATGGCTCTACTTTATCATAAAAAAAAATGCGCCTTAGCACTGATGCTTGCCTCCTGACCTTTTCCTCCTACAGTTTTCCCACATTGAGTTTATGGGGCCTCCGTCCTTCCAGCTGGGTATCGTCCTGGACAGCCTTTCGGGGACTTGATCGTATTTACATTTGGAACAGATGGCTGTGGTTCCAGGATGGAGACAAGGGTGAGAAGGAGCCAGAGTGCATGCTGGCATGTAGGCCGGGGAGAGAGAGGAGAAGGCGGCCTACACTAGGATGGCCACTGGGTTGGAGGTGTGGAGAGTGGCCAGTGTGTCTGAGAGATGCTGGGACACTAACTAGCTGGCCTTCATTCATCTGGAGCAACTACAGAGGTGCTGGAGGGTGAGGGCCACGGCACAAGTCAGTGATTTCCTAGACGCACCTCTGGAGGAACTGCAGACCATAGTATTTTGTTTATGCAAGTTGCAAAGCATTTGGACATAGTCTGTGTCCGTTTTAGCCCCACAACCAGCTGGTGGGTTAGAAATGTTTTCTATTTCATGGCTGAAGAAATCTAAGCCCAGAGCAGTCGAGTTCAAGCTGGCACAGGTGACAGAACGGAGAGCTTTATTCTGGTGCCCTGATTTCACAGTTTGACTCCCGAGATAACCGAAATAGATGAGCCAAATTATCCTCTGCCTCCCACTTTTGTCACCATAATAAACCAACAATCAAATATTGTACCTTCAGTGACTTACTGTGACCAACCATGTTGCTGAATTGCGTGGCCAAGGGCTCTTTAGTTGGATTGGTGTAGACAAAAGCCAAATTTTAAAAGATCCATTACATTCTGTGCTGTGTGTTTATGTCTTCCTCAGGTTTTCTCAGCCTCAGCTAAATGAATGTTTTCGGCAAGATAATTCTCAGTGATGAAGCTGTCCTGTGCCCCTAGAGACCACTGGAAGCCAGTAGCATAGTATCCCTCACCTCCCCAGATATGACAACCAAAAATGAATCCACACAGCCCTGGCCGGTGTGGCTCAGTTGGTTGAGTGTTGTCCCCACCACTGAAAGGTCAGGGCTGTGGGAAATAGTCGATCAATGTTTCTCTCACATCGATATTTTTTTTCGCTCTCCCTTCCTCCCTTTCTCTAAAAAGTCAATAAAAACATATTTAAAAAAAATAAGCCTGAGAGGGAAGGCAGGGGAGGGGGGAGGGAGAGGTCAACCAATGAACTCATATGCGTCTATGCATAACCCATAGACACAGACAATAAGGTGGTGAAGGTCTTGGGGGGGTGTGGGAGAGGTCAATGGGGGAAAAAGGGAACATATGTAATATTTTCAACAGTAAAGACTTAAAAAATGTGTCCACACATTGCCAAGTATCCTCTGGGGAGCAAAATCACTGCCACTTGGAAGTCACTGGTCTATTTGGTTTTCATGCATGTGTTTAAGAAGATGTGACAGTTGCTGTGTAATAGGGTCTGAAAAGAGAAGACATGGTAAATGTTATGAGTATTATATACACTAGTCAGTGAACATGCAGGACTTCAGAGAGAGGCCGACACTAAGGTTCCAAGAGAGTCTCACACACGACACAAGTGCTGGGGGTGGAATAATGAGTCACTCCATTTTCAGTGATCATGACTTTGACAACATTCTCCTGCTTCTTTTTTATTTTTTTTTAATTGATTTTTTTATTATTATTTTTTTTTATTATTATTTTTTTTACAGAGAAGAAAGGAGAGGGATAGAGAGTTAGAAACATTGATGAGAGAGAAACATCAATCAGCTGCCTCCTGCACACACCCTACTGGGGATGTACCCGCAACCAAGGTACATGCTCTTGATGGGAATCAAGCCTGGGACCCTTGAGTCCGCAGGCTGACGTTCTATCCACTGAGCCACACTGATTAGGGCAACATTCTCCTGCTTCTGGTGACCTCCCAAAACTTTGCCTGGGTTGAACATGATGTTAACCTGCCTTCCCTAACAGCCTTCATAATGCTTTCTTCCATTAACCACCAACAAAATATTACAAACCTTGCTTGTCTGCCAAGATCATGCAATATACGTCCAATTTCATGACAACCCTTGCAATTAAGTATGGCAACTCCTTCAGTGGAATTACCGCGTTGAGCCTCAGTTTTAGAACAAATGGCCCGTGGAGAAGCTTCTGATGCTATTATCTAAGCAGCTCCCTGGAGGGGCACACTGATTTCCATCCCCCTCCTCCGAGAGACAAACAATAGGAGGCTTTCGTGATGCCGCTGGCAGAGAGGAATCTTTGGACTGTTGGCCCAGAAAGGAACTCGCTACTGACTGATTCATCTGCCTCTCAGCATAACCATTATGGCTTGTCTCAGTTTCGGTTCTTACAAGGGTATTTCTTGGATCACATGATCTCACGCATCTAGGGGAAATAATGAACAACATAAACTGATTAACAAAAACAGACCCAGAGACAGAGAAGCAACGATCAGATTCTAAAAACTCAGAGGGAAGGTAGGGGAGGGTGGGACTAAGGGGGAGAGATCAACCAAAGGACTTGTGTGCATGCATATAAGCCTAACCAGTGGCCATGGACACAGGGGGGTAGGGATATGCATGGGGAGGGGTTTGGGATGGGAATGGGGGAATGAGGACAATTATATGATATCATAATCAATAAATAAAAAAGGAGGAATCTCTGGGTGGGTGATGCATGTGTCTCACTGAGGTGTGGTAAAAAAGCAGGTGGCTTAGACTCAGGTTTGGTCTCTGCGGAGTCCAGCTGTCAATATGAAGCCTTTCTCGTCCCCGGGACCTGTCTACTTCTGAGCTCCTCTGGCGCTGACCTCACTTCCTGTTTGGTGCAGTCACCCCACCATCTGTGCTCGGAACCACAGCCTTTTCATTAGATCGCTCCCTTGCTCTGCTTAACCCCTCCCTGAGGAATCCATCAGAGGGCCTGAGCTGCTTCCCCTGCAGGGAGCCTCTCTCCACCCCGGTTAAGGTTTCAATATGAAAGTTTCCAAGGTTTTTTTTTTTTTCTCCATGAACATTGGATTTCCAAAGACTTTGAAGTCATTACGTTCACTTCATAATTCAGTGGTGATGACTGTGGGGTATTCTTTGGTGATTCCGAGGACACAGGGCACTCTGCTGGACAGGGCTGATAGGAGTCAGTTGTCATCCATCAGCGCTGCCAGCACAGGCGTCTTAGGAAGTTCAGCAGCAGGCCTGGGCTTCACTCTGACCCTCTGTTTCCTTACTCTTTGTCTCCTGGCAGAAGCAAGAATTTTGCAAGTTACAAATAAATAACGTATTTACTTATTTAATCATATATATATATATATATATATATATATATATATATATATATATATATTTAATCCTCACCCAAGGATATTTTTCCATTGATTTTTTAGAGACAGTAGAAGAGAGCAGAAAAGACAGAGAGAAACATGTTCAGGGTTATCATTGTCAATGTCCTCTAAATTGCAGGAAAAAATAGGAAAAAAAAAACCCTTACTGCTCTGTCCAAAGTGCTTCTGACTCCACTGAAACACCACTGAGCCAGTCACACTATGTGTTAATGTTGTTTGCATCTCTCCTTGGTATTATACTGAGTGGGGCAAAAGTGGGTTTACAGTTGAGAGTACATAAAACAGAGTTCATTCTTACGGTATTATGTATTTATTATTATCGTTAGTAAACTACTTTTGCCCACCCCTATATATATGTTCATCATTTGTCTATCTGTCCCTACTGGCATATAAGCTTATTCAGGGCAGAGAGCCAATTATTCTTTTCCCATCACAGCCCCACTGCCTGGTGTAAGCCCGGGCACAGGGTAGGCAGCCAGTCAATACCTGCGAGTGGATGGATCCGGCTGCCTGGCTGTTTTTACCTAAGTGACACCAGGGGGTTCAAAACTTCACTCATCATTAGTCGATGTTTGAAAAGAACATACTGGCTTCAGGGTTTCACCCGATTCCCACTAAATGAGAATCTCCAAGGCCTGGACCCGGGAGCAATACTTTGAAAAAACTTTGGAGGTCATTCTGATATCGCCACGTTGGGAAATCACTGACTCATTTACATGATGAACTCCTTACCATTCAAGAAGCTCCCACAAAGTCTAAGATTCAGCGGCAAAGTGGATCCAAAGAGTGCAATCCAGTACTTGGCTTCAGAAGATTCTGAGATAATGCAGTGCGTGTTCAGAGAGGATTTTGATTTATAAGCTAGTGTTCATCTCAACTGAATTCTGTAAGGACACAAGAGGCACAGCAATAGTTCCTCTTCATAGCATGGCTAGACATTGTGTCCCTTAGCATCCATTTTCTGAGTGATCCAGGCTGTAGTTCTCTACCAGGAGACACTGCGCATGTCCGGAGGCAGTGCTCATTGTCACCGTTGGCAGGAGGTGCGGATATATGGTAGGCAGAGACCTGAGACGCTGCTCAATGTCCTACAGCACAGAGCACATACCAGCAAAGACTTGCCTGGCCCCAGAGTCAGAAGTGCAAGATTGAGGAACTTTGACTTATGTGTATCTCTGTAGACATCAAAATCCTCACTGTTTTTGAAAATCATCTTGCATGGAGCTCTCTAAAATGCATTATGTATTCCTCTGTTAGTTAAGATATGGGGAGGACAAGGTGTTAGTGTCCTTTTCTCCACACGAGTCCCAGTTTGGAACAGCATAGTAGTCAGGGAAGGGTGATGGCGGCCTTTCCGGAAGCCTCAGTGCTTTGCTCTGAGCTCTGAGCTTCTTCACTCCTCAACTATGATGCCCGTTGAAATCTTGAGCCTTATTTCTTCTTTTTATAAAAATATATTTTATTGATTTTTTACAGAGAGGAAGAGAGAGGGACAGAGAGTTAGAAACATCGATGAGAGAGAATCATCAATCAGCTGCCTCTTGCACACCCCCTACTGGGGATATGCCCGCAACCAAGGTACGTGCCCTTGACCAGAATCGAACCCGGGACTATCCAGTCTGCAGACCGACACTCTATCCACTACCCAGACCGGTTTCGGCGGGCCTTATTTCTTAAAGATTTCCTGTCTTCTCTCCTGTGTGAGACTTTAGCTGACTTTTTCTTTTCAAAAAAAAATTTTTATTGATTCTTTTAGAGAGAGGAAGGAAGAAGAAGAAAGAGAGAGAGAGAGAGAGAGAGAGAGAGACAGAGAGAGAGAGAGAGACAGAGAGGAGGCAGAAACATTTATTGGTTGCCTTCTGCATGTACCATGGCAAGGAACACAACCTGGATATGTACCCTGACCAGGAATCAAACTGGCCACCTTGTGGTGTACGGGATGACACTACAACCCACTGAGCCACACTGGCCAGGGCTGCTTTAGGTCACTTCTTTTTTTATGCATGTCTAATAGTCTTGTCTGATTCTCTGCCTTTTCTTCTGATTCAGCGGGAATACTGGTTTATTAAAAATGTTAGTCCTGGTCTAAAATGAGCAGTCATAATCTCCAAACTAGGATGTGCGGGGCTCTTAGAAAGCCTTTCTGTGTGGACATCGGATCTGCAACCACATGTGTGCGAGAGGGTAGGGCCCACCTCTCTTCAGCAGGCGCTCAGTGAAGATCTCACGTGGGCTGGCCTGCTGTGGGAAAGACACTGACAGAAAAGCACAAGGAAGAAGCCATGAACAGCTTCCCCCAGCTCTCCTTCTCAATCTCATTAGGTTAAACGTCTCTCAGCCCAGCGTGCCAGGTGTGTGGGCAATCTATCTAATCTGTCATTGACTGGTACCGTGGGCCCTTTAAGTCCCGGCCACTTCACAGAATGCTAATTAAGCACAGCCTGTTTTACATGGTAAGCTCCACATGATGGGGAGTAAATACATGGAAAGGTCTTAGGTACTTGCAAAGATCTGAACTAACATCACCAACATTTACAAATGAATATCATGAGTATATTTGAATGTACTTTTCAGATTTTCTGGTTTGACCTTATTTTCAAAAGGTCAACTTTTTGGATTCATTTTGTTCTTAAATACGTTCTGAGTATTTACAAACTTAAAGGGAGATTACAGGAAACAATGGGGACTCCCCCCAGTGATGATCTGGTACTGCTTCCTTTGTTGTCATGGTGACTACTTGGATGCGGCTATGGGATGCTTCTCAGTCTGGGTGAGGTAGACACAGCATATAAGACCAATGTGTTCATTCGTATATGGTCATTGTTAGGAAGGTTTTTTGGGTTTTTTTTGGAAGATGTCATGACTCCATGAAGTGAAAACCGATCAGGATTTTCTGCCCTTCTCTTGATTATTTGGCCCATTCTTAGATCTCTTCTAACTTAAAAAAAAAATTGTAGTAAAATTTGAGTGCTTGGAGTGTCCGCTCAACTAGGTCTCTGTGATGAAGTTTTCAGAAGGGTTGGCACGGTGGCTCTGAGGAAATGTGCCATGGAAACAGCGAGAGACTTTAAGATGAATCAACTTTTAAAATAGTGTTTGAATGACCCCTTTCTGCAGCTGACTGAAATGTCCTGTAAAGAAATGTTTAAGTCAGTCCAAGGCAAACAAAGAGGCCAAAGCTTCTTGCCCACATGGGGGGCACCTCTGCTCTGCATTTGCTGGACCCCCCTGTCCCAGGTGGGTGCCCCTGAGCTCCCCTGTGCCAGGTGGGTGCCCCTGGGCTCCCCTGTGCTAGGTGGGTGCCTCTGAACTCCCCATGCTAGGTGGATGCCGCTCCACAGGGGCAAACCCGCCCCCCCCCCCGGGCCCCGACATTGCTCTGGCTTCCTCTCTTGGCGATGCCATTTTAATGAGATCCACAGAGTCGTAATAGTTTAGCAAGAAAATGGAATGTTGAGTTTGCTGGAAGAATTTGAAGATGGTGCCACGTAATATTATTTTGCAAGTATTTATGCACATAACCTTTACCAGTGCCATTCTGATGTCACTTTGATGGTATGAGCAAAATGTGTGATGTAGTCTTGGACCTCAAAATATAAAGTATTCTCCCACCTTAGCTACCGACTCACAGATCCCAGGAGCAAACAGACTGGCACACTGAAAAAGGCTTAACTTGCCCTAGCCAGTTAGGCTCAGTGGATTGAGCATTGACCTGTGGACTGAAGGGTCCTGGGTTCGATTCCAGTCAAGAGCACATGCCCAGGTTGCAGGCTTAATCCCCAGTAGGGGATGTGCAGGAGGCGGCCAATAAATGACTCCCTTCCTCTCTGAAATCAATAAAAAATATATACACCGAGTGGCCAGATTATGCATTCAGAGATCATAGAGATCATAGTAATCTGGCCACTCCATGTATATGCACATATAAAGAAAAGATGTTACCAGGAGGGCACAGGGAGGGACAGTGTTCCTGGAACCTGGTGACCTCCAACCTGGGCTGGAAGAGGCCTTGGATATGTACTCAGGGAGAACTGCAGCAAGAGCAGAATCTGAAGAAGCAGGGATGGAGTGGGAAGATGAATACCCTGACCTTGTGATCTCCCTGCTCTCATATCTTCCTTTCTTACCAAAGCCAACCAGGCCAGTGAGATGTGGCACATTGCGGTCCATCTCACAAGGCCCATGCCTGTATGGAGAAGGGCAGACCTCTTTATTTTGTTGGTCAGGGGGTGGGGAGAAGTTGGCCAGCAGAAGTTATCATCACATGCATGTCCAATCTTATTTGGGGTTCACTTACATTATGAAAGACCCTAATTCCTAAGTAGATAGAGGATTCCCAACTTTCTTGGGATCCCTCTTTCCTCTTCCCTGTGGGTTATTTTTCTTACCACGTTTAAACTAGCATGCCTAATCCATTCATATGTGATGTGCATATCTAAGAATATTGACATTACATGCCGGTTAAAGTACTTCCTCTTCACTCATTGTACAGGGACATATTGAGCATACATATTACAATTTATTAAATATTAAGCTCCATATGTAATTTTAAAATGCCTTGGTCTAAATTTATTGATGTAAATTTGAGCTATAATAAACTTTTTCTCCTTTAAGCCTGTTAGGGTAGAGTAATCTAATTTATTTTCCAAACAATAAAAATGGAAGAATTGATTTAACTCATTTTCTGGTTGATGGGTAAAGATCTTTAATCTTTAAAGTCACACATCAACTCAAATGGGTTCACCCGTGTTTTAGTGAAAAGTGATTCTCATTTGTATCTGGTTAAGGAGTTGGCTAAGGCATTTTTGGGACTGAGGACTGCACTTTAGCCACCCTAGGCTCCAGCTCACTTAGCAGAGAAAAACACACACACAACCTTTCAACCTTAATTGCAGAAAATGCCTCTTATCTGAGTTAGTTCCTTCTTGAGGATTCTGTGAATTCACTTTCATAATATCCATCTTGTTTGTAGTAACTCCTTTAAAAACCACATTCACTATAGAACCAAACAATCCAAAGAAGCAGAGGCCTGAATCAGGGACCATATCTGGACTTCATACCCTGTGTCTCATGCGTAGTCTGTTTTTGAATGTCAGCACTGAGTTAGAGCTCTTAGAAATATTTCGGCTGACTCACAGTCATAATAATAGTAGCCAATGTTCAACCACATGCTTTCCGCTAACCCTGGTTGTTCTACATATATTATCTCATGGAATACTTCAAAGCACCCTGGGAGGTAGGTCCTAGTGTCACCCCATCTAAAAGATGAGGGAACCAAAACACGGAGTTGAAGTTTGTTTCAGGGTCATACGACTTAGTGGTACTGAGACTCAAATCCTTGTCTGTCTGACTGCCGAGTCTAACGCTGATCCACTGCACAGTGGCTGCCTGCTAAATGGCATTGGGTTGAGATGATGATACCTTTGAAATGACACTTTAAAGAACTTTTCATTTTTTTAACAATTACAAACTCATAGGAGGTTGCAAAAATAGTACTGAGAGATTCTTGGAACCCTTTACGCAGCTTCCCTTAACGATAGCATTTGACTAGTATGTAACTAGTGCAGTATCAAAAGCAGGAAGTTGACATTAGCATAATACTATTAACTTTTATACAGAGAGACCTTGTTCACATTTCACCAGTTTTTTACATGCACTCATTTGTGTGTGTGTGTGTGTGTGTGTGTGTGTGTGAGTGTGTGTGTGTATGAGAGCTAGAGAAAGAGGGAGAGAGAAAGTGAGGGGGAAAAGGGAGGGAGGGAGGGAGGGAGGGAGGGAGAGAGAGAGGGGGAGAGAGAGAGAGAGAGAGAGAGAGAGAGAGAGAGAGAGAGAGAGAGAGAGAGAGAGAGAAGTGAGAAGTTCCATGCAATTTTATCACATGTATAGATCGGCATACCCACCACTACATTCAAGATACAGAACTTCTATCACCACAAAGACCTCTCTCACACTGCCCCTGTGTAGTCACACCCATGCTACTTCCTACCTCTCTCTCTAATCCGGGCAATCGCTGAGCTGTTCTCCATTAAAATGACACCTTGTAACTTACTCCCTTTGTGCTCCCTGCACAATACGAACAGATCTGTCTCCATTGATCATTTATGCGAAAACGTCCAGACACATAACAGAAGAAAGGAAGGTGAAAGGATAATGAGATCGGGGAGGATTTGGGTGTCCTTGTTAGTAACATATAGAACCACAAATAAAGGACATCCTGTTTGGTATTTTTAGTTGAGTGTTGTGGTCATTTTGTAATCCCAACTCTTGTGTTTTCCCCAGCAAAGCGCTTTTGATGGCAACACCACAGAGTTTAGCTCCCACACGAATGCTCCATGCTCCCTCTTTGCATGGCTGTTCTCATGAAACATCCATTTCAGGAATGACAACCATGTGGCTGCACCGGCAGCCGTCTGGAACAGGTACATGAGAGCTGGCAGGCTGCCCTCCAGAGTACTTATGAGCAAGGATACACACAAGCCCCTCATGTGTGTGTGGTGGCCATGACCCAGTTGTGCTCTGGACAGCACAGAGGTTATGTAAACTCTGGCCTTCATGGTTCACATGCATTTTTATTCATTCATTTGGAAGGGAGTGGCAGCTCATAGACCTCTCTTTGGGAAAGTTTGAACCTTATCAAGATTAGCTGGTTCAAAAAAAAACCCTAATGGCTGTTTTTATTCAGGATGACTGTGAGTGAAACCTTATCATTGGGACACAGTCATATAGACTTCCTGCATTCGTTTGGTTCCCACTATTTTAAAAAAGGTGCAGAAAGTGCTGATGCTGCCTGATTCTGCAAACATAGGCACACTCGTACTGGACACTTTAATTATTGCAGTTTTACTATGCAATTTTTCTTGATCTTTATGAGACATAGAGAATATTTTTCAAAACCTAGATATTCTTGAACCAACCTGTTACTTTCATTTTATTTTACTTTATTTTATTTATTTAATTGTAATACTCACTCGATAAACCGGAGTCTTACTCAGCAACTAGAAGGATTCAGGAGTCTGAAAAAAGGGCTGTGCATAAATGGATTAAAGAGACTAGCTGAGAAATATGAATTTGGAAGGTATTTTGGGGGGCCAGGCAGAAACTTATTTCTAGTGACTAAGCTCCCTGAATCTCCGCGCACAGGGCTTTTTATTCATGCATCTTTCCCTCTAGCATGGCAGATATACATATCAAAGGTAAGGTTTGGTAAACAATAACAAGATTATCAGGTTGGGGGGATTTCCTTGGCTGTTCCAGCAGCAGGTAATAATATATGCATATTTTCAGCCCTACTGAAACTGTCCATCAGCTTCTGATGAACTTCTCACATTTATTATGCTAACCACTGGAATTTGTTTCCAGCAACCTGAGGATATTTTTTCATTAATTTTTTTTTTTTTCAGGGAGAAGGGAAGAGAGAGAGGAAAAGACAGACAGAAACATTGATGTGAGGGAGACACATTGATTGTTTGCCTCCTGCATGCTCCCTGACCAAGGCCTGAGCCAAGGAGGAGCCTGCAATTGCAGTACGCGCCCTTGACCAGAATCAAACCCAGGACCTTTCAATCCATAGGTCAATGCTCTAGCCATTGAACCAAACTGGGTAGGGCCTAACCTTTTGTTTTTAATTAGTTAGGCAGGTAATATCATCATTTATTACTGTGCAGTACCTCATATCACCCAGTGTGCAGAATCTAAAAACTTGGATTTGAAAAACCGTGGGGTCTTCCATAAGATTTCTACATTGGAGAACATTTCTTTGTTTTAGATATCATTAAAAAGGAATGAAATTTAGAACCCCTGGTGTGCATACATATATGCATAGAGACACACAAAATGGTGCTTTATTTTATAGCAGTATTGTCTAAAATGTAGAACTGTGTTTGTATAAGTTAGCTATCACCACACTAATGGTTTGTAACAAACTTCTTTGAAATTCCATGGCTTAAAACAACCATCAGTTCTCATGAATCTGGGCAGAGCTCAGTTTTTTGACCCAAGGTCTGGCTGCCAGTCCTGCAGGGCTTGGCTCCTTGGTCAGTTCTACTCCATGTGTGTTTATTCTGGGCCCAGGTTGGTGAGATAGCATTTACCTAGGGGGTTGCAGAGGTACAATATGAAAAGTGGAACTAAGGATTCTTAACGTATCTACCTACCTGCCATTTGCCAAGGAAAGTCACACGTCCAAAATTAATATCAGTTGGTGAGGAATTACATGAGTGTATCAAAGAGTGAAGGAATGGGGCAAATCATTCACTTTCCCTCAGTGTGTAATCAAATTCTCATAAAAATACTGATGTATTTGAGCAGTTCACATCTATATTAAGCCCCCCTCCCATTTCTTTCTGTCATGGATATCCTATATAATAAAAGTTTAATATGCTAAGCGTCCATTCAACCAATCAAAGCATAATATGTTAATCTTATGCTAAGGCTGCTCAACTGCTTGCACTGACCACCAGGGGACAGACAGTCCAATCAGTAGGGTAGTTTGCTGCTGGGGTCAGTCTGGCCAATTGGGAATGAGCAAGATGGACTGGACATGACCTGTAGCCCTCCAGCAGTCCCTCCTGGGATGGCCAACCTCCTGCGTCCCTCCCCAGCCCCGATCATGCACTGCTGGGGTCCCTTGGCCTGACCTGCACCTTCTTGCAATCTGGGCTGAAGGACCTCCCCCAGCCCTGAGCATACAAATTTTGTGCATTTGGCCTCTAGTCAATACATATTTCCCTATGACCAAATTAAGCAACAAAAGCAGGATGATGGGGTCATCCCCCTGATACCCGCAAACCCACATTGATTAGACCTAGACTGAATACGTATCAATAAAATATCAGAAAAATAGAATGAATAATACTCATGTTTAAACAGAATTGTCAACGCCTTCCTCTCTTTCCTTGTGCTAAGCTGCTCTGGTTCCTCAGTGCATCAAAAGGAAAACAAAACACTCAGAATCCCCTTCCAGGAGATTTTTCCAAATTTGTTTTGATTGGTAGTGTCACTTTTAAAAGATTCATAAATTTAGCTCCTGTTTTAAAATATAGAAGAAATTGTGTATGTAGTCATTTACAATAGGGAGAAAAATATATTAATTCTTTAGTTCAGACAAATCAGAGCCAACATTTGTAAATTATCTTGTTTTGATCAATCCTCACATGTAAATATAAGCTAAATTAAAAATAATGCACTCATACAAAATCTTCTTTCTGAAGTTGAAAACCTTTACCCTGTCTCCCCCCATTGTATCAACTGATTGGACAGTTACCAAATCCTTTCCCCCACACCCCTAGTGTGCTCTGTAGGTGCTAAGACCCAGTCAAGCACCTGCCATTATGCAGTCACTCAGTTGTCTAAATGAGAGGCCAGCAAACTATGGCCCACAGGCCAAAATTTGGACTGTGGCCTGCTTTTTTTTTTTTTTTTTTAAATAGCCCAAACACTAAGAATAAGTCTTACATTTTTAAACAGCGGGGAAAAAATCAAAAGGAGACTATTTCATGATGTGAAAAATACAGGCAATACAGATTTTAGTGTCCATACATTGAGTTTTATTGAAAACAGCTATGTCCACCTATTGACTATGGCTGCTTTCATGTTACAACAGCAGAGCTGGATGGTTACAATAGACTGTTTGGCATGCAAGACCCAAAATATGTACAGTCTTGTCCTTTAGTGAAAAAGTTTGCAGATCTCTGGTCGAATGCTCTGTCTCAAATTACCACAGAATCTATAGATAGGTCTACTATTATATAGGAATGGGGCAAACAAAAGAAAAAATACATCTTTAGAGGGTAGGGGGATGCTGGGCACATTCTGATACAGATCAAAGAACTGGGTATGTGTCCAACACTAAAGGGAAAAGTAAAAAAAAAAAAAAAAAAAAAAAAAAAAAAAAAGGAGAATATCTAGTTTTTACTCCAAGGATTCCTCTTGCATACAAAGTAAGATACATCCACATAAAGATTATAGTGTCTGAAACCTATTTGCCTTGTCTAATTCTCTAAATCACCAGTATACTCTTTGGAATTTTTAAGTTAAAGTATTATTTTTAAATCCCAGCCAGCATAGCTCAGTGGTTGAGTGTCAAACGAAGAACCAGGAGTTCCAGGAGTTCACGGTTCAATTCCCAGTCAGGGCACATGCCCGGGTTGCGGGCTCAATCCCCAATGTGCGGTGTGCAGGAGGCAGCTGATCAGTGATTCTCTCTCATTACTGATGTTTCCATCTCTCGCTCCCTCTCCCTTCCTCTCTGAAAGCAATACAAATATTAAAAATAGTATTTTTATAGCTTATTCTGTAAATATTCCAGGCAGAATAATTTTCATGAGCACTGCCATTCTTACCAGTTCAAAGTGGAGAATTGAACTCTGGAAAATGTAATTACTCATTGGTTAAAACGCTGGTTTTGCATTTGAGAATTTTACATGAGTGTGCCCAGAAGGCCATTAGATTAAAGAATATAGAGGGCTGACCCTAACAACACCGCTGCCCTGCTCCTTAAACTCTATAGCTCACTGAGCCTGCAGCCACAAGAGCTGGGCAGTGAGACAACTCTTGGTCCTGCCCATGCAGTCCATGTTTTTCGAAGGGATGTGGCCCTGTTTTTATGCTCTGCGATGTTTCCTTCGGCTGACTCTTCCAAATGCCTGTGACCCTCTGAATGGAGATGTCTTTACAGCTTTAGCCTTACAACATGGCCTCCGCTATCATTTCCTGCAGGTCTGGTCTTAGGTCTCAGGAGCTTCCTGAGTAAATGTCATCTTGGTGTCTCTCAAGAGGAGCCGTGGAGGCTCACCGAACCTGGCTCCCAGCAGATAGAAACCATAATGCCCCTGAGTCTTCTTCTCATTGGACTTGGAAGGAGGATAAGCCTGAACTTCTCTTGGGTTCCAAAGCAAGGGCCAAGCTGGGGCACTGAGCAGAGAACTGGGAAAAGGCCCCCGAGGGAGGGGATCAAATGACCCCAAGAGAGGAAATTCCAGTTCAAAATAGAAACCAGGTCAGCACCCTTGTGAGAGCCAGTGAATAGGACTTGACAACCAGCAACCTGTGGCCCGGGCAGAAGCCCACGGATTGGCCTGAAGAAGGGTGTTGTGTTGTAGGGCGGTAATGGCGTTGTGCAAACCCATAATGAAACATGATTTATCTACTCTCACAGTTGTGCCGGGCTAGGGAGCTATGTGGAAATGACTCCATTTCATATATTTGTCATGTTGGCCAAGGGTCAACTCCTTAATAGAAGAAGGCATTTTGGGAATACTATTTTCTTGAGACCTGAGGACTATAGTGTATATAGACACCAAATGGTGTATATTTGTGGCAGAGGCAATTTCCAACCTAGCGTGGTAAGAATTTTCTCCACCGATTGTTAAAGGACAAAGGGTTATTTTGTAGAAATTATATAATACTGCCTTGTCAATTACAATACAGATATCAATTAATGATTGTTCCTTACAATGACAGCTCTATAATTATCTGGGAAGCGCTCACAATATTACCTGGTTGCTAAGAAAGATTGCAGCTTTTTGTCTAGTCTGACGAATTTCCAGAATATTGTTACAAAGAATTTAATGTCTAGAAACTTTATAATAGTCCTTAAAAAGCGTTTGGAATAAATGTCATTTGGGGGAGTTTTCTTTGCTTGATTCAGCCTGAGATCCCAATTTAGAGGAGGCTCAACCTCTCCAAGGTTTTGTCTGCAAATATAATGTAGAATATGTGTGATAGCCCTGGCTGGTGTGGCTCAGTGGATAGAGCGTTGGCCTACAGACTGAAGGGTGCCAGGTAGGATTCCAGACAAGGGTGCATGCCCGGGTTGCAGGCTTGATCCCCAGTAGGGGATGTGCAGGAGACGGTTGATCCATGATTCTCTTTCATCATTGATATTTCTATTTCTCTTTCCCTCTCCCTTCCTCTCTGAAATCAATAAAGATATATATTTTGAAAAGAATACGTGCTATAAACTGTTTTAACCTATTGGAGTTATTTGGTGGGGGGAGGAAAGTGCTAGAAGAGGATAAAATGGACACTTTGACTTTAATGAGGAAAGTATTGCATTATGGAAAAATACTGTCTATTGGTTGTTGTGAGCCATTTTTAAATAGCATTTTACATTGGAGACATGTTGTTAGATCTGTTTTTCACAGAATTCTTTGTAACCTTTAATTTATTTGTTACTTAAAAATTTTAACCATCACAGACACCAGGATCTGGGTGTAAAAGTAGTATTTTCTTAAAGAAGCATTTTTCATCTATATTTTGTGTATGTGTATTAGAACGCTGTCTGCAGTCCTGTGGAGATAGGAAAAGATAAGTGGTTGCCTGGGGCTGGGGGTGGGAAAGGGGGGTGACTGCCCTTGGGCACCAGGTATGTTGCTAAGGTGATAAAAATGTTCTAAAACTGGATTATGGTGAGGTTGCACAACTGTAAACATGCAGGTGCATTTCATGGTATGCAAATTACATTTAAATAAAGTGGTTTTGAAAGAATGTGCATTAATAACAGAACCGAAAAGTACTTATTTGAAAGTACTTTTTTGAAAGTGAAAGATTTCAATTAACCTTATACAACCGAAGTTCAAATACGTTAGTAACAATATAATATATGTTATTCCCTTTCAGGCCATTGTCCTAGAAAATCAAATAAATGAGAAAAAACACTATTTTGTACTACTTTTTTGGGATTTATAGTGTCTGACCAAGCATACATTTGTGGTTAACACAGAACCATCCCACTGAACTAGACACCAGACGTGTAAGAAATTCAAGTTTCTCAAATCAAAAGCAAATACGGCATCTGAGTAACCATTGTGTTTTTCTACATAATTTGGTGAAAATATTCTAAAACTGGATTATAGTTATGGTTGTACAATTTGGTAAAGTTATTAAAAAATTATTGAATTGTACATGGACAATCCTTGAATTTTATGATGTATAAGTTATATATACTATGATAAAGTTAATTTCATAAATATACATATACATATACATATACAGTACATATACATATACATATACATATACATATACATATACATATGTACATAAAATACCTTCTGGTGACACAGGCCCAATGCCTGTATTCCATACAATGAAGTCACAGCCACAGGCCAATAGTCTTGTCCTCCTCATCTTATTTGGGACATTTTGACTTCGACTATGTGACATAAGTTTGCTTGTGGGTGGTAGAAATTATTTCCTTTATCTACTGAAAATAATTCTTCACCTTTTGTTTGTTTGTTTCCCTTTCCTTTATTTTCTAATAGAGTGGGAATATCCCATTCCAATGTTAACTTCTTTTCTTTCCTCCTTTCCCCCCCCTAATTTCTATTTATCATTCCCTTTCATTGTGGGCAAGATTATTCCGACCTCCTCCTCTCCTTGCCTAGGACCACATGTCTGCCTGAGTATGGAGGCCCTGCGCTGCCTTTGCAGTTAGGGGGACGTGTGCGAGGGGTTCCCCAACTCAACAGCTCTTTAGCCCTTGCACTTGGCAGCAAGACTCCGAAAAGGCCAGAGGGCATGTGGCCACAGGTCCCTGCTTGTGTTTCTGAGTGAACTTGACATAAAATATCCAGTGAATCATGGAATGCAATTCAGAAACCCTTCCCCCTTCCCTGAGGGCCGTGGATCCAGATTGACCCGGCTGTGGCCTTTGTTGAATATGTTATACCTGAAGAAGTGATGCTTAGGCCAAGATATCCAGGCTGGTAGGAGTTAGGTTGGTGAGGAGAAAGAGAAAGCACTCCAGGAAGAAGGACTAGTTTGTGCAATGACCTTAAAGAACTAAGAGTCATACCAGGTTCAAGTCACCAAATAAAGGAAGTCCAGAGTGAGTGAGGAGGAGAGTGGCATAAGAGGAATTTAGAGAAATGGATAGGAGTGAGCAAGAAGAATTGCAGGGTCTCATAGGGCACAAAGTAAGGATATTAGACTGTAACCTAGAAATAAGAGGAAGCTATTAAAGGATGTTAAGCAATGTGTGTGTGTGTGTGTTATGATCCTAATCTCTAAAAAAGACATGATGATATTGTGGTATAGCCTTTTGGACACTCAGGAGGTTTTTTTTTATTGCCAGGATGTGAATAGGGTCTCCAGCCTCGGATATCTTGTCAACCATGGTTGAAAGAATTTATGGCTGACTACTGTGGGATCCTACCACTTTAAAGTATGCTTATATCTGTTTCTGACTCCTTCTACTCTGACTCCTGCTGAAGAGCAATTACTGCATCTCCCAGCTAACTAGCAACAGGGAGAGTCTCATTGACTTAGCTTGGGAAATAGCATTCATGCTGGGAAAACTCTCTACGCAAGCTTCCTCACAAGCCCCTACTGATTGGGTGACTGTTTGATAAGTCTTGCCCCACCCCAGGCCAATCAGCTATGGTAAGGGTGGGCCTATAGTATTTCAGAAGCCCCAGTGGCTGCAACCTTAGCAGAGGTTGACTGTGGGCACAAAAAGGACTTTGTTGCTCTTCTCTGTAACAAACAAGCAAATCACGGCCAAGAGCAACATTTTGTTTTAAATCCCCATCTGAGCATATTTTTTCCATTTATTTTCTTTTTTTTTTTAATTTAAATTTTTTTTTTGTTGAAAGTGTTACATAAGTCTCCTTTTTTCCCAATTGACCTCTCCCCGGCTGTTCCCACGCCCCAGCACACGCCCTCTGTCCCCTACTGTCTGTGTGCATTGTTATGCTCATATGCATGCATATAAGTCCTTTGGTTGATCTTTTACTCCCCCTCCCCCTGCCTTCTGAGGTTGGACAGTCTGTTCCATGCTTCTATGTCTTTGGATCTATTTAGTTTATCCATTTATGTTCATTATATTCCACAAATGAGTGAGATCATGTGATATTTACCTTTCTGTGGCTTATTTTGTTTAGTGTAATGTTCTCCAGTTCCATTCATGTTGTTGCAAATTGTAAGAGTTCTTTCTTTTTTTTTTTACAACAGTGTAGTATTCCATTGTGTAGATGTACCACAGTTTTTAATCCACTCATCTGCTGATGGGCACTTACGTTGTTTTCCAATATTAGCTATTGTAAAGTGTGCTGCTATGAACATAGGGGTGCATATATTCTTTCTGATTGGTGTTTCTGTTTTTTTTTTTTATATATTCCTAGAAGTGAGATTACTGGGTCAAATGGGAGTTCCATTTTTTAATTTTTTGAGGAAATGCCATACTGTTCTCCACAGTGGCTGCACCAGTCTGCATTCCCACCAGCAGTGAAAGAGGGTTCCTTTTTCTCTGCATCCTCATCAGCACTTGTCATTTGTTGATTTGTTGATGATAGCCATTGTAACAGGTGTGAGATGGTACTGCATTGTTGTTTTGATTTGCATCTCTCGGGTGATTAGTGACTTTAAGTATGTTTTCATGTCTCTCTTGCCTTCTGTATGTCCACTTTGGAGAAGTGCAAATTGAGCTTTCAGATTGCGAAGAGCACCGCAGAGGTAAAGGCAAAGAAGCTACAAGTGCAGGCAGCCCTTCGTCTCTCATCTCGCTCTCCTGGTGACCAACAGGGGGTGGGTAGGTGGGGGAGGGTGTCAATGTTCCAGGAAGACAATGTCCAGGCTAAACGGGGCCAGTCTGGTTGTATCTAAGCATGTAGGGGAAATGTGTGGGTTCGGAGGTGGGGGTGGGGAGCAGGCATTCCACTTGGAGAAGGGCCATCTTTAAAGGACTTCCTGAGTGAAGGAAGCCTTCATTCAGAACCTTGCTGAGAATAAAGATCCTGAAGAGTAATTTTCCATCCAAATTTGATGATCCTAGAATTTGCATGGGATCAATATCTACAGAAGAAAAAAGGAGTGATTTTAAGAAAAAGTAAAATATTTATAGAATTTTCTTTAGGAAGGCATATGATGAAGGAACTTAAGAATGAAGTCTGGAAATATTTTTCCAGTGTCATGTGTTTTATTCATGATCAGCTGCTGGGTGATGCACTTGAACTTCAGAAATGGGCCCACAAGGTGTGGGATATGGTTGACTCTAAGCCCCTTGCACTTATGGGGCACTTACTGTGGATTATTCTACTAAATTCTTAAGATATACGAAGCGTGGTTTTGTGTTCTTGGATATTTCCATTGATCTTTATCCAATTGGAAGGTTGGTTTTTGAGCTGTTCTGTGATACATGTCCCAAAACATGTAAAAATGTTCAGATCTTGTGCACAGGGAAAGCAGGCTTTTCTCAAAGTGGCATCAGGCTACATTATGTCGGTTCGATTTTTCATTGAATAATAAAAAATGCTTGGATACAAGGAGGAGAGGCTGCAAAAGGAGATGGCGGAGAGTCGATTTATGTGCCAACATTTGAAGATGAAAGCTTTTCAATTCCTCATAATAAAACGGGATTTCTTGGAATGGTAAACAAAGGCCGTCACAGCAATGGTTCACAGTGCTGCGTCACACTACAATTAGCTCCCTGGCTAGATAAAAAACATGTGGCTTTGGGGCAATTGATTGAAGGGACAGAAGTTCTTCAACAACTAGAATTGGTTACAATAGAGAATGAAACACCATTACAAAAATGTACAGTTATTGACAGTGGAAATTTTTATGCGTGATTTTCAAATCAATATTTTCTGAATTTATTATGTATTTGATCAGCTGTTTCTAGATTTAATTAAACCATGCTTAATTATAAAAAAGAAAATAAAAGTGTCTCTTTAGGTTCTTTGCCCATTTTTTGATTGGATTGTTTATCTTCCTTTTGTTACATTTTATGAGTACCCTAGAAATTTGTCAGATATAAGATTGGCAAATGTGTTCTCTCATGCAGTGGGCTCTCTTGTTTTTTAGAGTGAGTGGAGGGGAGGGGAAGAGACAGGGAGAACCACCAAAGTGAAACAGACACATTGATTGGTTGCCTTCCATGTGCGCTCTGAAGGGGCTGCGGACCGAGACTGCAAGCAATGTAAGTGCCCTTGACCAGAATCAAACCCAGGGCCCTTCAGTCCCAGGCTCGACACTTTACCCACTGAGCCAAACCAGCTAAGGCCAAGAGCAACATTTAAAAAATATCTTAGTCCTGGCTGGTTTGGCTCAGTGGATAGAGCATCAGCCTGTGGACTGAAGGGTCCTAGGTTCGATTCCAGTCAAGGGCACATGTCCGGATTGCAGGCGTGTAGTAGGCAGCTGATCAATGATTCTTTCTCATCATCGATGTTTCTCTTCCTCTCTCCCTCTCTCGCTGAAATCAATAAAAATATATTAAAAAAAATAAAAATATCTTACATAGTGTGGCAAGGATAACAGGTATTGTAGGTGAAAGGTATGAAATATTTGCCACACTGTTTATAGCAATGCTCATCCCATAATGTGCATTGTGAAGTGTGTTGCCATACTTGTTATTAGCCATCTAATTCTATGCACCCCACACACTTACACACATCGCTTCAGTAGAATCTGCTTGGCAGGTTACCAGGCTTGGGTCTTAATCTCTGACACAAGGTCCCATGATAACACCTTTGACTGACAGATGAATGATTTATAGTTCTATTTTCATAGTTTAAAAAAAAGTTGTTATTGAAGTCATTTGCTTTTTTAAATTATTAATCTTACTGCTCCCTCCAACATTTTCTTAAATAGTATTTAATCATGTTTGGGTTAAGTGATTTATAGTTATCTCACAAATTCCAGTCTCGAGATTAAAGTTACTCACAAATTCCTTAAGACATTCATTGTGCTAACAGATAATTGCTGTATCTGACTCCTCTATGCTTATGTTGAATTCCATCACATACCTCCACCTCATTCACCTCCAAAGGGCTGGCAAGCATATATAGCATACATGCCATTGTCCTAAAATGACATGAAAACATGCTCAAAATGATTATCCATCAGAGAAATGCACCCTGTAGAGTGGTAATAATAAAAATGATAATAGCAAATGTTGGCAAGAATATGGGAAATTGGAACCCTCATACACTGCTAGTAGGAATGTCAAATGATGCAGCCACTGGAAAACAATCTGACAGTTCCTCAAAGAGTTAAACATAGCCCTAGCTGGTTTGGCTCAGAGGATACTAGTAGTGTGAAGACTGAAGGCAGCGGCCAGAATGAAGGCCTGGGTCCCGGGTGCCAGAGGAAAACCAGTGCCGGCAGCCAGGGGAAGGAAGGCCTATTGCACGAATCTTCGTGCAGTGGGCCTCTAGTGTGACAATAAAAAGGAAGGAAGTACTGATACATGCTATGGCATGGATTAACCTTGAAAACAAAGTAGGCAAATCGAGAAAGGGAAGAAGGAAGGGAGGGAGGAAGGGAGAGAGAGAGAAAGAGAAAGAAAGAGAGAGGAAGAAAATAGGCAGGTGGCAAGTGGTTCCTTGGGGCTGGAGTTGGGAGAAAAAGGGGAGTGACTACTAATAAGTATGGGGTTTCTTTTCAAGGTGATAAAAATGTTCTAGAAGTGGAAATGTTCTAGAATTTAGTATATTTAAAAGTCTTTGGCATTTAGTACATTTAGTATATTTAGTATATTCAAAGACTTCTGGGTAAAAGCACATGGTTAAATGCATAAATTATATATTGTAGCATAAAATATGTAACATATAAATTATATCTCTCAATTTATAAAGTGATTATAAAGTGATCAATAAAGTGATTATAAAGAACAAGCAATGCTAGACTTAAACAGTGTATTCCACGGTAAGGTAATTGTCTAGGCACTTTTCCTTATGAAACAAAAGCTCCCCATTATTTACTTATGCGTTGCTTTGCCATCTATATACTTAAGAAACTTCTCTGTCTCCTTAGAATATGTATGTGACAGCCAGTTTATCTTATGTCTTGGGAAAAAGAAACAGAAAGAGTAAGCACTGTTTACACGAGCATAGTCTGGCCTTTTGCTGGGGACTAGGATCTATTTGAATGCCCCAAACCCACATATTAATCAGGGACAACGTGATGGAAGCAACCATGATTGCCAAATACAAGAAATTAGAATGCATTTTATGTGGATTTTTGCAGGCAAATGTGGCATAATCTATTTAACTGGCATGGTGGTAATGGTGGTGGTGAGTATGTATTTATAGCAAGCTCAGTCAAAATGCCCTAGGCTAGGGGTGTCGAACTCAATCAGAGAAGGGGCCAAAATCTAAAATCCAGCCTAAATAGTGGGCCGAATGGTTTACTGAACAGTCATAAACTGTCATTGTGATGGAAACGCAGCGGAGTGCAGTGATGACAGCGCAGTGCGGGCCACATTGCAAGGCCTGGCGGGACGGATTTGGCCTTCGGGCCTTGTGTTTGACACATGTGCCCTAGGCCAAACAGAAGATCAATATCTTTGAAAATGCATTTTTGCATGCTCTCAGTGATTCAAGGATTGCTTCCCCCTGATGCCCAGTTTCATCTTGCCAGAGGATGAGGAATGGGAAAAAGAAGTTTCCTTCCAACATCTACTCTGTATCAAACATTTTCCCAGTGCCCAATATGTGCATTTTCTAATCCTTAGAACAACTGTTTTATTAGGTTTATTTACCACAGTGTAGTTGACAAAACTGAGGCTTACAGAGGCTAAAGTTCCCAAGGTCACAGAGATAGCAAATTTTGAGTTGGGTTTGGAACCCATGTTGGCTGATACAAAAGGCCATGTCACACTCCTTCAGGACAAGGTGTTTTTCATCTCCCTAGGGGGAAATAATATCCTTTACTTTTTTGTTATTGAATTAATGATAATCATTTATAAAACAGAAGCAAACATTCATTATTTGATTAGAAACTGATTATATAGCAATTTTGCATTTAGATTAGGAACCAAGAATTAATAATTTCTATGCGAGAGTTTAGCCACTCAAATTCTAAAATTAGTTCTTTTTTTTCTGTGGATATATAAAATCCTATAGTAAACAATTTTTTAAAAATTAGTTAATTTATTATTATTATTTTCTTTTCATTGAATAATTTTCAGAATGCCATACTACAGAAATGACTAATTATTTAAAAAATAAAGAAAAAAATTCTCCTGAGAAGTAGGGTTGAGATCCAGAGCATGTGCTTTTACCCAATGATGTCATATCTTTTCTGGATCCTTATAGAAGAGAAGAGACATGCTAACCCATCCGTGATAGGTGCATGAGAAGCTCATTTGGCGAGCTTGAATGTGTGGAATTATAAGCAAACAAGGGGAAAGTAAAGAGGATCAGAGCGACAGGGATCAACTGGTGGCAGCATTCTGGTCTCCTGGGACACCAGGGTAGGCACCCATGGTCACTTGGTGGTGGAGAGAACAGTGGAATAGCATTTTGCCCAAGCTGTTGACAGCGGAAAAGAGAGAGGGCAGACAAGAACTGCTCTAAGATTGCAAGAGAAGCAGCCCCTCCTACTTGGTCCATAAGGACTCTCAGTGCCATATTGAAAAGACATTGTGAGTCATAATGGATTGTCAGTGTGGATGGCTGGAGACACATCCACTTCCTGTGGGAATACTGTGGCATACCCATTCAGCTCTATATTTTATCTGTAATTATGCCTGTAAGACTCACTGGTTTTAAAAGACAAGGAAATGTCTCCATTAGAAACAGAAAAGCTCTTAACATAAGATGGTTAGAGCATTCGCTCTGGGCCACCCAGGATGTGTGCTTATCTGGGATGACTCATTCCCAGATGACCCAGGGCCACTGAGGAGTTGCTATCCTGGGGCCTGAAGAGCTGCGATCTGCTCTTTTTACAATTATTTTTGAGACATTTTTCCTTCCTGAGGTTACCCACAGCATCTTTTGATTGCGCTCTCTTTGAGCTCTAGATTAGAAAAAACCTAAAACCACCCACAAGCACCAAATTCCTCAAGATGAGGCTTTTAGGGGCATAAAACTTATGAACTGTGAAGAGAATTTGTCTCCCGTTGACAGGCAGTGTTACTTTCATCGCGTCTAATTACACGAAATCGATTTGGGATGGATGAAACAAATGTACAGCAAATGACTTTTCATATTTCAATTTATACCTTGCATTAAAAAGACTGAAGATTGACTGGAATATATTAAAGACTTAACTGTTATGGGTCTTACACTCACCTTTGGAACCTCGTTTGGGTGGGTTGTATGGAGTCAGACTGTAAGGCTTTGATGCAAAGATGACCTGTTTCCAACCTGAAGACTCCTTGCTACTAGGACAGGTTCTGGAGCCAGAGGTCACTGCAGTGGACAGTGGTGGGGCACAAGCCAGATTAGCAATGTCAAGTGCAGAGTAGAGAGGCTCATCAGAGGGATGAGGAAGATGGGGGTGGGGAAGCAGTCAGGTGGTGGTGGAAATAGAAAGGGGATGCGGAAAAGCAAGGAGTAGCAGGAAAGCATGGCGCAGGGCGCTCAGCACTCCTAACATTCGCATCCATAGCATCAACATATCCTCCTCTCCTGCCTTGTCCAGGGCTGGCCTTCCTCCATCCATGTGTCGTTTTGAAACATTGCAGGATGCTCAACATTAGCACCTAATTATGAGCCTGATTCGATGTTGGAGCCTGTTTCATCTCTGCTTTAATATGGTTTAAGCATGTCTGAAAAGGAAGAACATTTACTTACATTGTTAACCATCTCTTTTCACGCCTCCAAAAGGAAGATTGGTTTACCCAGTAGATTCTGCCAAGAAGGCAGTGAATGAAATTTCAGTTTTCAACTCTGTTTGAAGTTAACATTTGGCGATAGAGAGCCAAGCTCAGTCAAGCAACACTTTCCTATGAAAGCGTCTTTGAGCCCAACGTAAATCATGCCTTAAAGTGACAGTCAGCCTTCATACCAGTGCTGTCCAATAGAAACGTAATCCAAACCACATAGGTAGTATTAACCTTTCTATTAGCCATGTTTAAATAAGGAAAAACCCCATAATAATATATTTTATCCAATATAGCTGAAGTATTATCATTATAGTAATGTATTTTCAATAGAAAAATTACTAAGGAAATATGTGAGATATATATATATATATATATATATATATATATATATATATATATTTCAAGTATTTGAAATAAGACATCTATTTTATACTCATGCCACATCTTAATTACAACTGGCTGCATTTTAGGCACTCAGTAGGCACAATGGCTAGTGGCTACCATATTTGACATCGGGGTTTCAGGGAACTGAATTAGAAGCCAAGAGATGACAGGTTTCATTCAGTGCTCTGCTTGGAAGTTTTCATATTAATTAGTGGGATTCTCCACTGTCCCCCATGCCTGTATCCCAGCTCTGGGCACCCCAGAACCATATTTCTTTTCTCCCCTGAAATAGGGTTTCGTATCTCCATGGGCCTGGTCAGTTTGGAGCCATGTTCTCTTGTTGTATGGTAAAATCAGACTCTGTTCTTTGCTGGTATTCTCAGTTTCTTAAAAAAAAACTTTTTTTTTAATTGATTTCAGAGAAGGAGAGAGAGATAGAAACATCAATGATGAGAGAGAATCATTGATTGGCTGCCCCCTGCACATCCCCTACTGGGGATTGAGACCACAACTTGGGCATGTGCCCTTGACGGGAATTGAACCTGGAACCCTTCGGTCCACAGGCAGATGCTCTATCCATTGAGCCAAACCTGCTAGGGCTCTACTTGGCTTTGAATTAAAGCCCCTTGGCATGCCCACACTGAACAGCCAATGCCAACTATTGTTTGCAATGATACCTCTTCCTTTCTGAAAAGATAAAGGGAGCAGTCTGATTTGCACTTAGTACAAGGTGTTCAAGTGCAATTACCTCCTTGTTTTGGCAGTCCCCCTCCACAACTGCTGGGGTGTGTCTCCTTTAGCTATATAAATAGGAGTGCCCACCTCCTAAATAAGGTGTGGATGCTGGAGGTAACCTAGGCATCCTCCCACACCCTGCCACAATTGATGCCCAATTATTCCCCCAGAACACCTCAGCCTTTATGTAATAGGGCCCTGGGAAGAAGGCAAGTGGCAGGCAAAAGTGCAATAGATATTTCAACTATCGCTCATGTGTGAAACATTTAGATCTGGCATTTATGTGTAAGACTCTTTGCTTCCAGTTTCAGGGTTTGTTACATTGCAGGCATGGCTTGGTGTTGCCAAGGCAGCATCTTGGATCTGATATGCATGGTCAGAGTCAGAACTTTCTAGAACCTCTTGATACAAGCACAGTTATGGACAAAGCCATCCTAGAAGACAGGTGACTCCTGTTTGATGAAGTCCAAGTTCTTATCTTGCAAAATGGAGATGGCACTCTTCTATGTTGTTACTGATTTTCCTTTATAGAGTTTTGCTTAAATTAGGCATAGGCTCAAAGCATGATTCACCGACAGTCAATATTTTTTAGAAATGTTCAAAGAGTATGGAACCAAAATGAATGGCAAACTTTTTGCATGTTTGAGCTTTTTTTATTTGTTAATATTTATAATTCTTTAAAGTGAGATGAACGTAGAATCTTATGTACAGTGTAATCATGTGGTGAAGAGCTTGGCAATCAGACTCTACATTTCTGAGCAATGCCATCCTCTGAGTCTGTATTTGGAACTAGGTATAGTTTCAAATCCTGACTCTGGAACATACTAAATGGGCAACTTTGGGTTACTTCTTTGTGAGTCTTGGTACTATCATCTCATAATAGGTCAGGAAAACTATCTCACAGGGCTGGTGTCAGAGTGAAGTAGCATGATGTACATAAAGTGCTTAGACAGTGATTGGGACAAAGTAAACCCTCAATAAATAACTACTCCATTTTAAAAATTAACATGTTATCAGATATCTTTCATATATATAAAACATATAATGTATTAGCTTTGAAACCTAATTATTCTTCCATAACATGAATATAACCAATTACACTTTTTTATTCAAGTCAACAGACATTTGTTGAGTTTGGATAGTGCCCAAGAACCTAATGTTGAGCGAGGAGGGGTACATTTAATGCTAAGTGTTGATTATCCTACCATCCTACTCTATGAATGGCCGTTAGGCCATAGCTTCCTTCCAATAGTGCTTAGAATGTAAGCCCTGTGATCCTCAATTGGGGCAATTTTTCCCTCCCTTCTTTCAGAGACAATGTCTGGAGACAAATGGTTGTCACAACTTGGAGAAGGGTGCCAAGGGCATCTAATAGGTAAGAGGCCAGGGATGCTTCTCAACATCCTACAGTGCACAGAGAATTGTTACACTCTCAATGTCAATAATGCCTAAGTTCAGAAACCTTGAATCTGGCCTATCCCATTTCTGTTGTACAAAATCACACACTCCAAATCGGCAGTAGGGAAAACACCACTTGATGGCCAAGGAGAGCAAATATTTCAAACAACTAATGCCTTACTGCCTCTCCTCTCCCCTCTTCTTTCTACAACTCACTCTATTCTACTGCAAGCAATTTATTATCTTGCATAACTATCTCACACTTAGCTCTTCTCCTTCTTCTAAATGTTGGCAAGAAATTTCAAAAATATATGTTGTTTGACTCTTGCTCTTTCTGTTTTGTATGGAGACAAAAGCTACTTAGATTATAATCAAGGCTGAGACACCATATTAAGATGAATTTCTATCAACTTTAAGCCCTTAAAATTGTCCCAAGGTCCCTTTGGTCTCATATCTCTTTCCTAATCTTTCTCTTAAATCTGTTTTGTGGCATCAGGTTCCAAGGTAAACAGTAGTCTCATTCAATATTGTCCTACTGTTTTATGTAATCAAGTAGTGTCATTGCTTTCTATGGTTCTTCGTTGCATGAGTAATAGATTTCAGCGGAAATGTGGGTTAAATGAATTTTTCAGGTTAAGCTCAGAACACCGGTAATCTTTTACCACATGTTTTAAGAGAAAATGTTTATTGAGTTTCTTAAGAATGGATTGAAAAATTAAGTTTTAAAATATTACCCACCACTGAGGGTTGCCTGATGATTGTCATGTTATTCATAATGACTCCCCATAGTGTCGATATTCATGTGTGCAGATGGAATAAAAACATGGTGATCATCCCACCATGTGTAGCTTGAAATGCTCATTGCTTTGCCTTTTTGCAGCCAGAGCAGGTTTTCATAGAAAAAGTTTCCTGTTGTGGTCTGAGAGGGCATCAGCATTTCAGAGTATCGCCAGCCTATAAAGAAACACCCTGAAAAACCACTAACAATGTAAAGGGTTAGAATAATCTGTTTACTAGTAGTAAAACAAGTCTAATAGGTGTGCTCTGGTGAATCTGTTCTCCCAGCATCATTCCCACTCTAGACTAGTGGTTCTCACCGAGGCAATTTTGCCCCCAGAGGACATTTGGCAAAGTCTGGAGACATGTTTGGTGGAGGTAGTGTACTACTAGCATCTAGTGGGAGAAGCCAGGGATGTTGCTCAACATCCTGCAATGCACAGGATAGCCACCCCCCACCACCACATAGAACCATCTAACCCTAAATTTTAAAAGTGTGATATTGAGGAGCCTGCTCTAGACATTATATATTTTTCTAGAGTTTATATTTTCTCTTTTTATATTTTACTAGAGGCCTGGTGTACAAAATTTGTGCATGGGATGTGTGTGTGTGTGGAGGGTCCCTCAGCCCAGCCTGCACCATCTCCAATCTGGGACTTCTCAGAAGATGTCTGACTGCTGTCCTGATTGCTCCGATCTTGCCCCCCTGCCAGCCTGATCGTCCCTAACTTGCTCCCCTGAGGCCTGATTGCCCCTAACTTGCTCCCCTGCTGGCCTGATTGGCCTGATTGCCCCTAAGCACCTCTGCCTTGGCCCCAGGCCTATGCCACAGTCTGGCTTCTTTCTGTGGGAGGTGACCTGGCAGATCAGGGCTAAGCTTCACCCCCATTACCCTGCTGCTGCTGCCACTGCCAGCCTGAGCCTGGGCCCTTTCGCAGCCTCCACAGCTGCCTGAGCCTCGGCCCTCATAGCCACTGTGACTTTGTCTGGAAGGACATCTGGAAGGTTGTCCGGAAGACGTACACTCTAATTAGCCTATTACACTTTTATTAGTATAGATTGATTTCAGGGATGAAGAGAGGGAGAGAGAGAAATAGAAACATCAATGATGAGAGATAATCACTGATCAGCTGCTTCCTGCACATTTCACACTGCAAATCAAGCCCATAACCAGGGCAAGTGCCCTGACTGGGAATCGAACCTCAGCCTCCTGGTTCATAGGTCAATGCTCAACCCCCGAGCCCTGCCAACTGGGCTATATTTTCTCTCTTCATTTATGGTTTTGTCCAGGCTATGAGACCATCTATATAAAAACAGTCTGGTCATGAACAGTTGGACATAAAACAGTGAAAGTTAAAGTCAAGGTGATACCTATATCTAAGGGCTGTCAGAGGGCATTTGTTTATTGGGTGGGAGGCTGGATTACCCACCCTTGAATAGCCTTCCAATCCCCAAAATTCCATCCTTTCTCTCTCTTGCCCCACAGAGCATGTTTTAGCAAGAATTCCTCTCCAAGTTTGTGATCATCATGACCAGCCTCTTCTCAGATCCCACCATCAGAGCCAAGTAGAATATTTTTGGAATGTTGATAAATGTGTTGAGAATGTTATTTTTAAATAGCTTTCTGCTATGCAACACCATGATATTGTCTCTTGAATGGAGCTCATTCCAAGTGGAGACACAATCTTGAATGTCTAATAGTAAACTATCAAAAACCCAACAGCTCTAGGCATTTCCGAATCTATTCACGTGACTAGAAACTGCCACTGCTGTTCCCCTAGACATATAGACACCCCCCCTTCTTGAAATTCAGATCCTCCAATATTAGAAACAAGATAGAATACTGCCCAGTCATAGGACAAGTATAATTATACAGTGAAAGGTCAAGTTAGGTTTATGTTAAACATTAAGGGTCTAATATGGAAATATTTCTGGATGAAATGAAGGATGTCTGGATTTCTTTTAATGATCTGCCGGGGTAGAAATCTAAAATTCAATCTTTGCCCTAGTCAGTTTGGCTCAGTGGATAGAGCATCGGCCTGCAAACCTAAAGGTCCAGGGTTCGATTCCAGTTAAAGGCATGTACTTTGTTGGGTTCCAGGCTACTCCTCAGCCTAGGCTCTCATTGGGGCGTGTGCAGGAGGCAACCAATCAATGGGTTTCTCTCATGTCCATATTTATGTCTTTCCCTCTCTCTTCCACTCTAAAAATCAATGGAAAAAATATCCTCAGGTGAGGATTAAAATAAATAAGCAAGCAAAGAAGTAAAAATAAAAGTTAATCTTTTAAAGCCACAGGTGTGAAAGTAGAGGCTTAGATATCTCTCATTTTGGGTGCCTTCTTTAGCTATGAATTCCACTGGGAGTAGAGGCAGACATGGCTTTTAGCAGGGGAGGACACGGATTCACTGCTGGAACTATTGTAATGTACGCTGGCCTTTCTACTCATGATTGGGACAATGACCAGCTTCACTTTGTCATCTTTCTTTCATCCAAAATGCCTTCCCCCTTCCTACCAAAATCTAATGCATTCCTGGAGACCTAGCTCAAGTCTCACTTTCTCCCAGAGGTCTCTGAAGATCTTTTCAACTTTAGTGACCTCTCTCTCTTTACTGGCCTCCTGCATCCATGCCTCCTTGGCATCTCTTTAAAAAATGGAGATAGAATTCACATGCTGTAAAACTCACTATTTTAAAGTGTATCATTAGGTGGGTTTGGAACAGTCACAGAGTTGTGCAGCCATCACCACATGTTTTTGAGCATTTTCCCTCACCTCCAAAGGAAAGGCTGCATCCATTAGCAGTCACTCCCTTGCCATTTCCCTTCAGTACTCTACCCCAGCTCTGACCACCACTCTCTGCTTTCTGCCTTTTCTGGATATTCCGTATAAATGGGATCATAGAATATGTGAATTTTTGTGCCTGGCTTTTTTCACTTAGCACCATGTTTTTCAGGTCCATCCATGTTGTATCATTCATCAGAACTTCATTTTTTTCCAAGTAAGCATCTATTGTATAAATAGACATTTTGTTTATTAGCTGATTGACATTTGAGTTTTCCCCCACTTTTTGTTCTTATGAATGATGCTACTATGAATGTTCGTGTGCAAAGTTTTGTGTAGATAAATGTTTTCATTTCTTTTGAAATGGAATATTCCTAGGAGTTAAATTCCAGGGCCGTCATGTTTATTCGTTTACAGAACTGCTAACCTGTTTTCTGAAGTGGCTGAACCATTCTACATGGCCAGTGACTGTGCATAAGGGTTCTGATTTCATCCTCTCTGACATTTTGCTCTGCACAAGTCTGCTGATGTCATTATCTTCTTCAGGATGAATTCTCTCATGTATGTTCATCTTACTTCCCAAATGACTTCAAGCTATTTAAGGTGGTTATCCATTTGTCCAGTCTTTATTCTAGCAAATGCTTCTCAATTGCCTACTGTGTACCAGGAACTACTAAGTGCTAAGGCCTTGTACACAAAAAGCTCTGTTCAGCGGGGGAGGCACAATCACATCTGCCAATTTCTGGGTGACAGGTGCAGTAATGACTGCCTGTTCAAGAAAACATCCTTTGCTTCCTGGGATTGATATTGATTGTCTCCCTCCCATGGTGCCATACTTCCAAACACCACTCAAGCCTACTATTTAATATATTCTATTTTAGAGAAAGAACATATCTCTGTGTGTGTCCACTTTTTAGTCCAAATGTAGAAACTCTGATTTTTCTCTTGGACTTTTGGGTGTCAGTACCACTTAGTAAGTCTCTTTAAGGAAATAAATGCCAGCAATATTTCTAACAGTAACTTTGGAAGTACAAAGTGAGTTATTTTGAAATGGTGAATCATCAAGGATATGAATTTGTTGACTTGTAAGTATTAACGCTGCTTGGGAGTCTAGGCTAAGGAGAGAAATGGCACTTTCTAAAATTTTAATTCTAAAAAAAATTCTCCATATGTTGCGTTTACCTTCAGTTAATCTGGTTTTACGTTTGTCTTTCTTCAACTACCAGTCAGTGGTCTATACTTGGAATCCCTAAGCGATGAAATGAAGACTTGTTATACCCTATACAGGTACAATTATCCAATATAAGGATATGATCATTAAAATACATCTTATAGCCGGGACCGGTTCGGCTCAATGGATAGAGCGTCGGCTTGGGGACTGAAGGGCCCCGGGTTTGATTCCATTCGAGGGCATGTACCTTGGTTGTGGGCATATCCCCAGTGGGGGGTGTGCAAGAGGCAGCTGATCGATGACTCTCTCTCATTGATGTTTCAAACTCCCTATCTCTCTCCCTTCCACTCTGTACAAAAATCAATAAAATATATTAAAAAAAAAATAAAATACATCTTATATTGTGCCTTTTAGTGATTTAACAAGAGTATCAAATTGTTTTCATCTCAGTTCTTAATTATCTAATATAAAAATATCAATGTAAGTAGTTCAAAAGCAGGTGCATAAAGAATTTCTTATATTTAGGAAAAAGTTATTAATATTTATCACCTGATGCATTCAAGGGAAGAGAATGGCACTCTTATTCTAGTTTGTAAATCGCAACAATTTTAACAATGACTTAAAGAGTTCTGTGATTTGTTTGAGCTCTGAAAAGAGGTTTGCTTGTGGTAAAGAAAAACTAAGAATGAGTGTGTGTTTATATGAGGTAGAGATGAGTGGAATTCTCATTGACTCCGTGAACATAGAAGAACAATACTATCCTCCCATGGGTTTGATATTTGATAAGCACTTACTATTTACCACACACTGGTTTAGGATTGTTATCAATACCAACTTCTTTAACTTCAGTAACAACCTTAGAGAACATGTGCAATTTTTCTCCCCAGGTTATATAGATAAAGAAACTGAGAGTTTCAGTAACTTGCCTAGAGTCATGCAATTTGGCACCAGAGCACCTGCTTTAAGACTGTTTCTCAGACAATGCAACCATTGGGTTGGATCCAGTGTGAGGATTCTGTTGGCCTGACATCATTCCAGGGTTCAGAGGGCAGTTGGCTGCAGGTTTTGTCATAAAGCCTAGAAAAGCAATGAAATTATGTGTGGGAGACAAAACATATTAGACATTGTAACCTATATTTTCTTTCTAAAAAAATATATTTTATTGATTTCTTACAGAGAGGAAGGGAGAAGGACAGAGAGTTAGAAACATTGATGAGAGAGAAACATCGATCAGCTGCCTCCTGCACATCCCCTCCTGGGGATGTGCCCACAACCAAGGTATATGCCCTTGACCGCAATTGAACCCAAGGCCCTTCAGTCCACAGGTTGACACTCTATTTACTGAGCCAAACTGAGTAGGGCTGTAACCTATATTTTCTATGGTCTTCATAATGCATTAGCCATACCACATCTGATATACTATATATCATATATTATTACATTTTCATGATAGGTATTAATGCTATTATAGTAAGCACATAGGCATATATTAGCCACATATCTAGATGCCATTCCCCTGCAGGCTACCCTTTCCCATGTGCCTCCATGGCCTAGTGATATGTGGGCTTTCCATCCCACGTGGGCCTCCCTTCTCAGACCTTCAGGAACTGCAGTGCTACTAGTATTCTTGGCAGCCATTTTTCTTTCTTCTGGGTGAGGAGTATATTGAAAAGTCATCAGTGTCCATCTGTCTCCATACTCCAAGGATGGATCATGGAAGAGAGGTCCAAACACCTTGGATATGGCCACAGCGTGAAGCCTGTCACTAACTTCTGCTGTGGAAGCAACTTCCATGAGAAAAAGTTTATTTTATTTTATTTAAAAAATATATTGTTATTGATTTCAGAGAGGAAGGGAGAGGGAGAGAGAGAAACATCAGTGATGAGAGAGAAGCATTGATCAATTGTCTCCTGCACAGCCCAAACTGAGGATCAAGCCCACAACCAGGGCATGTGCCCTGACTGGGAATCAAACTATGAATTATGACCTCCTGGTTCATAGGTCAATGTTCAACCACTGAGCCACACCAGCTGGGCAGGAAGGAGTTTCTTGTAATGGCTTTTTGCAGGGACATTTCATGGCAGTCACTTGTATTATCACCTACTCCCAAGAATGCCAAACCTGCTCTAATCTACTGGACAGTAGCTTCTCAAAGATGGACCCCATTTACAAGCCATGCCCAGTCATTCAGGGTGTGTGTGCCTGTGTGTGTGTGTGTGTGTGTGTGTGTGTGTGTGTGTGTGAATGGACTGAAATAATGAGTGCTATCAAACCTTCTATTTTTCCCTGCTACTGGATCTCAAATTAAATAGGACATTGCATGTGCTCCTAGCAGCAAGTAATAACAGCAGAGAGGACACTGGATTAAAACTAATAATCTCCACATGGGCCCTGAAATATTTCTAAATATAGAATTTATGCTAAACAGATGTAATGAGGATAATCACAGATGTATAGGCTCCTTTAAATTTTTCTCTACATCAGTTTTATTTTTAATCTTTCTCGTTGAAAGTATTACATATGTCCCCCTGGCCACCCATTGACCTCTCCCAGCCCAACCTCACCCCTCACCCCAGGCCGTCACCACCCTAATGTCTGTGTCCATGGGTTATGCATATATGCTAACAAGTTTATTGATTAATCTCTTCCCACCCATCCACCCTCCCCTGTTTTCCCTCTGAGGTTTGATAGTCTGTTCGATGCTTCTATGTCTCTGGACATCTTTTATTAATTCAAGCCAGTGTTTCTTTCTCCTTTTGGCATTCATTCCAGAATTTATTTTTAAGTGGGCTGCTATGTGCACAGTACCTTGCCTTCGAAGTACTGTGTCAGGATTTGGGCCAGTACCTAACAGGAATAACTAAATTATGAGCCCCAGGACACTGTTCATGTATAATAAGCACTCAATAAATACATTTAAAAAATAAGTGGGTAGTAGAAAAAGGTAACTTTAACCCCCGCTTACTTTGGAGGAGGGAGCAGCTACTATAAGAAGAGCAATAACCCCAGACTTCCCTTTGTTGCCTCTGGATAAAAGGAGGACACTGGGTGGGGTGGGGAGGGAGAGATTACCCAGGGAATGTTTATGCATAGCTACATAACCTATGGACACAGACAATAGTGTGGTGAAGGCCTGGGTGGGGTAGCAGTGGGTGGAGGGAGTCAATGGGGAAAAAACAAAGAAGACATTTGTAATACTATCCTATATAATAAAAGGCTAATATGCAAATTGACAAGATGGCAGAATGACTGATCGCTATGTTACACACTGACCACCAGGGGGGCAGAAGCTCAACACAGGAGCTGCCCCCTGGTGGTCAGGACGCTCCCACAGGGGAGAGCCACTCAGTGAGAAGCCAGGCTAGTGGCTGGTGAGTGTAGTGGCAGTGGCGGGTGCCTCTCCCACCTCTGTGGCAGCACTAAGGATGTCTAACTGCTGGCTCCCCTCCAGGGAGTGGGCCTAAGCCATCAGTCAGACATCCTAGGGCTCCTGCACTGCAAGAGGGCTCAGACCAGCCTGAGGGACCTCCCTGCCCCCAAGTGCACAAATTTTGTGCACTGGGCCTCTAGTTAACAATAAAGAGAAATTAAGTCCTTGCCAGTTTGGTCAGCGGGTAGAGTATTGGCCTGAAGACTGAAGGGTCCTGTATTGGATTCCTAGTCAGGGCACATTCCCTGGGTTTCGGGCTTGATCCCCAGTGTGGGGTGGGCAGGAGGTGGCCAATCCATGATTCTCTCTCATTATTGATGTTTTTATCTCTCTCTCCCTCACCCTTCCTCCCTAAAATCAATAAAAATATATTTCTTAAAAAGTCATGTATTTTTTAAAGTCATGTATTTTTTAAAAAAAGATAAATTAAGAGAAAATAAGAACACTGAAGATTAGTTGGGGAAACGTGGGCCATCCTAGGGGTAGCAAGATGGCTGCTACCTTAGATACCACCTAAGAATTGTCTTGTGTGGAGTCATGCTCAGAGACAGAATGTGGTTGACTAATTGAGCTTGAAGAGGCCTCGAAGTTCTCCTGAAATGGAGCTCTGCTGTGAGAGATTCTCACCAGCTTATGGTGATTTGAAATGTTTTCATTGCAACAGTCCATTGACCCTCACCCTATGGGAAGCAACTAAAACTGGGAGTGAAGCCTAATGCTTTTGCTACACAGAGGAAAGGTTCCCTGTCTCTCAGATGATCACAGTACTCCTACAGGGTGATTCATAGGTTACTGCGTTAGAACAGCAAAGGAAATATTTTTACTTGGCCACGCCCTCCTTTTTAAAAACAAATATTACTTAAAAAAAAAACACATATCACTGGCATAGTTTTCAGTCCTTCTCACAATTGGTTTGCTCTTTAAGTATACAATCTTGAACTGTGAAATCATTCAGAAATCATTATTTTTGGAAGGAAAATGACAAGGGAAATAGTTATGTAGTCACTTTTTTTTTATTATCCCTGACGATTTTGCCCCTGGAATTAAAATCTCACTTCAGCAAATAGCAACGGTTACCTTCCCTTTTGTGAACCATTGGAACAAAATGTTTTATTAGCAAACAGAACTCAATTTTATTTCTGCATCTGAGCCTTAGGCCTGTCTTGTATTTCCACTGCTGGAGCTGGCTTGCGCTGGCTGGGGAACGGATTTCATGTATCTCTTCCCAACTCCACGCTCCATTTCCTCACCTTGGTACCTTGAAGTTTTCCCAGTGGGAGTGTTTACACCATGGAAATTGGTAAAGGCTACCAGCCGGGGCTGCTCCCCAGAGCCAGTTATTAAGCATTTCTCTAGCACACTACTGCCCCGTTCGATTCTCACTTTTTCTGACAAATACTCTCTAAAATGCAGTGTGTGCCACCCTCTTTGCAAACAGAGGGTATAATGGAAAAGGTTACTGCTTCTTGCCTCATTATAATAATTCACATCCATCCCCAGGTCTGCTTTTTAGTGACTCTTTCTTCATCTTTACCAACAGGAGGCTTCTTCCTTCTGAAAGCCTTTGCTCACTACTCCTCAAACAACTCTGATGCCCCCATTCCATGATTTAGACAACCAAACCCACTAGGCATGCATGTAGAAGAACAAATGAGAGTTTGAAGACAGAATAAAATTTGTAAATAAAATGCATGGCTTGCCTAGATGGTTGAGTGGCTCAGTGGTTGAGTGTCGACCTTGGAACCAGTAGGTCACGGTTCGATTCCAGATCAGGGCACACGCCTGTGTTGTGGACTTAATCCCAGTGTGGGACATGCAGGATGCAGCCGATCAATGATTCTCTCTCATCATTGATGTTTCTCTCTCCCTCTCCCTCTCCCTTCCTCTCTGAAATCAGTAAAACTATATTTTAAAGTGCATGGCCTTGGTTCAGTGCTCTTGTGGTAACTAGTTTGGTTGCCAGGCTTCGCTTTATGGCATTTGATCTGCGCAGGCACTCAGGGCCCAGTGCTCCAAACGGCCTCATGACTGGTTGAATGCTCTGCTGTCGCCATCTTGAAATCCTGAATGCTTTTGGAGCAAGAGGTCCTGCGTTTCCATTTTGCTTGGGGCCCCTTACACTATGCAGGCAAGCTTGAGAGTTGTCCAGGTGTCTTTTCTGCTGCTGACTTTAGAATGTTGAATTTGTTAGAAGTCAGGGATCTAGATCAGCGGGATGTTTCTGTATCACCCATGGATAGATGCTTGGTCAGATCAGTGTGCATCCTGAATAACTAGTAAAAAAAAGTGTTTGTTCTCATTTAATATTTTGATTTTTATAAGAGAGTGACCTAGAAAGAAAAAAGATTTGTTATAATGTTATTACTGTATTTTAAGTTTGAGTGTATAAGATTGATTCCAGTCCTTCATTTTCAAAGAAGCACTTTTAGATTCTCTTATTTAATGCATACTTTGAAATTTATTTTATTGATTACATACCATAAAATTCACTGTTTCAGCATATAATTCATTGGTTTTTAATAAATTTACACTTTTGTGCAGACATCCCCACAATCCAATTTTAGAATATTTGAATCAGTCCAATGAGATCACTCATTCCCATTTGCCATCACTCCCTACGCCCATTCTCAGCCCCAGGCTACCGCCATTCTATTTCCTATCTCGAAAGATTTGCATTTTCTGGGAATTTCATATAAATGGAATCATGCAATATTTGGTCTTTTGTGACTTGCTACACTCACTCAGCATCAATGGTATGGCATATAAATACATTTAGGCAAAGATTTATACGATGTGTGAGGTTTGTGTAGGAGAAATAATACTTATACCTTTAGATCCCAGAACTTATTCGTCTTATAAAGTTACTAGAGGCCCAGTGCATGAAATTCGTGCATGGTAGGGTCCCTAGCAGTTACCAGCTGCCCACCAGGGCCTTCCTTCATTCTGCATCGCCCCCTGGTGGCCAGTGCACATCATAGCAAGTGTTCTAACTCCTGGTCGGTTGAACTCCCGCGGGGACACTGGAACAAAATGTTTTATAAGCAAACAGAACTAAATTTTACATTAGGCAATATATGTATTATTGATATTATTAGTTGCAAAGAATTTCTTTTAAACATATTTTTTAAATTAATTTCAGAGAGGAAGGGAGAGAAAGAAAGATAAAAATACCAATGATGAATGAGAATCATTGATTGGCTGCCTCCTGCATACCCCACACTGGGAATTGAGCCCTGCAACCCGGTCATGTGCCCTGATCAGGAATCGAACTGTGACCTCCTGGTTCAATCACTGAGCCATGACAGCTGGGCTACAAAGACTTTCTTTATGGGATAGAACTATAGGAGATTTTTTTACGCAAAATATCTGGTGTGTTTTGTCCCTCTTGTTATTTTCTTATTTTTTAAACAAGCATGTATTACATTTTTTTTTGGTTTTTAAATTATTATTTTTTAATCTGTGTAAATATTTTCTTTTTTTCCATGTTTTGCAGAGCAGCTTTATTTTTATTTATTTATTTTCATTTTTATTGAATTTATTGGGTTGTGCAGCCACTGTGAAAAGCAGTATGGAGATACCTAAAAAATTAAACCTGGAACTGCCTGATGACCCAGCAATTCCACTTCTGGGAATTTATGCAAAGAAAGCCAAAACACTAATTTGAAAGAATAGCTGCAGTCCTGTGCTCATTGCAGCATCATTTATAATATCCAAGCTTTGGAAGCAGCCCAAGTGTCTATCACTAGATGAGTAGATAAAGAAGCTGTGGTGGGATGCATTACTTTTTAAGTAGAGAAAAGTCAATATTTACAAGACTTAAATTGTTCTCTCATGTCTAATTATTATCATATCATCTCAGATCGCTGTTGTCCAACTTTTATAATCTTTGAAATAAATAAAAATTAAAGTTTCCATTTTCTTTAAACAAAAATTAATGATTGTTTATAAGCTGTGAGTAAAACAAGTGAACTATTCCTGAATTTGGCAGTGCCTTTTCCAGAAATTATATATATATATATATATATATATATATATATATATATATATATATATATATATATATATATATATTTCAGAGAGGGAGGGAGAGGGAGAGAGAGATAGAAACATCAGTGATGAGAGAGAATCATTGACTGGCTGCCTCCTGCATGACCCCCACTGGGGATTGAGCCCAGAACCCAGGAATGTGCCCTTGACCAGAATCGAACCTAGAACACTTTCATCCACAGACGGACACTTTATCCCCTAAGACAAACCAGCTAGGGCCCTTTTCAGAAAATTCTGAGTGTTTTCTACCCAGGCAATAAAAAGAGCCTCCAACAATAACAGGGAGATGGGAGGGGAGAGGGTTGAGATGAGGATGTAATTGGGATTAGGTTTGTGGGCCTTTTCATTCTAGCCAGTGGTCTAAATTCTCTGGATCTTCAGTTCAAATGTATGCATATTCTTCGAATTGCATCCTTGGTTTTTAAAATCATGTTGAAAAAATAAGGCAGGTAAGTTGAAGTTAAGAGATCTAAGAATCAGAATCTAGAGGTCTGCCTTCAATTCCTGCTTTTGTGCTCTGTGGCATCTCAAAACCTCAATTTTCCATCTTGAGAATAGGGCAAACCTTACTCTATTTCATGAGTTTTTCTTAGGCATCATCAATGAAAGAATGCTAAAACAAACAAACAAACAAAAAAAGCACAGCCATTTGGAGTTTTAAGGCCATTTATTAACTTTTAAAAAATATATATTTTATTGATTTTTTTACAGAGAGTAAGAGAGAGGGATAGAGAGTTAGAAACATCGATGAGAGAGAATCATTGATCAGCCGCCTCCTGCACACCTCCCACTGGGGATGTGCCCGCAACCATAGTACATGCACTTGACCGGAATCGAACCCGGGACCCTTCAGTCTGCAGGCCAACACTCTATTCACTGAGCCAAACCAGTTTCGGCCATTTATTAACTTTTATCTCCTTAGGATTCCCCCCCCCTCCCCATACTGACCAATAATCAGGATACATTCATATTTCAGTAGGGCTCAGGATGACTATAGGTTTCTTTGAGTTCACTAGTCATTTATTGTTATTGATTGATTAATTAGTGAGAAGTTCCTGAAGAAAAGTGGGATAAGGAAATGAGAGTGATGGGATAGCAGTGGAAGTGGTACCTTGGGAGAAGATCTGAGTGAGGAGAAAGAGCTGCCCAATGTAGAACTCTGCTGAAATCAGAGCATCCCCCAAAAAGAGAAAGCAAATGCTAAGGGTGGGCATGTTGCTTACGTTGCTACCAGGTAAACGTGTAATGGGCTGCCCTTCCAAAGGAGGGACCAGGATTGTCTTGGTCCACATTGGAATCTGACCTCTTCTATTGCTTTTGAAGGTTAAGACAAAGATATGTGGATTGCATGACAGTGAAAGCTCTGGTTAAGGATAGGGTAACTCCTTATTTGAGGCGTGCTTCTTGTTTATGAGAAGTTTATTTTATGTATTTTTCTTAATAATATTTTTTAGTTTTCAATTAGAGTTGAAGTACAATATATAATAGTTGCAGGTGCACAATCCAGTGATTGGACATTTATGTAACCTACGAAGCAATCATCCTGATAACTCTAGTACCATCTAACACCAGATCTAGTTGTTATAATATTATTGACTGTATTTCCTATTTGTACTCTACGTCCCCTTTCTATGTTCTATTTCATATCTATGCCCAGATAGCACCCACCTTAAAGCTAGGCATAACTATTGATGGTTCTCAATGTTGGCTTCATATTAGAATCATCCAGGAAGCTTTTAACGCTCACTATTCAAAGTGGAGCCCTTAGACCAGCACTATTGGGATCAAGGAATTAAAAATCTCAGATATACCCAGATACAGTCAGTTAGAATCTGTGTTTTAGAAAGATCCCCCAGGCAATCCACATACACATAACAGTCTGAGATGTGCTGTATAATACAATACCAAAGGCCAAGCCCCACTCCTGGATGTTCTGATTTATTTGCTTTGGAGAGGAGCTTGCATATCATTAACAACAAAGCCCTAGATCCCCAATTGACCAAAGTTTAACAACATCTGGCTTGGTTGGTTCGATGTGAAAGGCCTCAATAACTGATCACTTGGAAATGGGTTACATCAGTTACTTAAATTGCCTGTTTTAGCATTCATGGTCATGTTTCATTGTTTCTTCATAATTTGTAAATCTTCCTCCTAAACTAGTCCTCTGGTTCCTAGTTCACATTCCTACCATCACAGATCTGGAATAAGAGATAACTCATTTTCTTTTTCTTTAAGCCACTTAAGACTTTCTCCAAGCTATAGCCACACCCACTTTCTCATATTTGGGGATTATGTTATTTCTCACATTGTCTACTTGCTTTGCAACCTTGAACAGCATCTTACTATCTCACTTTCCTTTAGATTTCCATAGAATGAGTAAACTTACTAAGTGGTTGGGTAACAATGAATATAACTGTATACATGAAAACCCCTTCGTTTTTCTACAAATACGTGATTCAGGGAGTTTAAACTATGACATTCAGCATGGATATTTTATTTTTGGTATCATTTATTAAGTACTGACGGTAAAAAATGCTCTTTAGAAGTCTTCATTGAAAGGACTCTCAATGTGTCTGAATGTGAACTCAACTCCAACTATCAAATTCAAGTTGAAGTCCAGTTTTCGCTTCAGCAGAGTGGTTGGCCAAGGTTCAGATTCTCCGGTGCTTGATCTCTCATCGCGGTAAACCCACAAAATCATTTCATTAGTGGATTCATTTCCTGTGAGAAGCCTTTTCTTTTTCTTTAACTTGGCGTACAATTTGTACATGTTGAAACCTGTTTTATTTGCATTCCAATAGGAAGGCAGGGAATATTTGTTACTGGAAATGTTAACTGTATTGTTCAGAGCAGGCTTTCTCAGCCTTGGCACATAGTAACGTTTTGAACGGGGCCAATCTTTGTTGTTGTGGGGACTGTCGTGTGGATTGTAGAATATTGAGTGGCATCCCTGGACTTTACTCACAAGATGTGAGTAGCACATCCACAATTATGACAATAAAAAATGTCTTGCCGGGCTGGTATGGCTCAGTGGATGAGCATCAACCTATGAACCAGGAAGTCGCTGTTCGATTCCCAGTCGGGACACATGCCCGGGTTGCAGGGGGCAGCCAATCAATGATTCTCTCTCATCATTGATATTCCTATCTCTGTCTCCCTCTCCCTTCCTCTGTGAAATCAATAAAAATATACTTTACAAAAGAATTTGTAAGTATTTGATGATCTAAATAAGATACTTTATTTCTCAGTGTCGCTGGTTTCTATTTTGTGGCTAGGTGAATTACTATCAGTGCAAAGAGCATTTGTACATTGGATTTCTACTTAGAGATGTTACAAATATTTAAAATAATTAGTTGAGAAAACTTTCTTGTTTCTTCTCTCTGAATTTTAAAGGCCCTTAAGTCAAGTGGAAAATTATTTATTTGCCAACTTCAACTAAGGAACTGCCTTTGGCTGCAGTTGGAGTGCCTCAGGTGCAGTGGCTGTTTTGGCCTGCAAATCTAGAGACACAGGGCCTCATGCCTTCACCCTATGTCTCAACACTGGCTGCATGCTGGAGTCACGTGGGGGCTGCAGACATTTATACTCAGGCCTGAGTCCCCAGAGATCCCTGCTCAGGTCTTGAAGGTGTGGCACAAGTGTTTCTTCAAGCTACCCAGGTGATTCTAGAGTGCAGTCAGGCTGACACCCACTGATGTAAGTAGATACAGCTTCAGTGCCCTTAGCCTTTACTAGAGGCCCAGTGCATGAATTTGTGCACGGGTGGGGTTGCTCGGCCTGACCAGCCATTGGGGCTGATGAGGGCCATCTTGCCCAGTCCTGATTGGGGCAGATCTTGGCCAGCTGGCCAAGGGTGGGGGTAGAGGGTAGGGGCCTCGGGATGTTGGCCAGCCATGGGAGATTATCTGTGGGAGTGCACTGACCAACAGGGGACAGCTCCTGCATTGACTGTCTGCCCCCTGGTGTTCAGTGCACATCATAGCGACCAGTCATTCTGCCATCTGGTCGATTTGCATATTAGCCTTTTATTATATAGGATTTTTCACTTCCCCATGTTTCCCTGTGGCCTGCATTCTTCCTGTGTAGAAAGTGTTGGTCAACCTCTTTTGCCTATCCTTTATTATTATATTGTTAACCAAATGGTTTTAATTTTTTTTAAATCCTCACCTGAGGATATTTTTCCATTGATTTCCAGAGAGAGGGAAAGACAGAGAAATATTGATGCGAAGAAAACACATGGATTGGTTGCCTCCTGCACACCCCTTGACCAGGGACCAGGCCAGGGAGGATTCTGCAACCCAGGTACATGCCCTTGACTGGAATTGTACCCAGGACTCTTCAGTCCGCAGGCAGATGCTCTATCCACTGAGCCAAACTGGGGAGGGCAACCAAATGATTTTTTTCAAGTGTTTTTCCTTTGCTCAGACCTGGGCTAGCAGGGAAAGACTGTTGTATTCATTTCAACTGTTAACCCCATTCCACCTGAAAAACCTCTATTATTTTTAAGGGGGTATTTTCCCCTCAACTAGCAGATAATTATCCCAATTCCCATTTATGTTTTCCATCATCACTTGCCTATATTTTTTCCCTCCCTGCTATTTATAGCTTAATTTTCTTCCTTTTCTTTGCGCTCCCTTATATTCATTTTTCCATCGTTAAGTGACATCTTCCCCTTTTTCGAATTCTTCCCTGTGTGTTGCGAGTTGCTGGGAGCAGGTGTCTCATTTGACGTGGATCCCTTTGCTTTGTGCCCCTCACTAGCATGTTATGTTTAATTCAAGACCGGCGTGTTTTGATTGCACATTCGGTCTTTCACATGCATGCTCTGTGTCCCTGTTTGCCCCACCTGGGCATTTCAATGTGACACCTCATGTCTGCCGGCCTCCCAGGTTCCTATTATGGCTGGTGGCTCAGGGCCAGCTAGACCATCCCAGGCCTCAGGCATCTCGTCACGTCTAGATTCACACCCACCCCCCTTCCCGCAGATGGGCTCACCTTTTTCCTAATCCGCAGCCAACCTTCACGTAAGCCCTGCTGTCTCTAGCAGCCTCTGCGCTTAGAAATGATATCTAAACGGCCTTTATCCCGGGCTTACTTGAAAGTATTTCTGTTATGTTCCACCAGCAGCTTTCATCTTGCTTCTTGAGAGTTCTTCCCAAATAAATCATAAGTTGCCTCACTGATAAAACATATGTCACACACTTTCAACTGGAGTGGCTGTATCCCTGTAAAAGCTGCCCCTTGGATTCGAGCCAGTGATTGTACAGTGGAGGCTCTCACTGCTCAGAGAACGTGCTTTTTCCTCTTCATTTCCCAGGAATTGTCTTCTTTCTTGTCAGACCACACCACCACCCTGTCTGAGAAACATCACCCCACTTGTGTGTTTTGAAAGCCTGAGCTTTTGTTTTGTGGGCGTGTGTACAATAATATCAACATCCCTCTTTGTATTACTCAGAATATCCATATCAAATTATACTTTAAAAAATACCCGTGTAAGCCTTTAAGCTGAACTTTAAAATCTCATTTTATAGGTAAATATTAACGCATTTGCATGAATGTAAAAGAAGAAAATACTCTTCTGTTGATCCTTTAAAGAACAGCTAGTCAGATTTTTAAATCTAACCATTAACATTTTACTGAGCATCTAAAGATTCCTTATGAAGTCTAAATTTTCAGATTTAAAGACATTAGATTTCCTAAAATATTTGAACGGGGATTAGAAACTTAAATGATTAAATTCTGGGCACTTTAAATAAAATCATATGTTTAATATGTCAGATTCTTCCAAACAATTCAAAGACCTCAGAGGACAAATAAAACATGTATATCTTAATATGTTTACTCTAGAAGTTATCATAGTATTAATATAAAAGTTTTATTAATTTTTAATTGGCTTCATATATTTTATTAGTACTAGTATCTATATTAGTATTGCTACTAGTACCAGCATTAGCAATAGCATTAGAGTTAATATTAAATTTAAAATTAATACTGGCATAAATAGTATTGCTAATAGTACTAGTATTAGTGCTAGCAGAAGTACTAGTACCAGTATTGGTAGTATTATTGGTCATGCCAATATTAGTGCTAGTATTAAGTAATGGCATTAGCATTAATAAAATTACCAGCACTAGCATTAGTATTAGTATTAACACTAATACTTATGCCAATACTAGAGGCCTGGTGCATGAATTTGTGCACAGGTGGGGTTCCTTGGCCTGACCAGTGATCAGGGCTGATCAGGGCCTGCCTTGCCCAGTCCCTATCTGGGTCCATTGCAGCTGGCAGGAGGGACCAAGGGAGGTTGGCTGTGGGAGTGCACTGACCACCAGGAGGCAGCTCCTGTATTGAGCATATGCCCCCTGGTGGTCAGTGTGTGTCATAGCACCCAGTCCTAACAGTCACTTAGGCTTTTATATACATGTATAGGTAGTACATTGGTATTATTACTAGGATCAGAACTAGTATTAGAGATACAGGCAGTCCTTGGGTTACTTTGGACTCAACGTATGTCGTTTCATGGTTACGTCACCATCTCCCATTTACAGTATTTATTTTTAAAAAATTCTGTCATTTTGACATATGTACATATGTGTTTTATGTTTTTTTATTATTTATTTACCACAAGTAAAGGTCAGAAATTGTTATCTTTCTTTTAATTTTTTTCTACTGTTTCACTTCATTACTGCTGTATATGTGCTTCATGTGAGTGATGTAGGTGCTTATGTAGGTGGGTTCCAACTTAAGGCAAAAATCGTGTTATGTTGTGCCATAGGAACGGATCCTTGACATAACCTGAGGACCTACTGTACTACTATTAAGAGTATTGCTAGTAGTTTTAGTGTTTAGTGTTAGTATTAGTTTTACTACCAATACTAGTTTCTATAATAGCGTACTAGTATCGACATTAGCACTAGAATTCATATTAATGCTAATACTAACACCACCACTATTGTTAATACTAGTACCAGCACCAGCATTAGCACTAGCCTTAGCCTTAGTGTTAGAAGACTTTTCAGAGCTGCAAGATACTTGCCCCAAATGAGGAAAATGGAGATTATGCAGAGTTACTGGTTGAGAATGTGGCTTCAAAGTTGCAAATTTACTGTTTTCAGTCATAAACTTTGGATCAAGACACTAAAAACTAGAGTTTGCCCACCTCATGCTTCACCATCAGTGGTCCTTTGTTGTAGTACTGTCACTTTTAGAGTAGTAGTATTTTCTAACCCCAACCTTTCTTGTGACCTGGTGAGTCATGGTCACCTATAGCCAATAATTTTACAGTATTTTCTTATCTGATTTCCATGAACATTTCTGTGACGACTTTTTGTCCCCTGAGGGAGGAGAGTGACCAGTCATCCTTGTTTGCCCAGGCCTGAGGGTTTTCTGGGACAGAGGACTTTCAGCACTATAGCCAGGAATGTCCCCAGGACAACTGGTCACCCTCATTCTAGATCTTTGGTGCTCAACCCGTTCTAGAGTGCTCTGGGAAACATTTCTTACTATCAGCCACTCCAGAGATTCTGTGTGTTCCTGTGCCTCTGCAGTCATACTATGAGCAATAGGATTCCAGTTGGGACTTCTGAATATGTAAACTCCAGAGATTCTGATTTCCTTGGTCTCGGGATAGTGCCCAGCAGTGATATTTTTAGGAATCTTCCCCAAGGGATGTGCATGGGTAGCCTGGGTTCTGCACTCCCTACCCCGTTTGGCATCCCTTCTGCAATGTTTGATTGTTCACTCTGACAATGACATTCAATGAGTCTTGCAATTTGGCAAGCATGTATTTGGGTTCATCCGTTTGTAGCATTTCCAGTAAATATTCCTAGGGGAAATATTATGTAATATTGTGTTATCTGTTGCTTTTTATTTCTCATGGATGTTTGTTCTCATGGATGTTTGTTCTCATGGATTTTTGCAGAATTATTTTTTTTCCTTTTTGCTGTTTCAATGGTCATACCTTTGTCAATGAGAACTCTTTTAAGCTGGCCCATTTGGCCATCCTTGAAAGCATTCATGTTTCCTGGTGACAATAGAGTGTACCTGATTCATCTTGATTTTTTTTAAAATATATTTTATTGGCATTTTACAGAGAGGTAGAGGGAAGGATAGAGAGTTAGAAACATCGATGAGAGAGAAACATCAATCAGCTGCCTCCTGCACACCCCCTCCTGAGGATGTGCCCGCAACCAAGGTACATGCCCTTGACTGGAGTCGAACCTGAAACCTTTCAGTCCACAGGACAATGCTTTATCCACTGAACTAAACCAGTGAGAGCCATCCTTATTTTTCTTGCTGCAATATATAGATTCAATTACTTTCCAAGGATCTCAGGTTCTTTTTAGTGAGGAAAGTTTTAGAGACAAAATCTTTGCTATAGGGATGCATATCAGGGTATTTTATATAAGTACTGATAGCAGGTAGATCTTGGACCCATGACCTTATCTGCCATTGAAATCCTTAATGCTCACATAAGGATTTTGTGCATCTCATTGGCTACCCCAACATTTTATCTTTATTCTAGTCATATTTTTCTACACACTGGCATTACAATGTTCTTTGCACTTTTTTTAAGCATTAAAATTCCCTTATTTCTTTATTTACTGTCTTTCCAAATTTCAACTGTGTTTGGATCACAAAAAAATATGTGAATGAGTTTTGTATATTGTCTAGTTCATGTTCAGAGGCGAGGGGAAACACCTGTTCTTTTTTCCCAGCCTGAACTCTATTTCCTTTTATAGTTTGATAATGTCTCCCTTCTCCTGTCTTCATATTTCCTGAAGTTTTGTCACTGCTTACCCTATTTCTTCATAAGCCATAGTCAACTGAGTTTTATACTCAAAGTGGAAAGTGGACTTTCTTCTAAAACAAGAGGGAGTAGCTTATTTTGTTTCCATCTTTTAAAAATATATTTTTAATTGATTTTAGAGAAGAAGAGAGATGAGAGAGAGAGAGAGAGAGAGAGAGAGAGAGAGAGAGAGAGAGAGAGAGAGAGAGAGAGAGAGAAACATCAATGATGAGAATCATTGATTGCAACCAGAGCATGTGCCCTGACCGGGAATTGAACTGTGACCTCCTGGTTTATAGGTGGATGCTCAACTACTGAGCCACGCTAGCCGGACTTTTGTTACCATCTTAAGAGAGGTGGCGATATATGAGCAGAACTACCTTCTCAGTCATCATATTGGCTGATAACTTATATCTGAGGATACACATTCAGGATATGAGTCCAAAATTTGGGATTAGAACAATAAAGCATCTAATGGCAGGAACCACAGGCTGATGATAAATAATAAAACCCACATAAATGTTACTTCTAATGTTTTATACTCACCCTGAGTTGTTTTGTAGAGAAGGCAAAGGAAGAGAGAGGTAAATACCTAAGAAGGCCCTTTAGCAATCTTCTTGACTTGATTTTATAATTTATTCTGAGGAGACAGTAGGGAAGACCTCACAAACCAAAGGATTTCCCTGATCCTAAGGTCTGTAAAGTCACTGTTTTTTGAAGATTGTTTATTCAAAATAGCGTATGTATCAAATCGCATATATATCTACATATGTGCACTTGCCATTTTGCTTACTGTGCTTTAAGAAAGTTTTTTTTTAATTTCTTTATTGATTAAGGTATCACATATTTGTCCTCAATCCCCCATTCCAATTCTCCATGCCCCCCACTCATGCCCCCATCCCCCTATTGTCCTTGACCACTGGTTAGGCTCATATGTGTGCACATAAGTCCTTTGGTTGATCTCTCCCTTTTATCCCCACCCTTGAGGTCCAACATATCTCTGGGTCTGTTCTTGTTCATCAGTCTATGTTGTTCACCATTTCCCCCAGATGAGTGAGATCATGTCCTACTGGAAATATACTTATAAGAATAAAAAATGAAACAAGCAATAATCGTTATGCTGAAAGGCATATTAATCAGTCTGTAGAGAGTTTCTTTAGATCAGCCATAAACCCCCCTTGAGAGTTTCCAGATTTTTCTTCACAGGGAACCATGAAGCAGGCTGTTGACTTGTGGAACTCCCAGTTCTGGTTCTTTAGAACTTCTTCCTCTGCTGACCTAAAGATAGCCAGCACAAAGGCTCTTAAAACACATGCCTTATTGACTTTGGAATGTTCTGGTAAATGCTAATCTGACTGATGCCTTTTACTCAGGGGTGGCTTTGGCTTAAGCCCCAAAGTGATTTTAGCCAAGAGGAAGTAGAGTATCTAATAAATAATGTAGAGTTTACATATTCAGACATAAAATAATTATTATTGCTAATAATATGACTACAGATGCTACATTCACCTCTCAGTTTAGGAGCTTTTCTATTAGATAAATACAAGTGAAATTTGATGTATTAGCTTCTTTAGCCTTATTATTTCTGACTTTTATTACAGGTGCATTCTTTTTTTAAAACGTTTTTTCAGTTGCAGCTTATGTTCAATATTTTTTTTTTATTAGTTTCAGGGGTACAGCTTAGTGGTTAGACAATAATATACTTTACAAAATGCTCCCTGGAAATTTCCAGTACCCATCTGGCACCATACAGGTGCATTTCCATTTGTATTTTTTTGTCAGTTTCATTTATACTTGGACTTGCTTGGCAAAAAATTGGAGACTCTTCAGTAGCTTACGAAACAGTTTAATAAATATGTATATCCATGTTTCAGATTCATAAATGCAAACGATCATTCTGAGAATATCATTGGAAACTACATCATTGGTTTGTTCTAAGATGACCAAATTGTGTTGGCTCGGGTTGTAGATAGAACACATGCTCATTGTAAAAATGTCACAACTGGAGAGAAAATTGTAGTAGGAAAAAGTTCTGTGTCTATGGCAGGATACACATAGTATGTCCAGTAATGCATCAGAGTCAGCCTTCACAAATACAGCTCTATGGAATTTTACCTGAACATAAAAAAATTTTCTACATAATTATCATTAATTTAATATTTAGTTAACAATAACCTTTACATTTATCTATTTATTTATATTTGTGTTTCGGGCATTGAAAGGTTTTTGAGAATGATATGGATCCCTAACTTTAAAACAAGTGAATAACGCTATACTTTTCCTCCTAGGGTTGAGGAGAGGTTTTAATGAGCCATTAGTATAACCTGCTTAGCCCAATATCTGTTGTTTGGTGATGGCTTTCATGAAATTTAGCTAAGTCAATCTTCATCACCTCTGTCACTATTAGCACCTTTTTCTTCTTAGCACCGTCCCTACCACAGCCCACATTGTCACATAGGAACTATCCGAAAACCATTCTGTTACCTCTACTTAAGTCTGTTGTTATATCTTGGAGGACTTTTTTTTATTAACGAAAAGGCCATACCAGTTACCAGAATATTAAAACGTATTATAAAAATAAGGGTCTTGAGAATTTTGCTCACAGAATTACCAAGACAGTGATAACATGTGTCCACTCCTTGCTGATGAAAGAAATAAAAATGCAAAGAACTGGGGAGGGGTGCAAATGGCATTATTTGTTTAACACTTGGTTTGGATATGCTTCAAGGGAGGCATGTGGCCATTTCTCTCTACATTCTTTCAACTAAAACTTACCTCTTTCTATCCTCTTCCACACAATAAGTAAGTGGTCATTGGCCATGTACTTCCCTAATGTATAAATTGCAGGACATTCTCTTATGTAGCATTAATTTTTACCCATCTTATCCCTAATGCTTCATCTTAAATGTAAAGAAAGAAAGAGCACCATGAATTAATGAACTGTCACTGCTTACCTCCCAGGATCGAAAATCACTGACGCTGCTACAGCGTTTGGAATAGAAAAGTTTTAAAGGGCCTTATATACAGAAGTGGTTTGTACAGCCTTCTCTGCTGACTTCATACCAGGAGATATTTTTATCCTGTTCGGAAGTCACTCAAAGCTTGATTCAACTCTGATCTGCCAGCCTTTGTATGCACCTCTCACAGAGGCTGTGACCCTGTGGGAAAGTTCAGTACTCCTCCTGGTGGTGAGAGAAAAACTAACAAGAGCGCTCCTATGGGAGGCTCCGGACAGGATATGAGATATGGCAATGGTTCTTGTGAAACTCTTCTATCAACCCCCCTTGGTTGTTTTTGCTCTTTGGGAAACTGATTTTTATCTTCTGAAGTTACTTGGGATGAAAGGGATTTAGCATATTGACATAATATTTTGCTTTGGAGTCAACTTAAGGAACACATTTATCTCTTAAATAAAGATAGTTTCAGGATCACAGCAGTATGATTAGCATATTAGTCATGGAACTATGTTTTAAGCTTCATGACCATAGAAATAGATGGTAGGCTTATTTTGTTGTTATTTCCTTTGCACACTCTAATTTCTCTAACTCAGCAGACAAAAACTTACCTCTCTGTGATAAACAGAGTGTGGAGGATATTGACTCATACAAAGACTATCTTTTTTTGTTAAATTTATTTTTTATTGTTGACAGTATTACAGATTCCCCACCCCCATTCCCTCATTTATCCCCCTCTGCCCAGCTCCAGTCCCACCCCAGGCCTTAACCACACTATTGTCTGTGTCCATAGACTATGCATATATACATATAAGTTCTTTGGTTCATCTCTTCCTGTCTCTCCCAATTTCCTCCCCTCTGAAATTTGTCAGTCTGTTCCATGCATCCATGCCTCTGGACCTATTTTGTCAGTTTATTTTGTTCATTAGATTCCATATGTGAGTGAGATCATGTGATACTTGTCTTTCTCTGACTGACTTCTTTTACTTAAGGTAATAGTCTCCAGGTCCCTCCATGCTGTCATAAAGGGTAGGAGATCCTTCTTTTTCACAGCCACATAGTATTCCACTGTGCAAATGTGCCACAGCTTTTTTACCCACTTATTTACTGATGGGAACTTGGGCTGTTTCCAGATCCTAGCTATTATAATTAATAATGCTACAAACATGGGGGTGTGTATATTCTTTCTGATTTGTTTTTCAGGATTCTTAGGATATATTAGTAGTCCCAGAAGAGGAATCCCCGGGTCAAATGGCAGTTCCATTTTTAATTCTTTGTTTCTGCCTCTATTTCTTTTTTCAATGTCCTATAATTTTTTCAAGTACAGGTCTTCTCCCTCCACCATCTATATTATGGTTAGAAAAACCATAATATCAGTATTTTTCTAAAATATGCTACACAAGGTTGGCTGCAAATACCCTGATTCCCTTCTACTGTGATCCCAACAGAATAGGTTCAGAAATCATATAATTTTTAAGAATATATTTTATTTCAGAGAGGAAGGGAGAGGGAGAGAGTGATAGAAACATCAATAATGAGAGATAATCATTGATCATTACCCCCTACCACTGTGGATGGACATTGATCATTATCTCCCCCCTACCCCCCCCCCCCCACACTGGAGATGGAGCCTGCAATCCGGACATGTGCCTTTGACCAGAACTGAACCCGGGACACTTCAGTCTGCAGGCTCTGTCCACTGAGCCAAACCAGCTAGGGCAAGAAACCATATTTTCATAATAAAAACAGCCAAGTTTAGGAATCAGCACTATAGCATGCATCTCCAGCTTCAGTTATTCCCTGTATCTTCTGTATCTTATTTATGGTTTCATTATTTTGATGGCAGAATATTCACTGGAAATAATTTATCCTGTTGTTAAGTGGTTAGAAATAAAACCAGAGAACCCACATGCTAACTAACATACATGTGGAAGTGCGGTAAGAATTTCAGCAATGAATTCACTACTCCATTTGTATCATGTGTGTAAGATTGCTATGACTTTCCTAAATGGGAAGAAAATGTCAAACCATGTTGCAGGCTGAGGATTTGAGGGTAGCAGCATCACTGAAGAATTTTTTAAAATATATATTTTTATTGATTTCAAAGAGGAAGGGAGAGAGAGATGGCAACATCAATGATGAGAAAGAATCATTGATTGGCTGCCTCCCACATCCCATCTACTGGGGATTGAGCCCATAACCCAGGCATGTGCCTTGCCCAGGGCCTAGGCCAGGGAGGAGCCTGCAACTGAAGTACGTACTCTTGAGGAGAATCAAACCCAGGATCCTTCCATCTGCAGGCTGACACTCTATCCACTGAGCCAAACCAGCTAGGGCTCTTTGTCATCTTTGGAGGGATTAGTAGACCACAGATACTCTATCTTTTCCTATGCCAAATTTGGCAGTGAGTAAGAGGCAATGCTAGGGGATCCAAGTGCAGAGTAAGATAAATGCAGAATATTCTTAAGAGCTCTTGTCTGCTTAGGTCATCGCTGCGGGGCGAAAGCAACACACTGGGTAGCGAGTCTCCTGGAAATGAAGCAGGACTTCACAAAGCTTCAGTGTCTTATATATTTCAGACACTCAGCAACTTGTAAAATTACATTTCTCGTGAGCACCTGGACAGGGGCGATTATTTTGGGTTATCTGTATTCAGGTAGGACATGTTTTAAGAGAAATCATCTCTTTATTGTCTCCCTTCTATATTTGTACCCTGTATTTATTTTCATGCTGTATCACTATGTTTTTATCTCTTACCTTCTCTTGTTCCTGTACTACATATTTCCTTTTTCTTTCATTATTATAATTCCCCCTTTCTTACCTTTTTGTTGGTATTTCTTATTTATTTACTCATTTATGGCTGTTTTGAACTCGTTTCATCTTCCTGTACTGTTCTCACTAATTTAATTTTCTTGTTACTTTCCTTCAAGCCCAGTTGGTCTCTATTTTTGTACCGCATTGACCAATCTTTTTTCCTGGCCTCTTCTACTCCCCTTCAAACCCTCATACTCATCAAGGATTCGTATCTCCATGCACACACCTGTTTCACTTTGTTGCTCCTTCAGCCCTGACTGGGTGGATTATATTTTAGTGAAGAAGGAAGGTGAGGAAGCCACAGGAAGAAGCTATCGTGCTGAGAGTCACAATCCAGGCTTGCGCAGGTCTGCCTGAGAATGCCCCAGATTCGGCACCCAAACTTGACCCTCCAGAGCTCCTGCTAAAATCTCTTAGGGCAAACTTGAAAGACAAGATGTACATGGGTCATTGATCACACATCTGTAAATATATCTATGTTCACTAAGAAGGGTCAGAATGGAATTTGGAGTGATCCAAATGATTTGGTATGGATTATAATCTCTTCTATGTAAATTTTACTACATTTACTACAACAGCAAGCCCTTAAGATATAAACATCCCATGTCATTGCTTTCTCAATTTATGTTTGTCTATTTTGTCTGATTCTAAAAAAGTGAGCATTTTGTCAGTTGCAGAATTTTTGTTGCAGGACATTGCCAATAATAATGTGACTGGTAATTAAATGACATGCTACATGTAGGACTCAGGTTGGTTCCTACTCGTTTTAGACCATAGAACTGCTGCGTACATGATAAGGTCTAAGTTATCTATGTTCTCTCAAGAGAAATGCATGCGCACAACATGTTGTATTCTTTTTCAGGAAGTTTTCTTCATAAATTCATTCTACAATTATAGACTTAGCATATACAAAGTGAACAAATAACCATTAGTGTTCTAGAAAAATGTTCTAGGCATTATGGATACATCAGTGAATAAAGTAGTTTAAATACTCCCCTTTAAAAGAGATTACAGTGTAGCATAGGGGGATTGATAACAAATCAATAAATATAGATATGCCAGGTGGTTGTAAGTAAGATAAGAGGACAGGATGAGGGAGTTGGGTTAGTAGGGTGGTAAGGAGAGCTGTCTTAGGAGGTGCTATTTCATCAGAAATCTGACCTGAGGGGGATATGATATTTAAAAGATGAGTCAACCGTTGTAACAGCTTGCTATTACTTAGGTTCCTGTGTGGGAAGTCAGTCAGACAAAGCCCTTTTTGTCGGTAATGTGAAAAACAGGTCTTAGTTTAAATTCTTTTACATAGTCATGAGTAACTAGACATTAGCACATGCCATGGAAGATATATGCTTTCACATTTATTTCATTTCTCCAATTTGATCAGGCAAACATAGCATTATCCATGGAAACCATAGCTCCAAAGATATTAGATTGCCCACTTCTGGGGAATTGAGAGTAGAAGTCATTGCAAGTAAGTTTTGAAAAGAAACATTTTAAAATCAGACACCTTAAATTTTTATAGCATTCAAGTATGCATCATTATCCAATAGAAATATTCTAGATTCTGGCAATATTTTACATCTGCTCTGTCCTGGTGAATCACCTTCCTTAGACTTTCTCCTTTATAGCCATCAAGGCCCTGTTGTTTGCAAAGCCCAAAGACCAGAAAGACCAAAACTGTACCATATCTGTGAGGTTTAAACAGTGGCTCCCAAGGGCCTGGCTAGGCAAGCTACAGTCGCCTGCATCCAGTTTTGAATTTTAAAGCAGCTCCATCTTGGAGTTGCTCCAGGCATGGTGGCACAGAGAGGGCACCTAGATTGTGGTGATTCTGTAAAACAAGCATGTCAGATGCATGGCCATTGGCTGCATTCGGCTCACAGTGAATATTTTTGCAGCCCAGCCAATATGACGGTATATAAGAAATGTTTTCATAAAATGTTCGTAACTTAATGTTTATAATATCCTGTTGTACATAATTATTAATAATTATTAATAATGAACTACAACGTTCACTAGTGACTGACAATTGTCATCCTGTTGCACTCATTTCCCTTATGTGCCTTATACACAGGCACACCATTTCACTAATACTAGAAGCGAATATTCTAGCAGCCGATGGCCATGTCATTAGCCGTGGGCTGACTTGTTTGGTGTAAGCAACAGGAAAGATTTCGCTCTCGGAGAACAAGAAAAACAGATTTATTTCTGTTATGCTTATTAATTTGTGCAGTTATTCAGTGTCTGGTAAGTCTGTGTTCAAGAAAAAATATTTTTATTAAAATATTCCATTATTTTATGTTAGCGATGACTCGTTTATTTCAGCCCTTTGTATTCAGCATGCCTCTTTCTAAATAAACCTATGTTTCTATGAAAATGAAAGCTTTTGGGGTGTTTTTGCAGGCCACATACTCTTCCACCTTGTTTATTTGGCCTGTGTTAGCCTTCGACTTTGACATGCTTTCTGGAAAGGAAGATGGGTCCGTTGAGAAACCCCAAGCCTCCGCCTGAGCAGGACAAGCTGTGGCGACTTCTCCTCAGGCGTGTGTTTGTAGCTTTCGATCATTTCTATGGGCTATTGATATTGATTCTGTCAGTTTGTTTATATAGCTGAGAGGCAGAGACTTGCTTGGTCTTGGTTAATAACAAGGAATTGCTTCTACCTTGGAATATAGATCAGAAGGGTGGGTGTTGCCATTTCTATAGAATGCCAATCAACTTGATTCTAGTTACATTTCCTAGAGGAAAGAAAAGCTTGGTCATAAACATTTTTATTTTAATTTCTCACCATTCAGAGTCCCACTCCAAAGAAAATAAATCATAAATTACATTTGAGTTTTTAAGGAATTTTTGAAATTTATGCACCAAATGAGATCTGACAATGCTGAGTGCAACTCTGACAGGAAAAATATAAATTAATTCTACTTATTTTCTCAAGAAGCAAATCCTCTTTTTCAGTAATTCTGATGGTTCGGCCAATCATTGTTACAATGTACCTATTTTCTGCTGTAGATGTCCTTAAAAATGACCTGCCATCCAGGTGTTAAGGTCATGATCTCTGGATGGAGCATGAATGGTGTGTACATAGTTATGGGCCTCAGGAAACATGCTTTGGTAGTTCTGTGAGCTAAATAAGTAAATGAATGCATTCAGGGAAAAATGTTGTCTACAGAGAGCTTTGAGTCGTAGGAGGTTGTGACTTCAAACCAAATAAGCATGTTGTGACTTCAAACTCAGAGTCTACGTTTACAATGATTAAGTAAATTATTGAGAAAATTATCCAAGTTTCCAATCTCACTTTTCCCCTTCTGTTGTTGACTCTACCCAGAGAGAGAACACTGGTCCTGTATTAGGATTGACATCGGAGGAAAGAGAAATGTTTATAGCTGGAGAGGACCTTAACCATGAGGAAGAGGATAATACAATGTTTTGTGACCCCCATAGATTTAAATAGAAAGTTTGTGTTTACAAAATGCTATTTCTATCCTGTCACTTTTAAAACAAAGGTTCCAGTTACCTTTTGAAAGGCTTGGGGAAAGAAAGTAAAACTGAAATACTTGGAATCTTGCCTCCTGATGCCCAATTAGGACAAAGAGGAAATGGAGTTTAAAACAAGACCTAGGTTTAAGAGTTTCTTCAATCTCCCTGTTTTTCTAATATCCACTCTGCTTCTTCTGCTGGCAACACTGGGTTTTAGAAGAGCATATACAGTTGAAATGCTCCTGGCTGCCACTATTGACACAAGCAAACAAAAGGAGGCAGCCATAGCACATTTCATTGAATCCACTCAAGAGACAATTGAACATCTATGAACTGGAATTAATCAACAACTGTTAGCCAAATATTTGTCCCTGCCTGTCCTGTGGACCTCTCCAAACCCTGATTGTAACCCCTGCATGTACTAACCACTTGATAACTTAGTGTACCCACATGTCTGTTTTTCAGCTACTTACTGTTCCCAACATGGCCCTACTCATTACCCTCTGACATTTATCAACACAAGTATCCTCCCATGATTATGATAAGGTTGAATAAAATGGGGAAGGTTGCAGGGAAGTGTTGGATAGAGTGAAAGGAGAACAATACAACTGCAGTTTTATGATTATTATGGTGATGATTTCAACTGCCACCATTTTTGAGCATTTACAATGGGTGAGGACAGTGTTATTTTATGTTTATTGTCTCATTGGATCCTCGCATCATCCCTCTGAGACACATATTATTCTTTCTGTCTCATATATGAGCAAATTGGGCCTTTACAGATATCAAATACCTTATTTAAGGTCACACAGGTAATAAGTGATAGAGGCAAGATTTGATCTCAGTGCCATGGCTTCCAAAATTGTCTAATTAGGAACACCTGCTGATCCTTGCTACTCAAAATGCCCTCAGTCCAGCAGCTGGAATAATCTGGGAGCAGTTAAAAATGAAAAATCTCCATTTTATTTCTTACCAGCTGAATAGAATCTGAATTTGCACAATAGCTCCAGGTGATACATATGCGCATTAAAAGTTGACTAGCACTGCCCTAGACTTTGCCTAGTAGTCAGCAAATTCATTAGTCAACAGAGCCAAATATCAACAGCACAACAATTGACATTTCTTTTGAGAGCCAAATTTTTAAAACTTAAACTTCTTCTAATGCCACTTCTTCAAAATAGACTCGCCCAGGCTGTGGTATTTTGTGGAAGAGCCACACTCAAGGGGCCAAAGAGCCGCATGTGGCTCGCGAGCTGCAGTTTGCCAACCACGGGCCTAGAGAGTCCCTACCCAGTAATCTGAAGGCACATAGAAGTACTTGATCATCAGGAAGGGGACTGGGAAACAAACAGAAACTCCTGCAATGTACAAGAAAGATTTTTCCTATTCTGAAATCCATGTATAGAATATTATAGTGAGTCTCTAGGGGAATAGTGGATACAGGTTCATTCAAACCAGGGCACTTTAGAAAAGGAAAAGATCACTAGTATTAATGGGACATTAGACATACTGGAACATATGGTCACCTCAATGATAGCACCTAAGTCTTCTTTGATGAGAATCTATTAAAATATTAGGATTCTTTAATCTGTAAAAAATGAAGCCAGAGAGGTGAGAAGTTTAAAATCTACACAGAGGAGGACAATTATTTCTTTATTAAATTATTATTTTAAAATATATGCTTTATTGATTTCAGAGAGGAAGGGAGAGGGAGAGAGATGGAAGCATCAATGATGAGAGAGAAGCATCATTGATCAGCTACCTCCTGCACACCCCCTACTAGGGATGAAGACTGAAACCTGGGCATGTGCCCTGACCTGGAATCAAACCCGTGACCTCCCGGTTCATAGGTTGATGCTCAACCACTGAGCAAAACTGACCAGGCAATATTAAATTATTTTATTTCACAAATATTTTATTAAGCCCCTTTTTCTTGGTGTGGCATTTTATAGGCTCTGGTTATACAGAAGTGGACATAATACAGTAGAACTTAACAGGACTAGTGAATTCTCTTTAAGCCTGACAACAACAATATTGGGAAACATGATTAGAGAATTAGAGTTCATCTCATGGAAGTCATCAATTGAAAACATGTTTATTTTATGTTTAATCTGGTGTTTTAAACACTGATATTGTCTGACATTTTAAAGTGTAGACATTTTTAAACCATTCTAGATACGTTTATTAAAGATGAATTCAAATATGATAATTAATTGAGGCAAATTGGGACGTTAGTATTGGAAGAGGGATAAAAAAGCTATTTTAGATAACACAATAAATGTCTCCTCTCTAGTATGTCACCTGGGTCCTGTGACATATATGGAATCCTGGGCCAAATGGGCCACAATGAAAAGCTGAATACATGTAACCTTTCGAGTTCATCATCTTCTGTGGGTTTTAGAAACGGAGTATTTATCCTGAGGATTCGTTCACCCGGAGCTGTATCTCGTAAATGAAAAGTACAACGTGTGCATCTTCCACACTGAAAAATAAACAGCAGCCCGGGCTTTTGTAAATAGTAATGCAATCTGCTCACTGAGATGTATCCGTTTAGATAAACAGTAAGGATTCTTATTAGTCTTTCTCATGGCTATGGGTCCGATATAGGAAAAAGTGATTTATGACCAACACTCGTCCCAGTGCCTAGAATAGTGCCAAGCACGTAGTAGGAAATGAATTAAAATTTGTGGACTGAGTAGATTTCTCAGAAGTCATTTCAGAGATGCTGAAAAAGACAAGTATTAGTGGTTTCTATTTTAGTCTTTTCTCAGAGCACAGAATTGCCCCAAGGCAGCTCACGGAGATAGTCTCAGGTCACTGCAGGAAATGAGGAAGGAGAGGGCAAGGATTGACCTTGTGGCTTTGCCAACTGTCTCTTCTATTCTGGTTTTATTTCCTTAATTTGGAGAAGCACATGTGCCTTCCTGATAAGGTCTAAGCTGGAAGCCCCAGGATCTGGAAGTGATAACATCCTGGTCTCTCCAGCTTCCTGGGTGATTCATTGTCCAGCTAGTTACAAGGTCCGTCACTTCCAGAAACCCAGCCCCATCGCTTCTCTTGTGAAATGGACGTAGGGTGCAGAGCAAGTAACCATAGTTGGCAAATGATGGACAGCCATGTTGTTTTCCCATCATACTTCAAGAGCTTAAAACAGGCCAATTTTAAGCGTCCAATAGTCCTTTGTCACAACTAATTCCATATAAAAGTGCTAGGTCAATCTGTCTGGTGGTAAAAGATTTATCACAAATGAAATTCAAATCATTATCACAGGCCCCCTTTTTTGTCTTAAAGGCAAAGATATTTATTTCCCATGTGGTCACGCTTCCTCAGGGACCACTCTAAATAGACTCATCTCACACCCCTGTGACTTCATCCTCTCTTCTACACATTCAGCTATCTCATGCCAAAACCCTTGCTTGACAGGCAACTATTTGTGGGTCTGTACTGGATCAACTCAATTTATATTATTTCTAATGGGAAAAAAATAATTCCATTTTGAACAAATAACTTCTTGAACAGCCTTCCAGAACAAATTGAGTTTGAGAACCAAGGTGCCACTGTAATACCATAGTGAATAAATAAGAATATAAGAAAAGCCAAAGCCGGTTTGGCTCAGCGGTAGAGCGTCGGTCTGGGGACTGAAAGGTCCCAGGTTCGATTCCGGTCAAGGGCATGTACATTGGTTGCGGGCACATCCCCGGTAGGGGGTGTGCAAGAGGCAGACGTTTTTAGCTCTCTATCTCTCTCCCTTTCTCTCTGTAAAAAATCAATAATATATATATATATATATATATATATATATTTAAAAAGAATATAAGAAAAAACTCTTTGTTTCATGTACTTACAACTATAAACCTACTTTTGTCCCACCCCATGCCTTATCCAGTAGCACTGTTTCCTAGAGTTTTGAAAAGTCAAAAATTTTATGTTGGGAAACTGACATCTTAGGAGATTTTCATTATTTTAGACATCTACCGGTAGTTTGCGGTTTATTAATTTAAATCTAGAGTCCTCTTACAAGAAATAAATAATTGCCTTAGAAGTTATTTTTAATAATTATATATGGGGAAAAGTGTCCGCAACCAGTGTCAATAACCCTGGGCTCTCACTATAATGTGCTCAGTTGATGAGAGTTAGTATTGTAGAATATTATTATTAAAAAAAAAAAAAAAAAACCCACACACACCCTTGCTTGAGCACACCTCTCCTAAAAGCCATCTCTTCTATCTTTTACAGCTAAACCTCTCCAAAGAGTAGTTTACCACTCTAAGCTACTTCACATACTCATCTCTACTTACTCTGCCAGCTGGCTTCCACTCCATTACTCTCTTGAATATCCTTTTCCCAAGGTTACAGAAGCCCTCATCACCAAATTCAGGAAGATGAGTCCTTCCTTATTGCACTTAAACTTTTTGGCCTTTGAATACAAAGCTGTTTCTTCCTGGCAACCTCTTTTCCTTCATTTGCACAAGTACTTTATTTCTCTTCCTACCTCTTTGAATAATATGTTGGGGTTTTTTTTTTTTTAACTGTTTGGTTTTGTGTGTTTTTTTAATTTTATTGGGGTGACACTGGTCTACATGAACATATAGGTTTCATGTATGGATTTCTAAGTTACCAAATCTATATATAGCAACATGTGCCCACCACCCAAAGTCAAGTCTTCTCCTGTCACCTCATATGAGGACCTCTTTGTCCCCTGAGCCCCCGGCAACCACCACACTGCTGTTTGTGTTCATAAGTTTCAGTTTTATATCCCACACTGAGTGAAATCATATGCTTCTCGCTTTTTCTGACTGACTTATTTCACTTAACGTAATGATCTCAAGGTCCATCTGTGTTGTTGCAAATGGCAGTATTTCATCCTTTCTTATGGCTGTGTAGTGTTCCATTGTGTATATGCAAATGGTAGCTCCGACAAAGGTTTAATTTCCAAAATATATAATGAACTCATAAAACTTAGTACTACCAAACAAGCAATCAAATCAAAAAGTGGGCAGAGGAATAATACACCTTGATCGCCTTTGCAGACATCTTTTTCTTCATCTGGTGCCTAAACACATTTCCAGCTTAGCCCTCTTTCTTCATCACTGTCCACACATTCCTTTCACCCTGTTGTCACTTCTACAGATTTAGCTACCATTTACTTTGTTTTAGGACCTTTTGTGTCCCAGGGAACAGAGATGTGCTTGATCATTTCAGGTAGTAGAACTTCATTGCAAAGTTACAAGGGAAGGAATGTACGAGGAGAAAAATAGTTTGGTTTTTGGGAAAACTGGTACACCATCCAGGAAGGACTCAGCAGGAATGCATCATTGTGTACAGTACCAGCCTTCAGCAATGCTAGACATTTACCAGGCTGCAGACTCAACTTTACTCACTAATTAGCTATTTCAGTCTTTCTCTTTTCCTCCTTCTCTTCATCCCTCCCTCCCTCCCTCAACTGTCTACTTTTCTTTACCCATTTCTTCTCTCTAGTCTCATACACCTTCTCTTCACTTTCCTACTCTTTCCTTCATAGTTTCCACTCCTTTGTGACATCTGCTATCTTCTGGTTTCTGCTCTTTGACCACCCATAGTTCCCTGGTGTATTCACTTCATTCTATAACTTAAAGCATTGCTATCTTTTTTTATATTTGCCTTCTGATTACTGCAGTGCCTTCTGGAACTAGGTGGAATGTAGATTTATGTACATATGTATAAATGAATGAGGGAATGAAAGAGAGAAGAAAGGAATGGATGTAGCTTTGAGCCAGATCTACTCATTTCATCTTTGTGTCTCCAGTGGCTGCCCATCATATAATAGCTGCTAGTTATTGAGCACCTACTGTGTATCTGACATAATATCATCTACCTATATTTCTGACCTTCACCTTCTAAAAAGAGGGTGTTTCTCCCCTTTTTACATGTAAAAAACCTGTGGTTCTCACAGACTAAGTTACTTATTCCAAGTGACAGTACCAGACATAGTGAAGCCAGGATTACAAAACTATTATAATTTAAAAGAAATATTTGAATGTCTGAGTAAATGAATGCAATATGTTTTTCTGCACTCATTTTAAAATAAAATAAAATGTATATTTTGATTATAGTGATTAAAACAACAATTGGTTGGTCTTTTATATCTTTAGGATTTTTGGCTTGTAAAAATACAGACCAAGGGGGAAAAGAACTGTCCTCAAATTTAGAAGGTCTATTAGACAGATCAAATGAATTAGAAGGCTTTCAGCTGCAAGTAACATAATACTCCCCTACAACAGAATTGAATGGCCATGGAATTGCAATCAAGGATGAAAAGAAATCCAGAGTGGCATGGGATCCATGTATGGACTGTTAAGGTGGCTGGTCTTTTTCCCTGCAGGCTGTGTCCTGCTCTGTGTATTGGTGTTACCCTCAGGCTGGTAACAAAACAGTGCATTGAGATATAACAGTTACCAGAAGAAGAAATACAAGCCATCTCTTTCTTTCTTTTTCTCAGTGAGAGAATCTTTTCTAGAAGCTTCTTCATTGTCATCAGCTGGAACTGAGTCACAGGCTATGACATTAACTGCTGGTTGCCAACTTTCACCCTGCCTTCTTGCTGCCTACCTTCCTTTGCTTCTCATTCAACTAATTGTGGCAATGCAACAAAACCCCCACCTATGAGTGCTTCCTGTTGGCTGATGACTAGATATGGTGTCTAGTACTCAAGCAGTCATGTGGCACCTGAGACAGCACAGCAAAATGAGATGAGTAAGCTAGCGAGAACCTCATCCTTGATGCCATGGCCATGCCCCAGGCTGCCTGACCTTGGACTGCTTTCTCCCAACAGGGAATTAATTACACTAGTGTACTTGCATCTTATTTAAAGCCACTGTTGTTTTTACTTCTTACTGTTTTTGTAATTGTAATGCAACCAAACTTAATCTGATATCCATTTCCCTTCTGAAAACAGTCCTGGCAAATGAAATAGTATAACCACAACTGACTCAAAATAATGCAGATCTATTGTTGGAGCCAGGGATGGGACATCTACCTTTCATCACACTTGGCTAGACAAACAACATCAGACCTCTATTTGGAAGGAGTATGAAAGGGCAAATGACTGTTGGGTAAGCAACTATCCCAGTCTACTAACAAATTTAAGTAACTGAGGTTGTCTAAAAAGCAAGTTCAGTGGACTTACCTTTATAATTTGTCATCCTATATGATAAAAGCCTAATTTGCAAATTGACCAGACAGAGTGGGGGCTGGTGAGAAGGCAGCACCAGACCAGCCAAAGCCAGTGCCCTGGGTCACCTCCCAAAGCTTAGGTCCACTCCCCAGACATCCACCGGGGGCTCTTGGTCTGCGAGAGGGCACAGGCCAGGCTGAGGGACACCCCCCACCCTAAGTGCATGAATTTTCATGCACTGAGCCTCTAGTTATATTATAAAGGCTATTCATACATACCTGGGAGGTAGATAACACAACTGTTAAACATCGGTTGCTTTATTAATTCCCTCTTACTAAGATACATATGGTTAGCAGTTATCTCTGCATTAATGATAACTATACACCTGTAGGTAAACATTATACTCATGTGGAAAAATAGCAGGCAGAGAGGACCATGTCAGAGTTATACCCTTGGCCATGGGTAGTAATGTAAGAAAAATTTAGCCTTGATAATCTTGTTTGCCTGGGCTAAATATTGAAATAGCATGTCTTTCCCTAGCACATGACCCGAGATTGCTTTGAGTGGTGGGAGGAAGGCAACCCAAATGTATGCTTGTGGCTTTTTAAAGTCTGAGGCGAGTTTGAAAAACAGCCCACACTGCACCATGCACACAGGTTTCCTTGCCAACACTGTGCTGGTGCTGACCCTAGGGGTTTCACTTCCCTTAGCATGTTGCGTCTCCTTTTGGGGATAAGGCATGCCACTTAGATTTATAGGGTGGTGGCCTCCTTAGTGATTTATGGAACTCAGTAGTCATTTCAAAAAAAAAAAAAAAAAAGCAAAATCAGTAGCAATGATACATCTGGAAAACCTTGTACCTCAACTTCATTTTATTTTTATTTATTTTTTACTAATTTCAGAATAGGAAAGTAGAGGGAGAGAGAGATAGAAACATCAATGAAGAGAGAGCATTGTCGATCGGCTGCCTCCTGCATGCCCCACGCTGGGAATCAAAGCCACAACCCAGGCATGTGCCCTGACCAGAAATCGAAGCATGATCTCCTGGTTTATAGTTTGATGTTCAACCACTGAGCCACACCAGCCTGGTTCTCAATTTTATTTTTTTCTTCTTGTTTTAAGAGGGTCTTCAAAGTGAAGTATCAGAGGGAAAGAGTGCTTTTGGTATAGCTTTTATGTAACTTAGTCAACTGAAAAGGTGGAAAAACATTTTGTGTTTGTGGACAGTAGAAGATTCAAAGGCACATTTTATCTAAGTGACTGATAAATTGCTAATGGCCTTCCGTCCAGTGGGTTTTACAGAATGAACTCACTGATGCCGGCAGGGGCAGGATAAGGAAGGCAAATCTAAAGTCTACAAGGTCCCTGGAGAAACATCTTTTTGGAAGATAAGGGATTTCTTTTTAAGTGTGAAGCAATATTATTAAACAACTACAGTGTTTAATAATGATTAGGAATTTTGATTGCATTGGAGTATGGTGATAGGAAGTTTGATACTAATACACTTTTTTAACAAGCCTTTTATTATAGTTTAAGATTTGGAAGTTAAGGTCAATTACAGAATTAATTTGTTAATTATAAATTATCTCCTCTTGTTATCTATTTGTTAATTATAAATTATTTTCTCTTGTTATCTAACTGTTATTCTGAGTACTTGTGTGTATCTGAATGTAAAATAAAAAGGGTTGCATATAAAAATTTAGTTTCTTCTGACATCACTAATTCAGGTTAGTCCATTTGTCTCAAGGAAGATGGATATGACACTACCAGATTTTGGGGTGAGCATATATGCTTCTCAGAAGGTTGATGCCATCAGTTGGCAGAAGACTTGACCTACATATAAGGAAGAAATGATTTATAATACCTAGAACCTGAGGTGTTTGCTCTCTTAAGGAAGTACTATATCAGACTATAATATAATGAAGTATTAATTAATGGAGAATTTACCCATTCTATTATATACAGAAGTCTTCCAAATTAAGATGAACTCATTTCTGAGAAGGTAAATATCTAGGATTTAATTCTGACTCTCTGCAGGAATTTGCATTAAATTGTTCATAGACATGAATAGATGACCTTTATGATGATAAAATAGAATTAAATATCCTAACTGGTTTTTCTATTATAAAAAGGTAATAGCATCACTGAATTATAGGAGAATCTATAGAAGAATTGAGATCCCTAATGGCTACCCGAGGAAAACAATTAAAATACAGTTAGAATAAGGTTATCATGTGATCTAGAAATTCTTCTCCTAGCTGTCTTCCTCAGAAAAAGAAAAACCTATGTCCACACAGAAACATGTGCATGAATGTTCATGGCAGCATTATTTATCTTAGCCACAAAGTAGAGACGATCTAAATGACCATCATCTGATGAATAGATAAGCAACTGTGATATATGTATATGATAGAATAGTATTCAGCCATAAAAAGAAATGATAAATGCTTCAACATGCATGAACCTTCAAAACCTTATGCTAAGTGGGCCAGCTGGTGTGGCTCAGTGGTTGAGCATCTGCCTATGAACCAGGAGGTCAGGGTTGTGGGCTCGATCCCAGTGTGGGGCATGCAGGAGGTGGCCGGTCCATGATTCTGATACATTTAAAACACACACACACACACACACACACACACACACACACACACACACACACAACCTTATGCTAAGTAAAGAATCCAGGCACAAAGGGATTCATATGATTGCATTCATATGAAATGCACAGAATAAGCAAATCCACAGAGAGAGAAAGCAAATGCATGGTTGCCTGGGACTGGGGGAGGTGCACTGGGAGTAGCTGTTACTGGGTAAGGGTTTCTCTTTGGGGTAATGAAAATGTTTTAAAATGGATTGTGGTGATGGTTGCACAGCTCTGTGAATATACTGTAACCCACTGGGTTGCACACATGACATGGTAATGGTATGTGAATTATATCTCTGTTTTTAAAAAGATGTCGTTAAGATCCACATTTGATGAAAAGCATACCTGATTGGGATTTCTAGCTCCTCTATACACATAGCAAATATTCATTAAGAATATTGTTCTGTGCCCTTACTGGTTTGGCTTAGTGGATAGAGCATTGAAAGGCCCCGGGTTCGATACTGGTGAAGGGCATGTACCTTGGTTGCAGGCATATCCCCAATGGGAGGTGTGCAGGAGGCAGCTGATGGATGTTTCTCTCTCATCAAAGTTTCTAACTCTCTATCCTTCTCTCCTCTATGTAAAAAAAAATGTAATTTTTTAAAAAGAAAATTGCTCTGTCCCTAGTGCACTGCTGGTTATGACTTGCAGGGTACTCCAGATAACACTCAGGCTTTAAGTGACTTACTAACGCAAGGGAGAGATGCTGTGTATCACTGGGGCAGGATCTCTGCAGCTAGCCTGGGAGACCTCATATTTGAAAAGTGCTCAAACTTTGCATGGGGGTGGGGAGAGAAGGAAAAAAAAATACTACAGTTATTTAGATGCAATGGAGCCTGCCCGGCTGGTGTGGTTCAGTGGTTGAGTGTCGCCCTATGAACCAGGAGGTCATGGTTTGATTCCTGGTCAGGGCACATGCCTGGGTTGCAGGCTCATTCCCCAGTGTGGGGCATGCAAGAGGCAGCTGATCAATGGCTCCCTCTCGTCATTGATGTATGTTCCTCTCTCTCTCTCTCTCTCTCTCTCTCTCTCTCTCTCTCTCTCTCTCTCTCAAATCAATAAAGAAACCCACATATTTTAGATGCAATGGATATAACCAGAAGTCTTATAAACTGCCCCCCCAATATATATATATATATATATATATATATATATATATATATATATATATATATATATATAATATTTGGAGACTAATATAGGCATGAGCCAAATCGTGAGAGCATAGGATGCAGGTTTGCAGGTTTCTCTAACTCCATCCCTCATGTAACCCAAAAAGAAAAAGAATTTCCCACCAACTGAATGGGAGAAAAGCCAGAATGCTGTGAATCAGAGCCCTTTGGATTCCAGCCATTCCCATTGCTCTGGAAGTGATTAAGTCCAAAGATGAATCTGTGTCTGTAAAGAATGATGCATTGTGTATGCATCTGTCACTTTCAGATTCATTATAAAACGTAACAAAAAAGGAAATGACTTCCCAGTTCAGTGCAATTTGGGGTTGGTTCATAAGCCTGACACCGTTGTAATTAAAATCCACAGCGGAATATTCAGAGGCTGCACGCATGAAAGCTGTGGCATTCTCAATTGACCTGAGCTATTATCTACTCTCAAGTCATATAGCTGGGATGAAGTTCCCTAGCAATGAAAGGTGAAAATAAATTAATGAGAGACACAGGCTCTATGGGTAGGAAGTGTGTAAGCAGCATAACAGCAAAGAGATAAGAGGATATTTGAAGATGCATTCCCTTCAGCAAGTATGCCGTACAATCACATTCTAAGCTTGCCTTAATGCTACCACTTCCTCATTTCCAGGTCAAGGCAATGTGGATATTTTGTTATTTAATTATGTAATAAAGTCTCAATTTGTTTTGGTGTAATTTAACTATATAGTGATTAGATGGATGTAAATCTTCTAGAAAGTTTTGTTAGATATTAAAAGGTATATAACTAAAAGGATCAATCCAGCAAGAAGCTATAACCCTGGTAAACATATATGCACCAAATATAGGAGCACCTAAATAAATAAAATAAAATAAAATAAACTTCTAGAGGACTTTAAGGCAGAGATTGACAACAATACAGATATGAAAAGGTGTATATATATCATATTAAAATATAATAATGCTGCATATCTTGCAATATTATGTCAAGTAATTATATTAAATCATCATAACATTGAAGTGCAGTCTAATAAAATTTATTAATGTCCCATAAGACATAAGAAACGTATAATCTTTTAAATTAAAAAAAATCAAAAGTGATCAAAAGATTAAAAACACCATATTGGCACACTACTGTAATATTTTGCCACAAACCAGCAAAAGCCACATTTTTATCTTTCTGACGTCAACATACTTCCAATTAGCTTAGGGTCATATGCCTGGTAAAAGCAGTCATGCAAATAGCCACTGTGCCAAAATGGAGTTTCCACTGTTGACTAGTCACTCCTCAATTTTTAACCTGAATCCCTGGAGAAAAAGTAGAAAGTTAACCAAGCAGCTAATGGTTGGTGAGCGCCTTCAGCATGCCTACCCTGTTTCCCCGAAAATAAGACAGTGTCTTATATTATTTTTTTTCTCCCAAAATTGCGCTAGGTCTTATTTTCAGGGGATGTCTTATCTTTCCATGTGCTAGGTCTTATTTTTCGGAGGATGCCTTATTTTCGGGGAAACATGGTAGTACCTAAGGTGTGGGGATCATGAAAAAGCATAACACATCATTCCATTCTTCAGAGGTCATGGACTGGCCTGTAGATCGCCAGGGAAACTGTCTTCTACTGTCTTCAGAATAGTACCAACCTTAAACAAAGTTCTAATTTTTTTGCCCTAGCCAGTTTGACTCAAGGGATAGAGTGTCAGCCTATGGACTGAAAGGTCCTAGGTTTGATCCCAGTCAAGGGCATGTACTTCAGTTGCAGACTCCTCCCCTGCCCAGGCCCTGATGGGGACTCATGCAGAAGGCAACCAATTGATGTGTTTCTCTCACATTGAAGTTTCTCTCTGTCTCTCCCTCTCTCTTCCACTCTCCCTAAAAAATCAAAAGAAAAATATCCTTAGGTGAGGAATTACAAAAAAAAAAAAAAAAAAAAATTTGTTACAGCCATTATTAACTGACTAGAAATTCATTCACAGGTTGGGACCCTAGGCCTGACCTAAGATCAGGGCCGATCAGGTTCCTGTGCATGAATTTATGTAATTTTTTAATGAATATGTTGAGCAAGAGGGGGCAAGTGCCTGAAATTATAGATACACCCTCTTTACTAAATAGTACCTGATAGTCATAGTTCTTAAGTCCATCTGAATGTATAACCACTTCTGCTACATTTTACTGTCTGGTCCACAAAAGTTCCAGAATAATTTGTCTAGTACTTTACTGAAAGTTGTCATTTATCTAAACGTTTTTTGGTTCCTGTGGGATAATTGCATCGAGGCTGATGATCTATCATATCAATCAGGGCATCCTATACAGAAGAATTATATGTTACCGTGTTTCCCTCTGAGTTCACTATTCTAGAACATATTCTTATTCTAAGGAGAATTCTATAATTAGTAGTACTCATTTTACAATAAATGATGATGATGATGGTAGTGGCCATGCCAGTGATGATAGTAGTGGCGGCAGTGATGATGGTTATATGACAGTGATCATAATGGTGGTGACAGTGAGCCTATATTTAGCTCTTTCCAGGTGCCAGGCTTTCTCTAAAATGTTTCACAATTATTATCTCATTTAATCACCATGACAATATTGTGGGACAGGTGTTGCAAAACAACCCTGGCCAGTCTGGATATTCACAGCTGTTATATTCTCGTTGGTAGCTACTGGAAAGCAATAAAGAAGTGAAAGGCAGTAAAGGTTAGCTACTGCTCCACTATGACACATCAGGTTTTATGAAAGATCAAATTCTCCCAAATAGTTTGCCATTTATTAGCCAACGGACACCCAAAAGCCAATCTGTTTGTTAGTTTGACAACAAAAACAAAAGTTAGGTTCTCTGTCCATCCAGGTAGCATAAGCATCTGTTTGCATGAAACATTGCCTGATGCGGTCACAAGTTTGTTGGCTCATTAAAAATCCTAGGCAGTGGCTTTCCCAGAATATGGCTGCACCCACTTCATGGGCATACCCTCCTCGTGAAGAGGCTAAGGAGAGTGACCACAAAGGGCTGAGCGGAAGCAGAACCATTATGGAAGAGGGAATTGAAACAAGGAGTGAGTGGCCAAGCAAAAAATCATTGGGGCACTTGTCATCAATTCCGACTCATAATCTGGGTTTGCTCAACTACCAAGAAATAGGTGTAGCTCTTGGAACACTTGACCTAGAGTGACATGTCTGCCACCCAATGAAAAACGTTTCTTAGGATAGTATAAGTGTTCCTGTTGCCTGAGACAGATTGTTTCAGGTCAAACAGGGACACCCCAGCAAATATCTCAACACAAAATCCTTCCAAACACTGGCCAAGATTGGTAACTTTCTTGAAAGGAAGGGATTTACTTCTCAGGGTGACTTGACATTGGAAGTTTTTTCCTGCTACTTTTATTTTAAAATACTTTTGCCTGGGAGAGAACACTATGTGGAAGCAATGCCTTCTTCCATATCCACAGCACCGTGCAGAGGAACCTAAATTGGACTGGGATATCTTTTCTTGCTTCTTTCCAAGTGCCTATTGGAGCACACACACCCCCTCCCCCAGGGCATACCTCTGTGTGCTGACCACACTGCACAGCCCAGGGAGCCGCAGCTACCCTGGAAGACAGATTTTGTGGAACTCCTATAGTGGAGCCCAGCCAGCATGGCTCAGTGGTTGAGCATTGACCTGTGAACCAGGAAGTCACCTTTAGATTCCAGGTCAGGGCACAGGCCCGGGTTGCAGGCTTGATCCCAGGTGTGGGGCGTGCAGGAGGCAGCTGATTAATGATTCTCTCTCATCGTTGATGTCTCTCTCTCCCATTTCCTCTCAGAAATCAATAAAAAATAAATTTCAAAACACTTCTATAGCAGTGCAAAGGATGATACTTTTCACAACCAGCACATATGCGCATACTAGCAGCCTACCTTCAATTTGAAAACATTCTGGTGAGGCAGTAATATCTAATTGGCCACCCGTAGTGAGTGGGTACTAAGTATGCTTGATAATGCACTTTGAAAGCATTTTCAAGATAAGTTAACATCCATATTGTGTGTGTGTGTGTGTGTGTGTGTGTGTGTGTGTGTATGTATGTATATATATATATATATATATATATATATATATATATATATATATATATAAACAAATAAGCAGTACATATATATCAATCTGAGTGATATTTAAGGAGGGGAAAGAATATATCCAAATCTGCTCTTACTTCATTTCAGATTCCCCACAGGTACTGGAATATTTTATCCTTGGGGGTGATTAAGTTAAAAAAAAAAACCATACTAGCCAAAACCGGTTTGGCTCAATGGATAGAGTGTCGGCTTGGGGACTGAAAGGTTCTGGGTTCGATTCCGGTCAAGGGCATGTACCTTGGTTGCGGGCACATTCTCAGTAGGGGGTGTGCAAGAGGCAGCTGATTGATGACTCTCTCTCATCGATGTTTCTAAACTCTATCTCTCTCCCTTCCTCTCTATACAAAATCAATAAAATATATTTTAAAAAATATAAAAAAATAAAAAATAAATGTATACTATACCTATCACCCCAGAAAATTGCCTTGTGCCCAACTCCTGTGAGCAATGACCATTAAAAAAAAAAACAACAAAAAAAAAACCATACTAAAAGTGGTGTGTCATTAATGGCTCTGTACTAGAGAATTCAAGGAGCTTATTTAGGTGAGCTGAATTTCTCTTCTGGTCTTCTCCATGGAGGGCAACTCACTATTCTGACTTTAGCCCTTGTATCTGCCCTGGCCCTTTGATTAAAGACTGATCAACTGATTTAGGAAGACATCATGTTTGGGAGACCTGCTCTTTCACACACTGTTCTGGTTCTCACCAGGCCCTGTGCTATCTTGAAGCAAATAACAAAGATCTTGGCTTTCTTCAACCAAATAGACTGAAGCTGTATTGGATGCATCTGTGTCAGCATGACCATTGCTTCATTTGGACTGTGTACATTTTTAAGGCTGCTAGGCATTAAATATCCTTCTTCTCCCAGCAGATTGCAGTCTGCTAATCTAATCATCCAACATCTCCCATCTCCTCTGTTGCATTGCTAGCTGTGTGTGTGTGTGTGTGTGTGTGTGTGTGTGTGTGTAGAAACTATTTGAATTTGTGAGTCATCAACCTGTGCTAAACTATCTCTTTGCCATTGGTGAGAACAGTATCCTCTATACACATAAGCTCAATACACATAATTCAAGAAGACTATTATATAATAGCGAGTCTTTGAGTTAATTCAAACAGGATGTTAATGAGGTCCCTGGTGGATTCTGGATTACAATTCTTTCACTTCCAGGGCTAAGCATCTCTACGTTTTGGCAGGTTGTCCTATAGTTGTCTTTTTTGCCTGGGAAGGGCCAGTTGAAAACATGACTAAACAAGTACAAACCAGTCTCCAGAACAAGAGAACAATAGTTAAAGTATACAGCTCAAGGCTAGATCATGGTTCACCTTTTCCCTAAGAAAAGACAAAGACATTTCCCTTTGATGAAGACATATTTGCACACAGTATTGTATAGTGGCATGTGTGCATGTGTGTAATGTCTCTATTTCCATGTACATGTGTATATATGTTGCCATATTAATGATGACAGCAAAATATATCCATTAATTACCATGGAGCAGGTTGTGTGCTGAGTGTTGGACCTGCCATATGTTTATCTGTACAAAGGTTTACTATAATGATCGCTGAGGTGTTTCCATAGGGAGAGGTGAGGATTGATTTGTTGCTGCCTAAGGATCTCCCAATGTGTGGTCTACACCCATTTGTCAGCGAGCCATTGGAGCCTCGGCGGAATTTTCCCACAGAAAGGATGTTCTCACTGGCAGGCTCCCAGGCCCGCCCACAAGTCCATTTAACCATAACACAGTTGACGGGCACTGTCAGGATGGAGTTGGTTTCCAAGTGGGAAGTTAGACCAGTATTAATAGCACAGTTGCAGCTGCGCTGTGGGTCCAGCAGACTTCTGATGGACCAGCCTGGGAACTGAGGCCCTCTTTGTAACATTGATGGGAAATGGACTCCTTGCTGAGCATGGCGGGGAAGGGGTCCCGGGATAGGATGAGAGCCATGGATTCCCATTTCCCTCTTCTGGAGATCACTGCCAACGCCAGTGTCCAACAGAGAGAGACCACGGTGAATCCTAGGGAATCCTTCTCCCACCCTCATGTCTAGGGAAAGCCTGCTCTGGTCCCGGGTCAGCTCCCTTGAGCCAGCTTTGTCATGTGCAGGGTATTTGTAAGTTGGGTGTTTCTAGGCCACCTGTACTTAAGTATCTGATAGAGATGTCTGCTTTACCATAGTAGCTGTTTATCCAGGTAAAACTCTTTTAGAATGCAATGTTTCTTTTTATTTTCCAAACTCTTCATTTATTTTGACTAATTTCAGCCCTGATTATGTTCCTAGTGCTTCCATAATGAGTTAAAGACATAATTTTTATGCAGATGGAAGGGGTGTGCATGGCGGCAGTAAAACATTTTGTTTTGTTGGTTATAGGAAGAAATAGGGGAAGTGGGTGGTGCGGAGTGTGTGTGTGTGTGTGTGTGTGTGTGTGTGTGTGTGTGTGTGTAATTTGAATACGGCCGAAGAGTGTGTTTAAAGAATCAAAACTGTGTTTGTATTCAGAGGAGCTCTTTTGTATTAATGTGTTTGGCAATATTTCAGACCACTTTTTAATAGACGTATTAGAATGAAAAGATTTTTCTCCCATAGGAGCTCTTTCAAGATATACATATTTTAAAAAGTTTTAAACACTAGATGGCAATCAGTAAATCATTTGGGCTAATCCCAAGTAAATATCTCTGTCGTGTAAATGCTCCAGCACAGTTATGGGGCTCATACAAGCCAAAGGAAAAATTATTTGCTTAGTGATTTGATTTTCTTCCCCCCCCCTTTTTTTTTTCATGACTAACAAGGTGGTTTTTTCATGAGTAACAAGGTGTCAGATTCATCCTACTCAAGGCAGTAAAATGTGGGAACTTGTAAATGAATAATAAATTTCAAGTGGAAACCAACTAAAATGTATATGAGACCCAGCTGGATTCAGAGGAGACCTCTTCATATCTCTGAAGCACACTTCTATTTTCTAGAATTCTATTTTGGGACACAGTCATAAATGCAAAAGGAAGATTTCAGCACTAAGTTAAATTCATCTTTAAAATATTGGGCCCCTTCAGCCCCTCCCAAACATGGACAAACTCCAGAGTTTGAATTGCTGAGATATGAAAATGTTTTCCCCGAGATAATTTAAGAGAAAATTATATTTTAGGGTTCTTAGTGTAGAATTATGACACAGACAATTCATAAAACTTAATAAGCTTCTCTATAGATAAGTCTATATCATTGGTTTCCAACCTTCTTCTGGCCATGCCCCACCTAAGCACCTCTAAAATCCTGATCTCCCCCCACCCCTCGTGACATAGAATTCTTCTTCTTCACAAAAGGAACCCCAGTCACGTGGAGGAAGCCTAAAAGGCCGTTCACCTGGTCTACACACGCTTCCAGAGAACATGGCATCCGTGAGAGAGAAAAATCAAAGGATGGAAGGACAGTGAAAGTCCTGAGGAAGAAATCACTAGAACATTGTTAAAAAAAATAATAATAATAATATGAAGTGATATGAATAAATAGCAAATAAAGTTTCAAAACATAGAAAACTGAAATGCATAAATATGTCACAATATATATTTATATACTATACTAGAGGCCCAGTGCATGAAATTAGTGCGTGGGGGTGGGAGGGAGTTCCCTCAGCCCAACCTGCAACCTCTCACAATCTGGGACCCCACAGGGGATGTCCAACTGCCAGTTGAGCCCCAATTCTGAGGACATCCCTCTCGCAATTTGGGACCACTGGCTCCTAACTGCTTGCCTGCCTGCCTGCCTGCCTGCCTGATCGCCCCTAATCACCTCTGTCTGGCTACATGATTGCCCCTAACCACTCATCTGCCTGACTAATCACCCCTAACCACCTCTTCTTCAGCCCCCTCGCCTGGGATCAAGGCTTTCCTCCTCCAGCCAGCCACAGGCAACCAGAGCCCCAGATTATCTCCCTCTGGCCAGCTGCAGGCACCTGGGACCCTGGCCAGCTTCACCCAGGCAGGCACCCAGGGCCCCGGGCAGCTTTGCCCAGGCCTTGGCTTTGTCAGGAAGGATGTCCCAAAGTATGTCCAGAAGACGTCTGGTCTATCCAGTCTAATTAGCATATTACCCTTTTATTAGTATAGATAGGAGACCCCTAGAACCATAAGAAATGTCAAAAATTCACTCATTCTCAAATTGCCCCCTTAACAATCTAATAGCCCCCCTGTGGGGCATGTGCCTCATGTTGGGAACCACTGGTCTAGATTATCCCTAAAATATCTCATTAGTTCGCCCAGCCCCATAATTACAAATTTGGGGAAGTAAAACTGAGTGCTCATGATTTTCTGAGTGGCAGATCTATTTGGAATCACTCTAACTCAGTTGTTCATTTTGTAAGAAAGGGAACTGGAAACCAAGGGGATTTGAGTGACTTGAGCACAACTACTGCAAGTAAGGGCAGAGTTGGAGGAGTGATGGGAAGCAACAATGAGAGTATTTGTCACCTATCAGAGGGCTTCTGTTTCCTGGATTTACCTACCTCTTTTCATTTACCCTCACAACAACCTTGCCAGGCAGTGGGTCATACTCTAGTTTTAGAAATGAAAAAAGCAGAAACACAGGAGGTTCTCTAACTGCTCAAAGTCAGTAGCATTAAGAGCCCAGAGCAAGATTTCAAATGCACAGCCATTCATTCTGAAGCCTCATGTCTCCTTTGAACCAGGCTGGCTCCCAGGCCTCAGTGTAGGCAAAAATCCAAACAGCATTCCTTCTTTATACATGTTTATGGATAATACAATAGCAAGTGTCATTTTCCCATCTTTCTCCCATAATGGGAATACCATTGTCATTTAAGTTCATGTTCTACATCCCTGTCACCACCTGCTTGATTAGGAAGATATTGCTATAAATAATAAGGACTTTGACTTTATTTAAGTTTCCTAAGGAAGCATGACCTTGGACTGAACTGCAGTAGATGCTCCAACAAAGTTCAAAGGAAAGATGATATGGTTGACTTGGCAACCATAGCTCTGCACTCGCTTTGTTTTATTAGTTACTATTTTCTTCTTTTAGGGTCATTTTGAGGAGAAACAAAGGAATGGGTGACAGTAGTATCTCATTTTTAAGTACTAAGGCTGTTAGAAATGATAAAACTTTATGTAGCTATAAAAGTATCTTCTTTTCCTAAAGTTTCCCAAAGCATTGGGAAGTCCAGCCATGTGAAAGAAAGTAAAAATAGACTGTTATGTATATTGAAACATAAATATCATCTTCACACTCTTCAAAGCTAATTATTTCTAAATGACTGAAGGCAATTATCACTTTTATATTTCCACAGTATACAACTATGACATATTTTTTAAAAGAGAAGAATTCTTGGTCAGTAAAATTCCATAAGTATTTTTACATGGAATGCAATTATTCAACAACAAATAGATATTTCATTAAAAGAATTCTACTCTAGGAAAGGGCCAGTTAGAGAGATTTTCAGTGATGTTTTAACAATATATTCAATTATTTTTTAATTTTTTAATTATTGTTGACATGCAATATTTTATTAGTTTCAAGTGTAGTGATTAGACATTCATATAACTTGCAAATTAATCACCCCAATAAGTCCAGTACCCATCTGACAACCATATATAATTATTACGTTATGTATGAAATTATTAATAATCATATCTTTTATTAGGTTTCCTTTGTGGACAACATCAGTTTTCTTTAAAGAGAAAAGTTAGTTATTAATATTTGAATTATTATGCCCTAGCCAGGGTGGCTCAGTGGATAGAGTGTCGCACTGTAGACCAAAGGGTCCCAGGTTTGATTCTGGTCAAAGGCGCGTACTTTGGTTGCAGATTTCTCCTCAATCCAGGACCTGGTCGGGCTCTTGTGTGAGGCAACCAATCAATGTGTTTCTCTCACATCGATGCTTCTCTCTGTCTTTCCCTCTCCCTTTCACTTTCCCTAAAATCAATGGAAAAATATCCCCGGATGAGGATTAAAAAAACACATTTGAATTGTTATAACTGGTTTCTAAGTATAAAGGTAGATTATCACGTGACTGCAGGTAGTAGTATGTCAGAATAGTTTGCTTAGTTTAAAAGCTGGTAGAACATTTGACTATATATATATATATATATATATATATATATATATATATATATATATACTAATAAGATTCCCTTACATACTCGTCAAGCTCAAAACTAATCTTGAATGTCAAAGGCCTAATGTTCCCTTCCTGAATCTGCCAACAACGGACACTGAGCCGGCACTCTGGTAGAGAACCCCTTAACCTCAAGCTGGCCTCTTCACCAGTGGAAACAGGTGTCCTCTGCTTGCCTATAGAATATTTTCTAGTGCTTTGTTCAAACTGATTTTAACATCCTTGATCTAGTTTTAATCCAACATTGCAAATGTAAAAAGTATAGGCAAGTTAAGCAAAACTATGTATTTGTCATTCAGATTTAATAACATTTGGTATTGTTTGATTCAGATATTTAAAAAATTTATTTTTAATAAACAATATATATGAACATAGTGGAAGCCTATATCAAGCGTTTTATCTACACAATTCCCTATATCCTAACAATTTTTAAAGAGGCAATTTATTTGCAGATGAATCTGCATTCTTTCCTGTTTATTAAAATGCATTCTTGAGAGCCACGGGAATAGAAAGTATAGTGACTGGATTTTATATGTGCACATTATCATGGCTGTTCTATAGGATCAATTTGATCTGATTGCATATGGTTTTCTGCCCGCCCAGGACCAGATAATGCTCTGAACTCATTACCAAGAGGGACTGTGAATTCCCACATCTCTTTCATATAGCAAATGAGGTGTGCATGTCAGAGGCAGTGAATATAAATCATCCTAATTCATAATAGAGGGCTGTATACAGCTTTTCATTTCCATGGCAACTTTTTCAAATGCATTCTTTTCCTCTGCGGCCCTGAACATAATGTTCTATGGAGCAAATGCTTTCACAGACGTTCTCTCATTTGACCTTTGTGACAACCTAGATGGTATTGCATCCTCCTCCCAGGTGAGGACATGAAGGCATAGTCAGTACAGGGCTTGCAGGTTTGGGCTGCACCTTAGTATCACCTGGTGAGCTTTGGAAAAGTTCCTATGGATGGATCCCTGGACCCACCTGCAGAGGTTTGGGATGGACTATGGACATCAGTATTTTAATTGATTCCACTGTGCAGCCAACATGAGAATCCCAGTGAACCAGTAGAACTGGTCCTAATCTTTTAACCCAGTGGTTCTCAATAGGGCCTACCCCCACCCAGGGGACATTTGTCAATGGAACGTTTTTTTTTTTTTTCTTTTCTTATTTTTATTGATTTCAGAGAGGAAAGGAGAGGAAGAGAGAGAAAAACATCAATGATGAGAGAGTATCATTGATCAGCTGTCTTCTGCATGCCTCCCACAGTGGGGAATCGAGCCCTCAAACCGGGCATGTGTCCTTGACTGGAACCGAACCCGGGACCCTTCAGTCTACAGGCTGATGCTCTAGCCACTGAGCCAAACCAGCTTAGGCTCAATGGGACATTTTTGATGCCACAACTTGGGATGGAGGGTGCTCCTAGCATCTCGTTGGTAGAGATCAGGGATGCAGTTTCCTACAGAAGCCCTCGCAACGTAGAATTGTCTGGTCCTAAATGTCAATACTGCTGAGGCTGAGAAACCCCCGTTAACCTGCAAGTGTTTTTACTTAAGCCCCACTGTCTCTAAACTATCATTCTTTCTTTAGCCCCAAGTTGCTAGGCAATTCAAATTAGTCATCTTTTTATTGCGTAAATAACATATATTTTAAGCAGGTTGCTCTCCGAAACTGAACTGTTTACAATGACTTTTTAGCTTGTCAGGAACCTGGTGATCTTGTGTCCTAACCACTCTGGGAGAGGCAGAATCCTGCTTGGTCAGAATGCCAAAAGTGACACAAAACCGACAGACAGGAAACAGCACCGTATCTAAAGAAGACAAGAGCTGTTTCTTCACTTAAGCATATGCCTGATGCCAAATAAGAACTATGTATTAGATAAAACAGTGGCTTGCAAGCTGGCGTGTGCTGTGAACCCCTGTAGGGCTTGTAAAATGCGGACCGCTGGGCCCCCCTCCCAGAGTGTCTGGTGCTGTACATCTGAGGTGGGGTTCATGAAGTTGCATTCCTCACAAATTTCCATCTGAGATGGAAGCTTCTGGCGTGGGACCACACTTTGAGAATTAATGATGTAAAGTGTGTTTCTACTGTCTTCACGTTTCAAGTGAATACTAACCTCAGGGATATCAGTGAATATTCCTAAAAATGCAAAAGTTATGTTAGTTTATGAATAACTCAAACATGTGATTTCTCAAGAAGCACAAGGGCCTTCTAGTTCTACAGTTACGATTAGGAAAGTGCTACGGAATGAAACCTTCTTCTGCTCCCACTTCTCAGAGCAACAGGAACTAGCTACTCTCCACCTGGTCAGAAATGAAAGATGTCAGTTTTCTGAGACCCTTTAAATAATTTTTAATATATTTAATTAATTTCAGAGAGGAAGGGAGAGGGAGAAAAAAATAGAAATATCAATAATGAGAAAGAATCATTGACCGACTGTTTCCTGCACGCCCCACACTGGGACCAAGCCTGCAACCCTGGGAATCAAACCATGACCTCCTGGTTCCTAGGTCAATGCTCAACCACTGAGCCACCAAGGCTGGGCTCTGAGATATTATAAATGCATCTAGTCAATGAGGGAGTTTATTTTCTAAGGTACTTGATGTGCATTATTTAAATTATAAGTGGATGCTTAAGTGAAAAATGACTTGAACCAAAATTTCCTAACTTTGTATACATTAACATATGATTGTGGAAGAGTAGATGGATATCTAGAATTTCGGTGAAATTGATTGTCTATAAAATAGCACATCTTAGTCCCTTAACTAATTGGAATATTGATTGGCATAGGTGGCTAAATAACCTTAGAGTTTAGCATGGACTCTGAAATATATTTCAGGTATTTCAGGAAAAAGTCATTTATTATTCCAGTCCATCACCCAGCAACACTACAGATAGCAGTGATTGAGGTGGTAGTTTTATGATTTTCCATAACTGGTCTAAAGTCAGATAGTACAAAATATTTTGTAGGTGAAAAATCTAAACCCCAAAGCGGGAACATTCAAGATTACCTACTCTATTTTCGACAGCAAGAGCTCACAGAAATGAGAATATGCTCTTATCTCGGCCTCTTGGATGTTTCCTAAATCCCTTGATAGTGAAGATTTTGTTATTTCTTTCTAGAACCGGACACACTTCCTAGTACATACTAAATGGTGATTATGCTTTCACTGAGCTTACTTAAATAAGTATATGAGAAGTTCATGCATTTCTAGATTTCATGAATTTCAAAGAATTTATTTCAGCTTTATTTAAATTAGGGTCCCCATAAAGACAATCCTATATTCTCCAAAGTGCAAACTTTTCATTGTGAGCAAGGAATTGAGAAGAGAGGGAGCTATGGAAGTGGTTTCTGCTGTATTGGTATTAATATGGCAATAAGCAATTAAATAACTCTGCGCTGTAACATACTGTATAAAATTAAAACTGCTAAGGAGAAAAACACAAATCTGAGGATTAAAAAAAAGTACCTGCTAGCATCATTGTGCCATTGGATGTTTAAGAGCAAGCTAGAAGTTGCTATGGCATTGATTTATACGCGCATAGCAACAGAGCGAGCTCAGTGATTCAGCTTGATAAAAGAGGAAATTAGCTCACCATTTCCCTTTCCCCAAATCAGTCAGATAACCAAATATTTCATTCTGAAATGGTATATCCATCAACATGTTCCAATGGATAAAAGTCCATCATGGGGGTGGTTGGGGGGAAGGTCACAAGATTGCATTTGTATGTCATGCGCTTACTGTAGAGAATGCAACTCATGCTTAAAGAATCTATTAATATCTCTGCATCCTGCCTCCCCCCATAGAATGGAGTTTCTTGGTGGCATATGTTGGGTGTTGTTTTTTTACAATTTACATCTTACATTTATACAATGATGAGTAATAATTTGGCAGAAGGCTACGATTTATCAGCTCGTATAACTTTGTTCCAGTGAAAGTTGATGGTGAATATTTTGAGAAGGAAACATTGTTAGCTGCGAAACTATAATTCCCCATGTGTAACAGCCCTCCAGGGAAGGGGTAGGTTTTTGCCAGCATAATATGTGAAGTTTAGTCATTATCAACAGCACAAAGCAGAGGTCAGCTGTGGGTGTATGTGTGGGAGGCACTATTATGAAATCAACCCACAGCCACTGCACCGCTGGGCCGAGCCAGTACAAACAGAGCCAAATGTCACTGAGAAATGCTGACATTTTATCACATGATTATTTTAAATATTATTTTACCACTGTGTCTTTTTTCTTTTTGTTTATTCTCCACATCTTTATTTTGTTTCCGGTTTCCATTCTTTACACTGAGAAATGAGAAATAGGGGAAGTATGTTTTGAGTCAGGGCTTGATCGTGAACATGGGAAGTGAATGGAACCCCCTGCAAAACAGCCCTATATCTGGAACCTTGGATTTTTAGATTTATTCTGGGTGGGCCTGGGTTTTGTAAATATAATGATTTTAGTAATTTATTTTTAAATTTACATATAGCAAAAGCCATCTTTTTCCTTTTATTAAATTTACTGGGGTGACATTGGTTAACAAGATAATATAGGTTTTAAGTGTACATTTCTATGATGCATGATCTTCATATTGCATTGTGTGCTCATTACCCAAAGTGAAACCATCTTCTGTTTTAGGGTACAGTTCTATGAGTTTTGAAAAATACATAAAGTTATGTAACTGCCACCACAATCAGGATACAGGAGTCTGTCACCCCTTCTGCCCACAAATGCCCTCATGCTGCCCCTTTTATAGTCAACCCCTCCCTGCACCCCCAGACCACGGCAACTACTAATCTGTTGGAGCTGTTGTGTTTTTTTTTAATACATTTTTGTTGATTTCAGAGAAGAAGGGAGAGGGAGAAAGAGAAAGAGAAACCTCAAAAATAGGAGGGAACCATTGATCTGCTGCATCCTGCAGGCCCTCTACTGGAGACCAAGTCTGCAACCCAGACCAGGAATTGAACCATGACCTCCTGGTTCATAGGTTGACGTTCCACCACTGAGTCATGCCAGCTGAGCTGGAGTTGTTCTCTTTTGACTGTTTTCTTTCTCTCTGTTCATTCATGCAACAAATATTTGTTGAGAGTACCATGTGCTGAACTCTGTTTGAGGTGCTGGTGATGAAATGGTGAATAAGACTGACTTGGAGCTTTCTATGCAGAAACAAGATAATAAACAAGAAATAGTAAATCGGTAATTCCACATTGCGGTAAATGCTGATTGTGTAGGAAACAGATTCCTGTGATAGCAGATGTCAGAAGACAGAATATATTTTAAGTAGAGTGTTAGGGAAGGTTGCTCTGAGAAGGTGGCATTTAATCTGAGACTCAAAAGACAAGAAGAAACCAGCTATGTGAAATGGGCAAAGAATGGGGTCATGGAGGGAGGGGTAGTCATTCCAGGCATAAGAAACAGCATGTGCCAAATGGGGGTCAGGATTACAATACTTCATTCCAGTATAGCAGGAAGCCATTGGATTGGGATGAGTATTTAATTGGGGATAATTTGATTGATGTTTTGAGTTGTGTGTGGAAAGTTGATTGTTGGAGAGCAAGAATAGACACAGGGATTTCAATACTGTATATTTTAGAGGCAGAAGAAACAAGATTAAATGTTTGATTGGATAGGGGGCTGGTGAAGGAAAAGAAGAAATAAAATGATACTCCCAAGTTCCTATTTAAGCAAGTGGGTCAGCTTGAAGAAAATATTGAGAGAAACAAGATTGGGGGGAAATAGAAAGTTTTATTCTTGGATAGTTTGAAGTAGAGAAACCCATTAGTTATCCATGTAGAGATGTGAAGCTTGGAGGTATAAAGAGAAACTTGTGCCATTATTTAATTATTATTCTATCATTAACCTATAATTTATACCTGTAAAAATATGTGTTGTTAGTATAGTTTTGATATATTAACATTAATGCAATATTAACCCATAGCATAATTATTAATGTATTCACTCAGAGTCCACTATGGGCAAGGTTTTAGGTAAAGAAAGGGGGGTAAGATGGTTAAGAGAAACCTCCATGAGCTGAGGCAGGCTGGCACTAGAGAGAGGGCTTCCTTGTGTTTGTGTAAAATTAGAGGGTTATGTGAGCGGGCACAGTAGGGAGATTTGACCTCATCTGGGCAAATGTGGAGCTTGGGAAAGGCTTCTCCAAGCACTGAAAGACTAGGAATGGGGGAGGGAATTGGGCTGAAGAAAAAACATGGATGGAAGGTCATGTGACAGAAGACCCAAAATTTTGGTTCTCAGATGTCCAATATGCCATGATTCCAATTTAGAAGTCCAGGAGTGCACCCCAGGGGGAACATTTTTACAAGCAGTTCAGGCATTTCATTTCTTCAGTGTTAATATTTTTTGAGCACCAAGGTATGCCTGAGACTCTCCCAGGTGCTGGGAATTCAGCAATTGATGTGCAAAATGTCCTTCCCCTGTAGAGCTTGTTTCTGGTGAGTCTGATTCAGGAGAGTCACAGATCTTGGGCACATCTTAAAAAGGCTTGACTTCAGAAATGCTGGCCTAGAACAGAGTTGTGAGGCACAGCATCATTGAGAGCTCAAAGGAGAAGGAGCAGCAGCACAGAAGCGAGATCAACCCCAGCCAGTGTTGCTCAGTGATTGAGCATCGACCTAGGAACCAGGAAGTCACAGTTTGATTCCTGGTCAGGGCACATGCTCGGGTTGCGGGCTTGATCCCCAGTGGGAAGCGTGCAGGAGGCAGCCGATTTATGATTTTCATCATTGATGTTTCTATCTCTCTCTCCCTCACCCTTCTTCTCTGAAATCAATAAAAATATTTAAAAAAAAAGCAGCTAGATCAAGAGGCCAGTAAGGACGAAAGCAAAGAAAGTGGTGTATATCGCAAAGGCTGGGAGAGGAAACGGATTCACATGGCTGGGTGAGTGGTCAGCTAGGTCTCATGCAGCTGAAGGGTCAAGTGGAATGAAGACAGAATAGTCCCCTTTGAACTTTGCAATATGGCATCATCAGTGATCTTGACAAAACTAGTTTTATCTGAATAGTTGAAGTATAAAACAAATCAGGTTTATCAGAGTGACTGAGAAGTGAAAAATTAGAAACTGAGAAGATATTGGCAATTGGAAAGTGAACAATTGCTGATGACTGGAGAAATTTGCCTCAGCTTACTAGTAGGTCTTCATTCCTGCGGCAATGCTGAGGTTAATCAACTTCTTTTAGCCTAATTTGTCCATCTAAAAGGAGGAACATAATAATGCATTCTAAGATTTATTTATTTTGGCTTTTTAATTTCTTCTCCATATTCATTTTCATTGGTTGATTTTAGAGAGGGGAGAGAGAGGGGGAGGGAGGTATTTCACTTATTTATGCATTTATTGGTTGATTCTTATATGTGCCCTGATCAGGGATTGAACCCGAAACCTTGGAGTATTTAGGACAACACTCTAATTAACTGAGCTACTGGGCCAGGGCTTCCTTTTTTATTTCTATGTTTATTGTGAGGATGAACTGGGAAGTGTATACATGCAATGAATACTCACTGAAAGTAATGGCTTGCCTTCCTAGATTCCTTTAAGTTGATCAATTGCACTTTTCAGATGATATAATATTCTAATTAAGTATCTTATTCAGGATCAAGTGCAAGCAAAAATAAGACCAGAATTATTAGTATTAACTGATTTTCAAGGGAGGAAACAGGGAAGGTCAAGCACTTGCCTTAATTGCACTGCTAGTAAGTTGTAGCCCCTAGAGTTACAGCCCACATCTTCTGATTTGGTTCTGGGCTGTGTTTACTCCACTTGGTATTATAATTTTATTCTTCTACTACAAAGTTGTCATCTGCTTAAGTAGAGACCATGCATTCATTGACTTTGTATCTGCATCACCACCACTGCGTTTACTGCATTTGGCACAGGCCACGTTCTCCATCATGAGTGGAATGTAAGTAAAATTCCTGGACCCTTATCTCAATGTTCCTGGGGTGCTCTTGTTTCTGATACCCCAGTTTGTATTCAGGAGACGTGCTTTTGACTTCAGAGTCCCAAGCCAGTTTGGGTACACATATCAGCAGTAAAGAAAGTGGGATAGGCAGAGGTAAAGGTGGAGGATGCACTTGAAAGTGACAGTAGAAATGGTACAGTGTTAACAGAAAGACAATATGTGTAACTTATTCTATTGAAAAATAAATACACTAATAGTAGCTCATAAGGAAGCAAATAAAACTAACTGATTATTGTTAGGTTTTATAATATTATATTGTATATCCATCCATCCAGCCAGCCAGCCAGCCAGCCAGCCATCTATCCATCCATCCATCTGTCCATCCATACATCCTTCCCGGTGCATTTTTTTTCCTCTGAAAAGAAACACTGAGCATCAGAGCATACTTGTAGGAAGATTCCACAGCGGAACAGAGATCAGAAAGCATTTTCGGGACCCATTAAAGAGCCTAGGGATAGAGGACTCCAGGAGTCTTGTGGAGAGCTTGAAAGCTGCCTGTCACCCATTGAAAGAAAGGACTACAAGAGGTCACGTGAACGTACCCTATGTGGCCTCCCTGATCTCCTACTTTCTAACTCAGAGGAATTGCTTTAGGCAATAAGCACGTGGAGAAAGTCCAGGGGTAGAACTTGTTCCCTTTATTCCCCTGGTGCAGCAGGAGTGGCCTACAGAAGCTGGGCACTTGGGGTCATCACTACAGTCCAGGCGAGTGTTGCCTGGGAACTAGAGAAGGGAAATGGAAACAGCACCCCCAGATTCTTTCCCAAGTCTCGGGTTGGATCATTCAAAATCGTCATGTTTTATGGGTCCCAAATAGCCAAATATGAACCATTTCATACAGTTCCACCAATAAATATGATCCTGCTACCACATGTGTAGAGGTATGGACAGGGGCAGGCGGTGGGACACTTGTTGGTTTCAGGTTGATCAGTTGGTAGGAGTGAGGGACCATATATTAAAGCCTTTCAATCTTGTGAGCTGAAGCAAAGGCATTTTTGTTCCTGACTCTATTTGAATAATGTCTTGAGCGAGAGAATGCCAGCCTCGCCTGTTTATTACCTCCCATGCTCAGTGATTATATGAAAAGAAAGGAAAAGACCTTTCAAGCTCGTGTGATTGTCTAGACAGTCCCAAAATAGCTGGTCCCAGGTGCAAAGGAAGCAGTGAACTGCAGACAAAGCATGAGGGTCCTTTGCCAAAAACACAGCGTTTGAACTCTCAGAGGCTCCCTGTATGTTCCAAAGGAGAAAATGGCCAGAAGACTAAACCCCGATCATGATGATCATTAGTTACTTTAAGTTACCGCCGCTCACTTCGCACAGAGGCGTTCTCTGCGTGCTAAATTAAACAAGAGACATTTTTGAGATAATTATTTGGATAACACAGAGCTAAAATAGCCCAGGCTGAAATACTTAGCTGACTGAAACACCTGCACAAGCTTTAGTTGAAAATATACAGAAAAATGATTTCATTTGTCACTTCGCTGTGGAGGTCATGTCATAAAGAACAAGGTAATTTACATAATTCCACATCAGTACACATTCCATTCTGTAGCACAGTGCAGTCAGTAAAATTGCATTGAATCAGAAATATATTTCTGGCTACAAAAACAGTGGTATGGTCAGACCGTAGAATAAAATTTGACCATAAAAAGGAATGAGCTATTGAGACACACCACCATTTGCATGGATCTCAAAGCAAATAAAACCTGTCTAAATGGCCACATGCTGTATGAGTCCATTTATGGAACATTCTTGAAGGATAAAATCAATAAAATGGAAAACAGACTATCGGTTGCCAGATTTAATAAGATGGTGGGTTGAGAGGGAGGCAAGTAGCTATGAAGAGGCACCATGAGGGATCCTTGTGGTGATGGAATTTTCTGTGTCTTCACTATTATGATGGTCATATAAATCGACATGTAATAAAATTGCAAAGAATTAAACACACACACGAGTGCACATAAAACTGGTGAAATCTGATTAAAGGCATTGGATGGCATTAATGTCAGCTTGGTAACTGTGATATTGTACTACAGTTATGCAAGATAACTGGGGGAGTTATCTTGTACTGGGAGAGGCTGAATAAAGGGTAACAGGAGAGCTCTCTGTATTATTTTTTACAGGCAAATGTGATTCTACTATTAGCTCAAAATGAAAACTTGAATTTAAAAAATGCACTTCTCAAAATAATTGAAATTGGGTCGAACCCTGGGTATTCACGGTGGAAGAGAGAGCCTTCGTGTATTCACTGCACTAGATATAAGATGGAGGAACGTCCCCTACCACCAACAGGTCAACCCACACCTGTATCAGTGGGTGGCTTTCTACACTGTGGACAAGGGGATGCATGTCCCCATTGGAACATTTTAGTTTACTTTGTGTTTGCTTAATAACAACTTGTCAATCAAAGGTGAATGTATACATGTATCTCTAAGATTCATCACCACTCAAAACACAGATGTAAACTGGATGTCATGGAAGGCTCTGTCATGGCAGATATAAAAAAAAAACCGCTGGATAATTTGAATTTAGTCAGAGGAAGGACTTCTTTAAGGGATAGATTTGAGAGGAGCTTGTTACAGAAACAGTAGTGGCAGCAAGAGGGTCATTGAGTGTGAGCAGTGGGGTCTAGTGCTTGTGAAAACCCTTTAGCTAAAACTTTAAAATCTCCTAAAGGAACTGAAATGACTAGATTAGAAGGAGAAGTAAACATATCATTTGGAAATGTTCTTGTACTTAGGTGCTTGACTCTCATTGATTTAACAATATGCTCAATTTTGTTAAGACGTTACTACACAGTTTTCCAGTGAGCCATATGCAGTTATAAGTCTGATTTCTCTGTAATAAGTTTCTATGCCCAGGGAAGTCCAACCAACAAATACTTATCAGTTACCTTCCCCATGGCATTGGGTAGTGTGGTTTAGCAGGATTAGACCAACAGTACTTCTCTATCATGGCCTCAGACCTCCAAAACTAATAAAGAATAACACCTGGCAAATAAGTGTCAGATAGATAGCTTTCAAATTCACATGGAGCGTTTGCTTAGTGGGTGTAAGCACCTTTCGTTTGCAGCTCACAGTCTCATGTTCCTCTTGCCTGTCTTAATCACGGTTTTACTCATTTAGAATGTGGGCAGTTGATTCAGTTCTTTCTCTTATTTTATTTAACAAACTTTTCTAAGATGCTGACTGTTTGCCAGGCACTATTCTAAGGACTTCATAAACATGAGTTTATTTTCATACTCAAGCAAACCTAGATGATTTGCATTTTGAAGGTGACATCATTGAGGCGCAGAAGGGCTAAGTAACTTGCCTAAAGTCTCAAAGCTAGTCAAGTATGGTTTCCTTTTGGGACTTACCTCTAGACACCAGTCCTTCTGATTAAGCCATTTATACCTGATCAGCATTAGTCACAAGGCAGGTATGATGGATGAAGCTAATTGAGCAAGCAAAGGAGATGCTCACATGTGATATGCTGAGTCTGTTCATTCCTTCATTTGGCTTCATTTCTTCCTTCGGCCCTTCATCATTTTTTTTAATGCCAACTGTGCTCTAAGCATTAAGATGGACAGTACAACCGCCATGTGATTTTGGCCATCACAAAACTTGCATTCTATGCAGGAGATGAGACTTGCACACACATCTTTAGGATGAAAGGACTTTGGGGACAAATGTCCTGACAATGACCCAGATAAAATGTCAAGAGGAGAGCAGCTAAAGCATCCATTGTCTCCAGCTGGGTAGATAAAGGGTAGGTTGAGACCAGAACGTTGGAATGACCCCTCTGTCCAAAGCCATGAGGAGTTGCTGGCTGTTCTTTTCCTAGTACATATCAAAGAACTAGTCAAAGTTTCTAAGCAGTGGAATAGCATCAATAAAATCCTGCTGGCAGTGTATAGGAGGGATTAGAGGTAGGGGATGCTTCTAGTATAGAAACCATCCTATTGCAAGAGTCCATGCAAAAGCCTATGTGGGTTTCATAAAAACTAAGTTAAATATGGGATTGCCAAAAGACTCCGGAATCCTACTCCTAAGTTTATACTCAAAAGAAGCAATTCTCTGCCTAGGTATATGCTTCAAAAAATATTGAAAACTGGTATTCAGAAAAATACTAGGACACCAATGTTCATTGCAGCTCTATTTACACTAGACAGAAAGTGAAAGCAACCCAAATGTCCATCTGCAGATGAACGGGTAAACAAAGCATGGCATATCTGTACAATGGAACATTGGCCATAGAAAGAAATGAAGCATTGATTCCTGCTACAACATATATAAACCCCAGAACATTAGGTCACATATTGTAGGTTCCATTTCTAGGAAGCATCCAGAATAGAGATCCAGAGAAAAGCAAATATATTAGTGATTGTAGTGAGGGAGAGAAGGAGAGTAAATGGATACTGACCTTCTTTTTGGGATGCTAAAACTGGGAATTCGGTAGAGGTGGTAGGTGCTCAGCATTGTGAATTACTAAATGCCCTTGACTAGTACACTTGACAATGGCAAATTTTATATTATGTGAATTTCAATTTAGTAAAAACAAAACAAAACAAACAAAAAGCCTATGTGCACCTGGGCCAAAACAAGGATGTTAGGATGGAGAAGAATAAGGAAGAGGTCTGAGAAGCCACACAGAATTGACCAATTTGGTGGAGAAAGTAAGGGAGAGCAGGGAGGGGGTTGGGTTGGAGGGATATCCTAAAGTTTCCGACTTGGGTGTCGGGATGAATGGAAGCATCATCTACAAAGTGACTCAAATGATTAGCTAAATCTATCCTATTTGTTTTGACACTGCCACTTACTAGCTGTGAGTGTGTGGGCAAGTTTGCCCAGCTTCTCCCTGTAAAATGAGAGCAGTGATGGTGTTTTAATGATGAAAGGGATATCCATATCTGGTGCACAGGCCTCAGTGCCTGGCACACAGGAGGCCCTCAACTAATATTTGTGGAATGCATGGAGGAGCATGCTTACTCATTTTACAACAGAAGACCATCCTGTTCAGAGATGCCCAGATGATAGTTGCTATGCTTTCTGGAATTCTAAGATCCATGTGTATCTCTTGAGAAATTTGGTGCACTCTCTTAGGATTTTTAACCAGCATGTTGGAACCCCCTTGGGTATGATAAAACAGTAACTGCCCTATAGCAAGTGATAAATAATTATTAGCTGTTGCTGTGGTTATTGTCTTCGTGGTGATGGTAGTTGCTATAAAATGATGGTCAGAATGTTCTTATGAATATACTTTAACGCATGCAATTCTCGAACCACTTGTTGGAAGGAGATGGGATAGATAATAGAAATAAGGAATAGCTAGTTGAACTATTTACATACTAAAGTAATCAATTCATTAAAACAGTCTTCAAATCAATTACTTCATTTCAGGTAGGCGAGAGGAAAATTGGCTTCCCATTTTTTAATTTGTCATTTTGTGTTCGCCTGGTTCAACAAACCATTGATGGTGATAAAAAAAAAAAAAAAAAAAAAAAAAAAAAAAAAAAAAAAAAAGTTAGGTTACTGAGTACCCAAACCAGATTTATGAAATGTTGAAAAATGTCTACTTCAGTATGGATCCATAAACCCTTTAGCATCATGAAGAGAACAAATGAGTCACTCCTTTAGCCTCAAGTTCAAGAACTTCCCATAATGATCTCATACCTTTGGTGTCAACATTGCCCAGTTTTTCAGCCTTCATGAAGTTTATTAAAGTTTGGAATCTGTTCTTGTGTAGGTTTAATGGGATCAGCTGAATTACAAAGATGTTAGGGCTGCCATTTAGAGGAAAAGCTCATTTCTAACACTTGCCCTGTTTTAATGAATTACCATAATACCGCTATGATTGTCAAATGGATTGTCTTTCACAGAATTAGCTATTTAATAGTCCCTGGAGAATGTGATTAGAATATACATGTCAGTCTACGTTATTAGGACATATTTTTCTGTACCACAGTTATATCTATCACACAGAAAAAGAGTACCCAGGTGCTTGGAGATGAATGTGCAAAGTTCAGAAATGATTTCAGGAACCCTTTTATTCTCCTTTCAGTAAAAGTAGAACATTTTCACTGATCTAATACCAGGACAAAAGCTCTTACAAAACAAAATTGAATTTCTTATAACTGAGGGGATTCAGTATAAACTGTCACTGGATGTTATTTGAAAGGTGCCACATTAATGCATGTCCAGAGAAGCACGCCCAGTGCGGACTAAATGGCTAAGCCACTGCTTTTGGCCATTCTTGTAAAGTGACTTCTAATGGAGTAGGTTAACCAAAGATTCAGAGTAACTTCTTCGGTCACCAAACCTGTTGTAAATGAAGATCCGTTCTCTTTTGTTGCTGTTGTTGTTAGTCCTCACCAGGGGACATTTTTTCCATTGATTTTTAGAGAGAGTAGAAGGGAGGGGAGAGACAGAGAGAGAGAGAAAAGCACCAATCTGGATCTGAGAGAGTCAAACCCATTGGTTACCTTCCCGTCACTCCAACTGAGGCTGGAAATTAAGCCTGCAACCAAGGCACATGCCCTTGACCAGAAGCGAAAATGGGGCCCTTCAGTCCACAAGGTGACACTCTATCCACTGAGCAAAACCGGCTAAGGCCAGTCTTTCCGTTTGATAAGCACAGTCTATTTTCCTTTTTACCATAGGATTATACTCAAAAGCAGGTTGTGTTTGACTCAAAATTCTTAGGAATCACTGTGAAGTTAGGCTTAGACTCAACCATTCATATCTTTTTATCACAACAACTGCATTCCTGGCACCTAGTAGAGGGCTCATTAAGGAGATACAAAATGAATTTACAATATCTGCGTTTTGGCTCGGCCAGCATGGTTCAGTGGTTGAGTGTTGACCTATGAACCAGAAGGTCAGGGTTCAATTCCTGGTCAGGGCACATGCCTGAGTTGCAGGCCCAACCCCTAGTAGGGGGCATGCAGGAGGCAGCCGATCAATGATTCTCTCTCATCATAGATGTCTCTCTCTCTCTCTCTCTCTCTCTCTCTCTCTCTCTCTCTCTCTCTCTCTCTCCCTTTACCTCTCCCTTCCTTTCTGAAATCAGTTTTTAAAATATCTGCATTTTGGTGGTGATTTTTTGCTTATCTTTGGTATTTAAATGCCTCTATACCCACCAATACTGCTCCTGTGGATTATAGTGCTCACTCACTGTTCCTTTCCCAAAGGAAGTTATCATTCCAAACTTACTTGGTACTTTGTAAAACATCCCACAACACCAAATCTCTCCCGATCTTTAAAGTGTTGAACTCGGTTTAGCCTTAGAATAACAGAATCTGATTAAATAATTCACACTAAAGGGTAAATGGTTGATATCTTTTGACCTGGAGCATTTGGAATTTAAAAGGAACTTTTTTCCTTCCTTTCAAGTTTTTCCAATGCAATGTGTGAGAAAGAGTTTGTTTTCTTTCTCAGCAGGAATGAACACCAGATGCCCTTTGCTTACCTCAGTTTCTCACTCGTAACCCATTCAAAAATGTGACCCCTGTCTCCTGAAACATTGATGACCCATAATCTAGAGACTATCATAGACACTCAGGAAAAATAAACACACAGGAAACATTTTTTTTCCTTCCTCACATGAAGTTTTTGATTTTTTTCTCCTGTGGGTGGGGTAAAACATGAGTAATTCACACAGTGCTAGACCCCAATGTAAAATTATAAAGTAATTTATATTTAGGAACATGGCTTGTTTTTAACCTAATGTGCACTTATTGTATCACCAACGGATTGTTTGTGTCAAGTGTACCCCATGTTTTCATTAAGGGGCGTACCAAGGCATTATTTAATGAACTAGTTACAAATGGTTTTATTTGGAGAAGATGCTATGAGCCCCTGCAGAGAAATCGTAGCCAAAGTTGAACAAGTGTTTATTTCACCCGGAGACATCTGCAGCTGTAAGCAATCATATTAATCTGCCATCACTTAGTTTTGTGGAAAATGAAGCTGTTTACTTAAGGCTGGTAAAAGTTTGATTTTAATAGTGACTCCTAAGTAATACAGAATATCATTTATGGTTGACACTGGAGTGGGGAGAGACAGTTACTCAAACTCATTGCTTAAGTTTGGCCGTATTGATTTTTACGACGTATTTTTCTTAGCATGTCCCGTAATTCCTGTTTCACAAGGAAGGCATTGCTTTGACTCAGTATCAAAGCACGTACTTGCTGCCCAAATCAGATGCAGTCCATCAAGCACAGCAGTGCAAGGGTTGCTCACTGGGACTGCTGGTCCCTCCGATCTTTCATTTGGTTCCCACCCAGAAGATGCCAGAAGGGGTTATGAAAGTTCCACCTTCCACGGAAGAAGGAAAATCAATTTGGAAAAATATGGCACATTCCCCAAAGGGCTTTCTCTCCCATCACAACATCTTGCATTGGGCGCTTGTTGCTTTCTTGCCCAGGTTAAGCCAGAAGCTACTTTTGTGCAGAGCAGGGTTTCCAGATGCAGCGCTGTGAGGGTTTGAGACTGGACCGTTCTGTCTTGTGAAGGGCTGTCCTGTGATGGGTGGGTGTGCAGCAGCAACCCTGCTCTCTACCTGCTAGATGCCCCTAGCACCCTCCCCTCAGTTGTGGCAACCAAACAGGCCTGAAAATGTCCCATGAGATGCCAAGTTATTCCAACTGAGAATAGCTATCTTAGCAAAGGAGACATAACTGTTTTTTTATTTTTTATTTTATTTTTTAAAAATTTATTTTATTGATTTTTTACAGAGAGGAAGGGAGAGGGATAGAGTTAGAAACATTGATAAGAGAGAATCATTGATCAGCTGCCTCCTGCATGCCTCCTACTGGGGATGTGCCCGCAACCAAGGTACATACCCTTGACCAGAATCGAACCTGGGACCCTTCAGTCAGCAGGCTGAGGCTCTGTCCACTGAGCCAAACTGGTTAGGGCATAACTGTTTTGTTTTGTTTTTTTAAGAGAATTTCGACTTAGGATATTTCTTCTTTCAACTGAGGTATATTTTAGATCATTATCATTTCAGCGACAAATGTCAAATCATTACAGACATCAGATTTAGGTTTGAAATGATAATCTATGTAGAAATGTGAATAACATAGTAATAATATTTTCTGAACCAATAATTTGAATGTGCAGGCTAACAAAGATCTTTTTTCTGCCATGCCTTTAATTATTAGTATATGAAATGTCTGCTGATCTGATAATACGATGCCATTTAGTCATAGATGAATCATCTTCATGAGAAAATTATGAGAAAGGAACAATGCAGAAAAATGATAAAAGTGGTAGCTTTCCTATTTTGTTCTTTATTCCTGAAGGAAGCATATTGTCCCCACTTGACTTGCTCAGTAATTATTCTTGTCAAATTCCAGTGATTTCTCTGCATTGTCAGTGATTATATTATAGTTATGTTATTCAAAAGCATTTTGATCTTTGGATTTATTTTCATTAAACAATGCAGTCACATATTTTTAAATAAGCTTAGCCAAGAAAATTTGCCTATACTTTTTAAAGGTATTTTATTTATTTATTTGTTTGTTTATTTTTTATTTTAAATATTTGTTGTTGAAAGCATTATATAGGTCCTCTCCTGCCCCCATTAACCTTTGTCTATACTTTTTTTATTTTTCATTTTATTAGCAAGTTCTACCAAGAGAATTTTTTAAAAAAATATATTTTATTGATATTTTACAGAGAGGAGGAAGGGAGAGAGATAGAGAGCTAGAAAAGTCGATGAGAGAGAAACATCGACCAGCTGTCTCTTGCACACTCCCTACTGAGAATGTGCCCGCAACCACTGTACATGCCCTTGACTGGAATCAAACCCGGGACCTTTCAATCCGCAGACCAATGCTCTACCACTGAGCCAAACCGGTTTCAGCAACCAAGAGAATTTTTAAGGGCAAAAGTCTCACTTAAATGGTTATTGTAATTGAATATTTCTGTAATAATCTCCCCAGGGAGGGTTTTTCCTGAGTTGATTCCTGAGTAACTAATGCAAACTATAACTTTATATAAAATATATATACTAACTAATATCAACACCTTTAGAATTTCAAGGTATACCATCCTCAGCAATATTTCTGACTTTCTACTTAAACAAGGGAAATGGATTTTCTTCATCTAAATTATAACATAAGCAACATCATTCCCGTGCAATTGCCAAAGCTAACACAATCTGTGCTTCCATTTTGAAGAGAGCATAATGCAAAACTGTGACCACATTTTAAGCCCCAGATTACGAATTCTGGATGAGAATCCTTGGAGATTTTCATGAGATCATCGGAAATATTTTAGTGGATTTAAAAATGTTTATACCTAAGAAGCAGTCACTTCAGATCTGTCAGTCTGTTGTGATTAAATATGAAAATATGTATGTAACACTTTGGAAAATTCACAGAAGGAGTGCTACATGAATATAAAATTTTATAGTATTTACTGCATCAATTGATCAAACCAGTTGGTGTCAATGTGTGCTGTGAGTGCTTTTTGCTGAGAGAATGGTGCTCAGTACACTTTGCTGGTGTACAGAGACATTCTCAGTGTCACCTGGGAGTGGGTATTTGCTACTAGAATTTAGTGGGTAGAGGCTAGCGACACTGATAAATACCCTTCCATGCACAGACCAGCCCCTCACAGCAAACAGTGATCTGGGCCCAAATGTCAAGAATACTAAGGTTAGGAAACTCTCTACTGTAGATAATTCGCTAAAAATATTTGTTAATTCCCCAACAATTTCTTTTTAAAACATTTTTTATTGTTGAAAGTATTACATGTGCCCTGTTTTGCTCCCATTGACCTCTTCCAGCCAGCTCTTACCCTCACCCCAGGCCCTCACCACCCTATACTTTTCTTTGTTTTGTGAAGGGCTGATGCACACTCAAGTTTGAGAATCACTGATATATGGAAGGATGGATGGGATGGATGGATGGGATGGGATGGTTGGGTTGGATGGATGGGTGGTTAGGTCTTTGTCCATTGGTTATGCACTTACACTTACAAGTTCTTTGGTTGATCTCCTCTCACCCACCTTCCCACCCACCCCGTCTTCCTCCTGAGATTCGACAGTCTGTTCCATGATTCTGTCTCAAGGGTCCATGTTGTTCATCAGTTTCTTTTGTTCATTAGATTCCACATATGAGTGAGATCGTGTGATACCTGTCTTTCTCTGACTGGCTTATTTTTGTGAGCATCCCAAATAATTTCTGGAGATGTTTCACAGACCTGGGGTATTTTGCAAATAAGTTAGCATCAGGGTGTGCCCACTGTCTTACTCATATATGTCCCATCACAGCAGAAAGAAAAGATAATCTCTTAATGGGTTCTTTATCCCCTTTTCAAGAATTTCTCCATAAAACTTTCTCACTAAGATATGGTCAGCTTTGATATATAAGGCCAGTTTATAATAAATGATGGGAGTAAAACGTTTGACTTCAGTCGTGTTACAAACCTTTTTGAATTTCTGATGCAAACTTGTTTTGAATGACTGCTTTGCTTTTGATTTCTACTTTTAAAATCTGGATTTGAACAATGTGAAAACTGCTATAACGACTGTAGCTAAACTGTGCATTTTGAGATAGCATCTTTTCACATTTGTTTTTAATAGGATTGCATTTACTTTGAAAATGAGCTTGTGTGTGTTGTATCTGTTGAAGTTCTCAAGCTATGATCTGAGAACCAACTGATTTTTAAAACAAAACATATTTTATTGATTTTTTTACAGAGAGGAAGGGAGAAGGGATAGAGAGCTAGAAACACTGATGAGAGAGAAACATCGACCAGCTGCCTTCTGCACACCCCCTACTGGGGATGTGCCCACAACTAATGTACATGCCCTTGACCAGAATCCAACTGGGACCATTCAGTCCACAGACCGACGCTCTATCCACTGAGCCAAACCGGTTTTGGCCCAACTGATTTTTTTAAACCGAATTCTTTTATTCATACATTACTTTATTAAGAAGTTACTTGTGAGTAGCATTTACCTCATTATTCCTTTTAAGTAAAGTATTACATTTCTTTTTTTGTTTGTTTGTTTATTTTTTTGTTAATCCTCAATCAAGCATATTTTTCCATTGATTTTTAGGGAGAGTGGAAGGAAGAGGGAGAGACAGAGAGAAATATCAATGTGAAACACATTCAATGGTTGCCTCCTGCACGAGCCCCAATCAGGGCCCTGACCAGGGAGGAATCTGCAACCGAGGTACATGCCCTTGACCAGAATCAAACCTGGGACCCTTCCGTCCACAGGCTGACACTCTATCCAGTAAGCCACAATGGCTAGGGCTAAAGTGTTACATTTGTTTAGAACACATTTAATTTCAGAAAATGTTCATTTTTATTGTCTTTTATATTAATTTTTACTTCAAAATATCATTTTGCAACCAAATTACACATTTTTGAACAAATTGGAACTATAGGTCAATTGTTACATCAAAAACTTTTAGAAACAGTCACCATTTCTCCTCTTGCAATGTTTCCAGTAAATTCTCTTCATAGCAAAATTTGAGATAACTTATTTTTTTTATATTGGGTATGTCTTTATAAAAAAGATATAGATTTTAGCCGAAGCCGGTTTGGCTCAGTGGTAGAGCGTCGGTCTGCGGACTGAAAGGTCCCAGGTTCGATTCCGGTCAAGGGCATGTACATTGGTTGCAGGCATATCCCCAGTAGGGGGTGTGCAAGAGGCAGCTGGTTGATGTTTCTCTCTCATCGACGTTTCTAACTCTCTATCTCTCTCTCTTCCTCTCTGTAAAAAATCAATAAAATATATTTTTAAAAAAAGATATAGATTTTAAAATGCAGATGTCTGTGTTACCACAGTCTATGAGTTCTCTCTTTTGCGACATAGTTTTCTAAGTAACAGCTTTATTTTAACATTTACCGACTATATCATTCATTCCATAGCTATTCACTGAAATATTTGCAATTAGGGCCATTTTGAATGCTTGATGGAAACACAGGGTCTTATATATAAATTGGAATTATTTCATAAAGTCTGGAAGTGTGTATGTCTGGGTACATTCATGCTCATTTATTTATTTATTTGTCAATAGGTATACTGAGGAGGGAAGAGATATTTTCTCTGAACTGGCCAGAACACACATCTTCCTTTTCTTGATTAAAGCACAAGTTTTTTGTTTGTTTGTTTTGTTTGTTTTTGTTTTGTATTTTACCCCCTATTCTTCCATCTCTCCTGTCTCCCATCATAAAAGCCATTTGTGATAGGTTGCAGTTGGCAGTCATTTATAATTATTTCATTAGTGAACTTCATCATTCTTGGGATTATTCCTTCTCTTGTCCCACATTAACTCCTCACTCCAGACAGTCTTTGCTTTGACCTCATCAGTAAAAACCTGCCTTCCTTTTGCTTTCTGGAGAAATGCATCTTTTTCCTAAAATATTTGAACAAATGGAATATAAAGTTTTTCTCAGCTGCACCAGTGCAAGATGACTCTTGTTCTTCATTTCTCATTTTCTCAGTTGTTTATCCATTAAAATTACCGATTACATTTGCTTGTGTACATGTCTTGTCTCTTACTAATTGGTACCCGCTGAGGTCTGAGACATCACAGCCCGTATTATTTAACTTGATCCTGAGGAGATCCAGGCCCAGCTTTTATTTAGGTTAAGGCTGGCATCTGGGGAACTCTGTTCCCATTGCATGCTGCAAACATGTGCCAACATAACCCTTAAATCAAGGGCCGTCAAGCTAGCATGAGGGAGCTGGCCATGGAGCTGGCTGGGAGATGCTTTGTTCTTTGAACCACATCTTGAGTATGGCTCACATGGTTGACATCCAGCAAAGCCAAAGTTTACTTGAAGGAATGTGGTTGGTTCTGTGCTGTAGACAATGATTGTAAACCTGAGGAAGCAAAAGAAGAAGTTAGGAGAATAACACATCTGCTTTGCTGTGTGATATTTTCCCCTAACTGTTTAGAGAATTAGAAATTGCTCCGTCAAGAGCTTGTTTACAAAAGCCTGGCCAATGTAAAAACGGAGCTGCCTTTGAGTCGTCCCTGTTTCATCTCACTGTTTGGAAAATAAATCTGAATTGTTAAGATGTAAATACATCAAGTTAAAAGCCAAAGGCAGTGAAAAACCAAGGAAAAATAAGAAATGTACCACACTTGAACCATTCTGCTGGGAGGAAGAAGATATATGGTGATAAATTTTGTATCTTAAAATTTTTATTACTTTTTAAAAAATATATTTTTATTGATTTCATAGAGGAAAGGTGAGGGAGAGAGAGAGAATCATTGATTGGCTGTCTCCTGCATGACCCATACTGGGGATTGATGTGCCCTTGATGGGACTTGAACCCAAGACCCTTCAGTTCACTGGCCAATGCTCTATCCACTGAGCTAAACCAGGTAGGGCTTTATTATTAAATTAAGTGGAGAAAATTTAAAAGTACCACAGTATATGTTTTGTAGAGTATGTAACACTGTGGCTTATATTAACAATTAATGGTGATAGAAGTTGGTGTGTAGGGGTGACTGTGTGTTCACTGAAATATAAATGGGTAACAAGATAGAGATAAAGGTACAGGTAGGAGGATGGGTAGTGCTTCTCAAAGTAGAGTGTTCACACAGAAGTTTCTGGATCACCTGGGAATGTATTAGAAATGCAGATTCTTAGGCTCAGTCAGAGTCATGTTGAATCAGAAATTCCGGGAGGGGGTGGGGGAGTCTGTGCTTTAACAAGCCCCCTGGGGAATTCTGATGCACATTCAAGTTTGAGAACCACTGATATATGGAAGGATGGATGGATGGATGGATGGATGGATGGATGGTTAGGTGGGTAGGATGGATGGATGGATGGATGGATGGATGGATGGATGGATGGTTGGATGGTTGGATGGTTGGATGGGAGGAAGGATGGATGGATAGATGGGATGGATTAGTGGTTAGGTGGGTAGAATGGGATGGATGGATGGATGGGTGGATGGGTGGATGGGAGGATGGATGGATGGATAGATGGGATGGATGGGTGGTTAGGTGGGTAGATGGATGAATGGATGAATATACAGGTACAGCTATAGGTTCAGACATAGGTATGAGTATAAACACAGATACGCATCCATCTGCTTTGGGTTAATTGTTCAATATTTCTCCATTAGGGTCATGTAGTGTTGGCCCTTTTATGTCTGTCATCAGGGAAGCTTCCTTCGCTGTAAGACTGACTCGCTCTTCTCTCCCCTTTGCCCTCTCTGAGGCTGCTTTCTGTCATTGGATCTGCACGTGGTGGTAACAGAGTGCTGAAGCCCATGAGATCCTAGGTCTTAGTCTGTTTTTTGGAATTATTTTTGTGTTTCCAGCTTACACTTTTGCTTTTGAGCATATATAACTTTTCAGCCAACAGTTCATATGAAGCACAATTTACAGTGGGGATGAATTAGAAACAACTTAAGTATCTGGAAAAAAAAAGAGACCTTTAAAATGAATTATAGTAGATTTCAAAACAATATGATGCTATTTATGGAGAAAAATCTCAAAATGCAGGAAAATATTCACTAAGCCATAATCAGTGATTGATTTTTGGGTTTATAGATTATTTTAACATTTTTCTTTTGCTTATTTGTGCATTTATGATTTTTTTAGTTATAAGCTTGCATTGCTTTTATAATAAGCAAAGACCACAAACAATGATACTATAAAAATAATAATGAAATAGATTCTATTTTTTTTCATCTTCTCCCCCTCTCTGCTATACCCTGAATTCCACAGCCTACCAATTACGCCAGCTCCCTTTTTTCATCAGTTCTCTCTCTCTCTCTCTCTCTCTCTCTCTCTCTCTCTCTCTCTCTCTCTCTCTCTCTCTCTCTCTCTGTCTCTCTCTCTCTCTCACACACACACACACATACACACACACTGCTGGATTTCCAAATTAAATGACAGCTCTGCCCACGGAAATGACCGGAAGTAGACTGTGAGCAGATAACTGATTCAGGCACTAAGACCTGGCAGACTTGCCACTTAGGGAGAACGGAATAGTTAAGTGAATGCGGCCTGAGAAAATGTCCCCCTTTGCTTTGACACCAGCTGTCCGGGTGACGCGTCCTGCTCAGGAAGTGTTCTGAAGTGGATAATGGCCCTTTTCCTGAGCTGTGGAGGCACATGGCTAAGCCTCTTCGGAAAGCCTTCCTCTGAAGATAAACAAAGACATTGGTTTTAGCTTAATTCTCCTCCCTTAAAGACCCCTTCCTGCTCCCAAAGTCTACAGTTCCATTAGAAGTGTGAAAACGCAGCAAGTAGCAAATGGAAAGACAAGCTGTTTGATTTCTGCTCTGCAGAGAAAAGGACACACACCGAGTCCTATCCTAAGGTGGGACCTGGGCCATCACTCTGAGCTGCTGGGCGTCCTGGAACCAAGCCATGCTCCTGGCTGGCCACAGCAAAACTCACTTAAGCCACTTAAATAATTAGAGACTTCAGAGGCTGTGGCACCAAGAAACCCACAAGGGTGGTGTGTTTCCTCCAGTGAATCTGGCTCTTTCCTGTAATTCTCTGCACTTGATGTTCCTCTAAGCCAGTGGTTCTCAACCTTCCTAATGCCGCAGCCCTTTAATTTAGCTCCTCATGTTGTGGTAACCCCCAACCATAAAATTATTTTCGTTGCTACTTCATAACTGTCATTTTGCTCCTGTTATGAATTGTGATGTAAATATCTGTGTTTTCCAATGGTCTTAGGCTCTACAGGTTGAGAACCGCTAGCAGGGTCACCTAAGACCATCAGAAAGCCTTAGGAAGGTTAAGAACTGCTGCTTCTAAGCATCTCTAAGCTGGTGTTGAGAAAGACGGACAGTTTGGGGATAAACCTGCCGATGTTTAAGCCAATGGTCCCAAATTTGAGGGCATCTGGCAGCATCTGGAGACATTTGGTTGTCCCACACAAAGAGATGCTACTGGGATCTGGTGAGTAGAGGCCTGAGTTGTGTCTGAAATTCTGATAATGCACAGAACAGTCCCCACAGCAGAGAATGATTCAACCCAGTCATCCTTAATGCTAAGGCTGAGGAAGCCTGACATGTAGGAAGAGGGTTTTTGTCCAGTGTCTCTGGACGAAGCCTCCAGCCACCTTGCCCTCACGTGCCCCTGGCTGGAAGGAAGGATGATGACTCTGGCTCTGGTTTCCAGGATCAGTCACAGGTGGTGGTGGTGGGGGGTTACCATGATCAGATCACTCAGTCCCGAAATGCATAGGAATGACCACTCTGTCCACTGTCCACATAAAGAGCAAATGTGCTTCATGCAGTGGGACTGTTTTGTTAGGAGCACAGAGACTTGTTCAGGCATCACCAAGAGCCTGTGAAGCAGTGAAGAGGTAACGTGCTCTCCATAGCAATTCAAGCCCTCACAGTGGGATTTGGAGACACTCAATTTTTTTCCCTAGATCGTATGCATTATTAATACCTTTCTAGGAAAAGATATGCCTGGAAGTTACTGATAATTTGAAGATTTTCTCAGAGAAAAGCTATCTTTAATGAGGAGAAAAAAGAGACTGTTTGGGGGAGGGTTTTGCAGAACCAGTTTTTGTACTGAGTCTCATTGCCAGGCACAATCCTAGATAAGGCACAATTATCAATTAGTGTATATATCAATAGCACCCACTTTGACTCCTAAGTGAGGTCTGGTTGTTTTATTTTTTAGATATTAATTATTAGTTAGAAAAGTTACATCATAGTTAATTTCTATTTCCCTCTTTGATTACTGCAGGATATTTAGAATTTTAAAATAACCATTGTTTTTTACTTAAAAATTAATTAATCTCTTTTCTCTTCCCCCCACTCCCAATAACATTTATGTGGGAAGAACCCATTAGTCAGATAAATTTAATGCCTTTCCCCTATGCGGGTGTCCGTTCCCCCCCCCCCCCTCGCACCACCACGTCCCGCATGGTTCAGGGTTCCGGTTCAGGGTTCAGGCTTTGGAGAAGACTGCACACAAATGAAATAAACTAGAAAATATTAATTTGGAAATATTGGGGGTCAGGTGGGAGCCCAACTCAAGGGGAAGGACTCCACCCTGCTCTGGTCTTCCTATCCCTTTTATTAAGACTATGGGATCCACCCATAGCCTGTAGGCAGACAATTCCACTGATAGCCACTCAGCAAGGATTTACATAAAACTAGAAGGTGGAAGTTGCTTCAGCTACCTTTATCTCAGCTAGACCGTGAGTGCTTGGCTCTGACCTTTCAGAGCTTCAAAGTTGACCAGCCTTCTGGGTTCCTTGTCCACACCTCTTTACTAGTGAAGGCAATAGGTGGCTTCTAACATCTTCCCCATTGTTTTTTGTTTTGTTTTGTTTTTTCCTAAAAAATCTTGCATCTGCAGACTAGAAATAAACATATGAGAACAAAAATAAGACTAGTGTTAACAAAAAAAACACATAGAAACCTGTAAAGAATTTTCGTGAGTTTATTTGAGCCAAACTGTCCGACATATGCTGGGAAGCAGAACCTCAACAGATTGAGATAATGCTCCGGAGAATGGCAGGTTACCTCTGTATTTCTACATTGCAATCAAAGGAGGGACATAGGTGAGTTACATGAAATTCATTGGTGACAGATTAAGGAGGAAGGATAAAGAAAAGCAGTGAGAAACCCCTAGGATTGGATAAAAAGTAAAATGATGGACATACTTAGGTGGGTATAGGAACAATTAACATGATAAAGAAGGAATTTGAGGTATCTGTCCAGGCACCCACCACATTTGGTTGTCCCCCAGGAGCTCCAGAAAAAGGGAAGTTACAAGTTACCCAGACAGCTCACAGATATGTTATCTTAGAGGCAAAAAGGCAAATGCGCTCAGGAAAGATCTAAGTTGATCTTTGTCAAGGAAAATATCCACTTAGAACATAACTGCCCACTGTAATCTGTTTGTAGATAAACATTTAATTTTCAGACCATCTTTTGTGGTTATTTTAGGTCTATGAGTTTGCAAGACTGCCACGAAGGCCTCCCCTGAGCTTGTCAGGTTAGCCTGTGGCTCCTTTTGTTCACACTAGCAATAATGGTTATGCTGAGAGGCAAATGAATCAGTCTGTAGTGAGTTTCTTTCTGGGCCAAGAGTTCCTTGAGTCCCAATTTCAATGTCCAACAGTTTTGAGTCCCAATTTCAATGTCCAACAGTTCCTTATGTGTACATGTCAGCAATGATATTTCAGTTCTGGATGGTGGACAATCGGTGGCAATGCAAGTCCAACCTTCTTTGGTTTGGTCCTGGGCAACCTGCAGCGACGCCCAGCAGCTGAGAGGTCTGATTTTGATAAATTTGGGGGGTACCCTCCTGGTGTGTTGAGTAAGAGGAAGACTAGAATTGATCAGGGGATCTAGCATGGATAACTTTAGTAAGAGCAGTGTTGATAGAAGGTGGGAGCAAAAGCCTAACTGAAGTTGGTTCATATAATAGAAAGACTGGGAGGCCCTAGCTGGTTTGGCTCAATAGATAGAGCATCAGCCTGCAGACTGAAGGGTCCCGGGTTCAATTCCAGTCAAGGGCACATGCCTGGGTTCCAGGCTCAATCTCCAGTAGGGGGCTTTCAGGAGGCAGCCAATCAATAATTTACTCTCATCATTGATGTTTCTATCTCTCCCTCTCTGAAAGCAATAATATATATATATATATATATATATAGATAGATAGATAGATAGATAGATAGATAGATAGATAGATATAGATATATATATATATTCTTAAAGAAAGACTGTGAGGAAAGGAAAAGGGAGGCAGGGCTTATGGACAGGGGTGTAGTTTATTATCTCATTTATTTGCTTAACATCACAAGCATGGCTGCATGTTTGATTGCTGTTTTGTTTTTCTTTTTAACTTAAGTTCTTCTGTCATGTATCTTTCCTTAAAAGAGAAACAAACAGCCTCCCCTGCTTTTGAGCAATCCAGGAAGCCTCTTCCAGACTTCAGTTTTAATTTTCTTAACATTCTCCACTAATAGTCTAAAGCAGGGGTGGGGAATCTTGTTTTCTGCCAAGGGCCATTTGGATACTTATAACATCATTTGTGGGCCATACAAAATTATGCTCTCAAAAATTAGACCACTCTATTTGGTTAAACATTTAATTAACTTCTTACCAAAGCCAGACCAAAAGATGTTGTGGGCCTCATATGGCCCGAGGGCCGGATGTTCCCCGGACTTTCCCATCCCTGGCTTAAAGCTATGAGCTATGGGACTCACCTTGCTTTCCATCTGGCCAAATGGTTCATCATTCCCCTCCAAACTGAGGAATGCCTGTGTATGTGCAGGCTAACAAAAGCCAGTAACCAAAGATGATTTATGTAACTAAAAAGTTATTGATACTCTGGATTTCTGGAGACTTAGTGAGCTTAACAGCAATGAATAGTGTATGTTTTTCCTTTATGGAAACATCTTGGATTTCTCAGAATTATACCACAAATTTAAAAAGTAGAAATGGGTATCAGTTGTATATTTGTCTAAAATAGGGGTGTCGAACTCAATCAGAGAAGGGGCCAAAATCTAAAATCCAGCCTAAATCGCGGGCCGAATGGTTTACTGAACAGTCATAAACTGTCATTGTGATGGAAACGCAGCGGAGTGCAGTGATGACAGCGCGGTGCGGGCCACATTGCAAGGCCTGGCGGGACGGATTTGGCCCGCGGGCCTTGTGTTTGACACATGTGGTCTAAAACAATAGACATAAGTGTAGATAAAAAGAAAAAAAGTAGCTTTTAAATTTCATATGTGTAAAAAATTTCCTAGCAAGTTTTTTATTTTTTTATTTTATTTTATTTTACAAATTTTTACTGTTGAAAGTATTATAGATGTCCCCTTTTTCTCCATTGACCACTTCTATCCAGCACCCTCCCTCCACCCCAGGCCTTCACCACACTGTCTGTATCCATGGGTGATACATATATGCATACAAATTCATTGCTTGATCTCTTCCCACCTACCCACCCACCCCTGCCTTCCCTCTGAGATTTGAAATGCAATTTCCAAGCCCTAGAAGTTTTATTGTGGTCAATTTGGTACTGGACTGCAACTGGTCCATTTTGACCATTACACATGTTACGGGGCCCAGTAACCACAAACTTTCCAGGAGGCCACATGTATGTCTGCAAACTGAAAAGGAAACCATGGCTCCCAAGGTAATCATGTAAATGCTTACCTACATATCTGAAGACATGGTAGGTATCAATTTTCTCATCAGTGAATATTTATAATAATCTTATCACATGTGAAAGCAAGTTATGATATACATGTTTCTCTCTCAGCAAGTATTCCTGAAAATTTACAGTGATTACTTGAAAGCACAGCCAGACAAGAATTATATGAGTTACTCATTGCCAAATCATGTCAAAATAAAATTATAAAAATTCTATAGACAACTAGGTGATATCTGTCAAAGGTAAATGTTTAAAATAACCCAGAGTTCTGGGATTCTACATTTGATAAAAAGCATCTCCAGGCCTTAGCTGGTTTGTCTCTAGAGCATTGGCCTGCAGACTGAAGGCTCCCAAGTTTGATTCCAGTCAAGGGCATGCCCTGGTTGCAGTCTCAATTCCCATTAGGGGGCGTGCAGGAGGCAGCCAATCAATGAGTCTCCCTCATCATCACTGATTTTTCTCTCTCTCCCTCTCCCTTCCTCTCTGAAATCAATTAAAAAATGTTTTTTAAAAAAAGCATCCCCAGCTGAAACCAGTTTGGCTCAGAGGATAGAGCATTGGCCTGCGGACTGAAAGGTCCCAGCTTCGATTCCTGTCAAGGGCATGTACCTTGATTGCGGGCACATCCCCAGTAGGGAATGTGCAAGAGGCAGTTGAGCGATGATTCTCTCTCGTCGATGTTTCTAATTCTCTATCCTTCATCCTTCCTCTCTATAAAAAAAAAAATCAGTAATATATATATATATATATATATATATATATATATATATATATTATTTTTTTTTTTTTAAAGCATCCCCAGGTGATTCTGATCCTGCGGTCTCACTGGGAGAATCTAAGGTCCAGGAAAATGTTTTATATCACCAAAGTATACATGTCTTCATACAATCTTTTTTTAAAATATATTTTTATTGATTTCAAAGAGGAAGGAGAGGGAGATAGAAACACCAAGATGAGAGAGAATCAAGGATGGGCTGCCTCCTGCATGCCCCACACTGAGGATCGAGCCTGCAACTTGGACATGTGCCCTTGATCAGAATCGAACCCTGGACCATTGAGTCTGCAGACTGATGCTCTATTCACTGAGCCAAACCAGCTAGGGCTCTTCATATAATCTTTTATCAAATTTTCTCAGCATCTACTATGTATAAGGCATGATACTAGATAGTAGAAATATAGTCATAAACAATATTTATGAATTTGAAGTGTCCAGAACAGTGGGAGCTACAGCCAGTAAACAAATGGATAAGCACATGGAAGCAATTACAAGTTGAGATGAGTACTGAGAAGAAGACCAATGGGATGATTGAGATGGAGAGGTCAGGGAACAGTGACTTACGGTTGGGAAGGCCAGGGCAGCTTTGCTGAGGGAGTGGGATCCCGGATGAACGAGGAGGAGCCAGCCAGAAGAACATGCCTAGAAAGAGCAGTTCAGCCACTGGGAGCAGCATGGGCAGAAATCCTGTGAAGGACCACGCTCACCTCGTCCACGAGTGTCAGGAGAACAGGAAGAAAGGGAAAGGCATGAGAAGGGAGGCTCAGGAAGTAGGCCCAGACTCTTGGCATGGGGAAGTCCAATGCAGATGGATTTTTTTCTACGTACAATAGAAGTGACGTGACAGTCTTTGTGTGCTTGCTTTTTTAAATTTATCTTTATTGTTGAAAGTATTACAGATGTCCCTTTTCCCCCCACCTCATTATTCCCCTCCACCTTGCTTCTACCCCCACCCCAGGCCTTCACCACACTATTGTCTGTGTCCATGGGTTGTGTATCTATGCATACAAATTCTTTGGTGAATCTCTTTCCATCCCCCACTCCATCCCGACCCCCACCCCCACCCCCACCTTCCCTCTGAGATGCCTCAGTCTGTCCCATGCTTTTATGACTCTGGATCTATTTTTTAAGTTTGCATATGGCATGGTGCTTTGTATAGAAGTTGAACACTGAGCTCTGGAGCCAGACTACTCAAGTATAAATCCGGAATTTGATTCTTAGAGGCAAAGTGATCTTGGACATGTTTCAACCCCTCTTTGCTCAATTCCTCACCTGTAAAATGCAAATAACAGTCTACCTCATAAGGCTGTTTAGTATATTTAATAAATACATGATGTGCACTGTATACATCTTAGTAATGAAAATTGGTGTTTCAGAAGATCATTCTGGTTACCTCCATGGACACTTAATTGGGCAAGGGCAAGAATGGATATGGTTTGTTTGTTTAGAAGGCTGTTAAATTTGTTCAGAAGAAATCTGATGGAAGCTGGAGATGGGATGAAAGTGTAATTCAAGGGAGGGTTTGAATTCCTGATTTATTTTGGAGGCAGAATTGACAGAACCTGGGAATGGATTAAATGTGGGACATGAGGTGAAGAGAAGAAAAAAGCAAAACTATTTGGTTTCTGGCTCAACTACATTGGGTGCATGAAAATAATTATAGTCATCATCATCAGTCATCATCAATATTATCATCAACAGCATTTGTTAAGCAGGTGTGCATACCAGGCACTGAGATAAATGCTTATAAACACCTCTTAAGACGCAGGATGCTTAGATACAAAGACATTTGCCAGGAGGGAGAGTCAAGAGTTCAAGAGTGGATAAGTGAAGTTTGAGATGACCCTGAGATACCAGATGAAGGGTCAAGAAGGCAGTTGGCCAGCCAAGTCTATAAAACTCAGAGATGCCTGGTTGGGAGATAATATTCACAAGTCATGAACTTTGCAACAGAACTCACCACAGCACTCTTTTATGTAACGATTTGGGCCGTTACAATAATGTTTTCTTTCTTTTGGCCTAATCCTCTTCTTTTTCGTTCAAAACCTACTTCCTAACAGCCTTCATGCCAATTGAATTTTCAGTCAATTCCCCATAAAGCATTGCATTAACATCTCTGACTCTGAAACAGAGGTCTACTGAACTCAGCTTGCCTAATCTGAAGTTAATGTTCTCGGTGAAACACTTCCTAAGGAAAACTCAAAGAAGGTTTAGTTCAAGTCATGGTCTGAAATCAATGGAATTTTATTAATTCATAGGGGTATAGAAAATCATTTATTTACAGTGTTTAAATGGACATTTGGACGGTTTTTCCAATCCCACACAGTTAGTGGCATAAGGTCTTGAGAAAGCATGAAACATTTTTTTATCAGCCTCATATTTGGTTGAGCTTGCCAAACACAGTTCATTTTCCATAGAAATTTACAAACTTGAGCAGTGGCCAAATTTTCAGAGTCGCTGAATGTAAGCCAGTGAATAAAATTGTTAAACCCTTTTATTTCCCCCCACTTTTTTCCCTTAAAAAGTAACATAGCGTGTTCCTCTGAGCTTTATTATTTGACTTCTACTACCCACAGTACTCAAGTGTGTTTGAGAAAAAGCCTGGATAGACATTCCAGCACAGAATGAACACAGGCGGGTCTTTTGGGAACATTCATTTGCCTCCTTGTTTATTCTCAGATGGAAAAGCCTACTCCTTCCTAGTTCCACTAATGTGCTAGAGAGGGCAATGGTAACCACTTTAAAAGTGAGTAATTTTAAAGACGGTTAAAGGTTGAAATTTTTAAGACAAAGCTAGGATAGGCAAAAATTACATGATGTCCAAAGTGTGACAAATGTCTGACATTGTGCATTGTAGCTAATTTGGGCCACTAACAAACCTTTCTCTTAAGACTTTAAGAGGAAGCAGAATAAACGGATTCAAAATCTTGAGCATGGAACAGGATGGAACAGTTATCATTAAGAAAATAATGTTCATTGGAATTGGTCCATTGTGTGCAACCATGCTTTGGAAAGATGTAGAATATGAAAACAAACAAATAATAATAATGAATATTGATAATTAAAATGTGTGGCCCTGAAATACCAAGGGGAACACTTTGTAAAGTATATGATTGTCTAACCACTATGTTGTATGCCTGAAACTAACCCAAAATAATATCTAATGTAAACTGTAATTGAAAAATAAAATTTAAATAAAAAGCAATTAAAATATGCTAATAACTCTAATATAGTTCTCTTACATAAAATTACATAAGAATGTTGAACTTTTTTCTTTAAAAAATAATTTTATTGATTCCAGAGAGGAAGGGAGAGGGAGAGAAAGATAGAAACTTCAATGATGAGAATCATCAATCGGCTGCCTCCTGCACACCCTCCTACTGGGGATCGACCCCACAGTCTGGGCATGTGCCCTGACCAGGAATCAAACCATGATCTCCTGGTTCATAGGTCAACGCTCAACCACTGAGCCATGTTGGCCAGGCTAGAATGTTGAATTCTTTTGACCCAATGACCATGTGGTATTCTCTTTATTGTATTGCTTCTTTAATTAGCATAACTTGCTAATTTTATTTTATTTTTTTACTTATTATAGTGAAAATGCAGAATAGCCCTAGAGGTGAAAGGTAACAATTGAGTACTGAATTTCAGCCATGAGAAGTCATTGAGCGGGGAGGGCCCACTGTGCTTAAGTCACATGTAATCTATTTGGAGATGGTGGCCACATGGGGTACAACTCTAGTTTGAAATGGGAACCATGGATGTGCTGGGAATCGAGTTACCAAAGGAGTCAGGGAGGAATGGGCTAAACCACAAAGCTGGGACAGATTTCTTATCATCAGTGGCCTAGAAAAGAAGCTGAGGGGTCCCAATGCACCAGGGGCCAGCTCCATGTTCCATTGAAGCCCCCTCTCACCATGGACCCTGCCACAGCCACACGGATGGATCTATAGGAGTAATGGTTACTTCAGAAGAGCCCCTCATAATTGAAAAAGGGTTGTAGCAAGGGAATAGAGCTAGCATTTTATTTTTAATATGACCCAGCAATTCCATTTCTAGTTACTGTATTTTCTGGCGTATAAGACGACCCCCTAATTTTACAGTTAAAACATAGGTTTTAAGCCTATATTCCCTGTATAAGACTACCCCCCACTTCCGAGGCAACACCAGTTCTTTTTTTAATAGACCGCCTAATTCAATTATATTGAATTATATTGAGATATAATTCAACACTGTTCAGTTCACTTATTTAAAGTGTAAAATTTAATGGTATATTTAGAGTTGTACCACCATCATCACAATCAATTTTAGAACAGTTTCATCACCCCCAAAAGAAACCCCATTCCATTTAGTCATTACTGCCCCAGTTCCCCTCCCCTCTCAACCACTAATCTGTTTTCTTGTCTCCATGGATTTGCCTGTCCTGAATGTTTCATATCAATGGAATCAACAATATGTTGACTTTTGTGTAAGGCTTCTTTCACCTAGCATGATGCTTTCAAGGTTTGTCCATGCTGTAGTGTGAATCAGTACTTTATTCCCTTTTGTAGCTGATATTCCATTACATAGCAATGTTACATTTTATTTACCTATTTATCAGTTCTCTTGAGTATATACCGTATTTTCTGGCATATAAGATGACCCCCTAATTTTACAGTTAAAACATAGGTTTAGGCCTATATTCACTGTATAAGACTACCCCCCACTTCCGAGGCAACACCAGTTCTTTTTTTAATAGACCGCCTCTCTGACTCAGCCAATCCAAGCAGGCTTTTTATGCATGCAAATTATACATGTTCTGTACCCGAAGCTACGCTGTGTTCTAGTAAAAAGCCTGCTCAGATTGGCCAGAGTCAGAGAGGCAGTCTATTAAAAAAAGAACTGGTGTTGCCTCGGAAGTGGGGGGTAGTCTTATACAGGGAATATAGGCTTAAAACCTATGTTTTAACTGTAAAATTAGGGGGTCGTCTTATACGCCAGAAAATACAGTAACTAGAAATGGAATTGCTGGGTCATTTGGGAACTCTATGAGAAACTGCCAAACGGTTTTTCCAAAGCATTTTACATCCTTACCAGTAAGGTATGGGAATTCCAGTTTCTCTACCTCCTTACCAACATTTCTTTTCCCATCCTAGGAGGTGTGATGTGGTAGCTCTTTGTGGTTTTGACTTATTCCTTATGGCTAATGATGTTGAGCATCTTTTCATGGGCTTGTTGACCATTTGAATGTTTTCTTCAGAGAACTGTCTATTCAGAACCTTTGCCCGTTTTTAAATTGGGTTACTTCTCTTTTTATTATTGACTGGTAAGAGTTTTTAAATATTCTTGATACAAATTTCTTATCAGATATGTGAATCAGCGTTTCATTTAAATGATTTGTTCTATCTAGCGTTCAAATTGTATGCCTACCATTAGCCTTAAGCTGGCATAAGGTTCTGTAACCATTTACATCCATTTTGTAACTTTTAGACTTTCCCCCCAATAAGTGCTCAGTGCCTTCAGTCTTGTGTGCCCAAGGAGGCCTTTTAGAGCTGAGAGCTCCCCAGGGTGTCTGACTCAGAGGATTGCAGTGACCCCAGGCCTTCTCCCTCCCAGGACCTCAAGGCACGCATTCCAGCTGGGAGTCTGCATCCTTGTCTCCAACCTCCTCCATTCCCACACTGGACCGGGGCTCTGTGGGGAGGATGGGGGGTCAGTTCTGCCTGGAGTTGCTGCTACTGCTGAGGTGTAAGGACCCTGGAGAGGTAAGAAGAGATGGTGTGTGCCCTGCAGGCTCTGTTTTGTGCTTGAAGCAAGGCAGGACCCAAGGCAGTAGGAAGTGAAAGACTTCCTGGGTTTATAGTTCCAGAGGCAGCAGCATCCGGGGGAAGGCGGACACAAGCAGGAAAGAGTAAGGGTAATAGCTGCAGAGGGATTCACTCCACTTGTTTCAGCACTTGAGTCTCTTTCAACCTCAAAGTTCAGATGGTTCAGTTGACACTTAAGATGTCTCTGCCTATTTCTGTAGGAGAAGGCACAGAGCCTTTGAACCAGGATGACAGGAATGTTACAGATTATTGCCAAGACACTCATGTTTTTAGTGAGAACTTAGAGTAAATCTCCGTGAGGACCCACTATTTCTTCTGTACCTTTCTTATGGGCTATTTTCTCAGTATTTTAAGATCACTGCGATTTGACTTTAACGATTGGCTTGTAATGTTACTGTTGCATAGTTCTTAGTAGCCTTCTAGTGCAGTGTTTTTCTGTATCAGATAAAGAATGTGAGGGGGAGAGTGGATTGGGTTCTGGCAGGATCACCTGGCTAGTCCATGATAGAACGGAGACTAAATATCATTGCTTTTGAGCCTCTCTTTGGGTCTGGGTCACGGGGTACTATGGAATGATGGACACTTGGAACAAGAATAGACATTGCCCTTCCCCTCAATATGATGAAGGGTCAAGATTCTATGACATCTATAAGCAACATGAGCACTGATGTGAAACCACAGAATGTGGTTTGGCTTTTCCCTTGTGGCCACTCCATGCAGCAAAGGCAGATGGTTGGCTCAGAACGCCTTGATTTTCCTGCTTCCAGCGTCTGGTACAAACCTTATTTTTTATGATTTCAGTTTTTTATGATTTCATAGAACAAACCTCAACATCTATCTTATCATCCATTTAGAATATTATGAAAGTGTTCATAGATCTTAGATAACTTGCTGGTTTTGTATAACTACAAGTACAAGTTTCTTTGAATCTTTCCTATAGGAACAGACAGTATCATGTTAAACATTAGTTTATTTGGTGAGTATTTTTTGAATTTTAAGAAGGTGGGATCCTACGTTTTCCTACAGATCAACAATCTTTTACTTGAACTATATGAGAGGCCACTTCAATTCATTTCCAGATTTCTCCCTCTATCATACACACATGCCCCTACTATATGTATAACATAATTAAATGTATATTATTTAATTTGTTGAAAGCCAAGTTACTTACTGCTCTTATATCACCTCATTTACAATCTGTTGAATGATTTCATTTTTGAAGAAGGGCAAATTTGCTGTTAAAATATTGTGATTCTGATGCTTGACACTAAGAAAACAAGTCAACTCACCAGATCCATCCATACTGTCACAAATTCAGTAAACAATTTTTAAAAATAATAAAACAAGTCAACTCAGGTTGCAGTGATGGTAGGTTCCTGGATACTATTCCTGGTAACCAGAACATTTCTATCTTTCTTTTTTAAATATATTTTTATTGATTTCAAAGAGGAAGAGAGAGAGAGAGAGAGAGAGAGAGAGAGAGAGAGAGAGAGAGAGAGAGAGAGAGAGAATCATGAATCGGCTGCCTCCTGCATGCCCTACTCTGGGGATTGAGCCCACAACCCGGGCATGAACCCTTACCAGAACCAAACTGTGACCTCCTGGTTCATTATTTGATGCTCGTGTTTCCTCCCCATTTCTTTCTACCTTTGGAAAAATGAGCCACACAGGCAGTAAATCCCCCTTTATTTTCCAACTGTCTTTTTAAATCCTATTGATAGGAATCACACATTTTAGCAATGTTCCAGATGGACTTTAGAAATCTACAACTGTTTTTAAAAAGAAACACTTTTGAAATCTTGAAGTTGCTCTTTTGTGCCTGTTTTCACATTAATAAAAAACTCATTGTTGGACCCAGGTTGAGCCCGAGCTCATCTTCACAGGGCAGAAATGGGGTTTTGCAGACCTTCTGAGCTGGGTTTGTTATTGCGTGCAGCTGTGCACACTCGCAAACATTTCCTTTCCTGGCCGGGGCCCGTGGAAGGAGCCAGCTTGAACTGCAGCCTTGACAGCTGACATTTGTAGAAGCTACAAAGCAGGGAGCTGTTAAAATATTTCAACCTTTTTCTATATTTGAATCTGGGCGTCAAATGCCAGGTAGAGAGAGCATGCCAGCCAATTGGTTCTGACTGGAGGTCGTGCTGAGAATATACCAGTAGCCTTCCTATGCTAGTCATTCTGGTGAACTTCATAATGTCACTTGAAGTGGCTTTTCCGTCAGTGTGAAACCCGTGCTCAATGGGCTGCCTGGGAGGGAAGATAATGTAGGGCCAAGGCCTGGATTTTCTAACAAGACATCATTCGTTCCCACTATAGCTTTCTGTGACCCAATCAGTGAGAAAAAGACAGCACCTTGCAGTTCCTCTGAAGACTTGTACTTGTATTTATTCATCTTAAATCCATCTTTTGGAACCAAGAAAGGAGTGGGGACTATTCATGGTCAGGTCCACACCCAAGGCTGGGCTGTGTGGGTTTCTCCTGGTTACCATGGCAATGCTGCACCATTGTGTGGTGATACTTGCCCATGTTTACAGAGGTTTCCTCCCCATCTGTGATGGTTCCTCACAACTGCAGAGGAGCTATTCAGTTAGGGATTCTCTTTTTTTTTTTTTTTTTTTTTTTTTTTTTTTTTTTTTTTTACAATTAACTTCTTAGCGCATCCTTTGGAGGTCAAACGGGCCAGAAAAATGAAGTAACAAAAGGAGACACGTTTCATTACTCTGATCCAATTGAATTCATATTTGCTGTTAAAAATAGATACAGGTTGTTTTACTTAGGAGCCTTGAGGCAGATGACAAATGACCTTTCAAATGGCACTAGTAAAAAACAGGACAGGGTGTGTGTGTGTGTGTGTGTGTGTGTGTGTGTTTAGAAGTGCCTCATTTCTTTTTAAAGTTTAGATAACTTCTCATCTGTGAATTTGGGATACAGACAACTTTTCCTCTCTAAGCTTGTGAGAATGAGGGGTATATGTCATGTGCTTAAATAACATGCCTAGATTATAATACAAGCAAATGTTTGATGTGATTCTAATCATTAATTTTCTATTACAGTAGGATGGGTTTTTAATGCCAATCAGGGTTCCATGAGCAGATATTAAGCTCACCAACCCATTCCCAGGTATTTTTCTAAATCAGCCTCAAGGAGTTTGCCAGCTAGTAGGGAGACCGAAGAAGAAACAAGTAGTTGCTTGAAACACAGGCATACACAGACAACCTGGGAAACAAGGAGGCCTGAGCACTCAGCCCGATAAGACAGTAAGAGAAGGTCCCCAGGCAGAAAGGCCTTGAGCTGATGCAGACTTGCAGCTGTTTTGCTGGTGTGTGAGATCTGGGGGCCGTGCACTTGGAGGAGTGTCTTGCATTTGATATTTGTACAGATAGGGTGTTTCATGTCTTAAGTTCTGCAAATAGGTTACCCAAGGTCTGCACTCAATCAAAGTAGATCTCTACTTATAGCATACTGCTTTGTTGTTGTTGTTGTTAGTTCTCACCCAAGTATATTTTCCCATTGATTTTTAGGGAGAGTGGAAGAGAGAGGGCAAGACAGAGAGAAACATCAATGTGAGAGATACACACGGATTGGTTGCCCCCTACGTGAGCCCCAACCAGGACCTGGGCTAGGGAGGAGCCAGCAACCAAGATACATACATGCCCTTGAGCAGAATCAAACCCGAAGCTCTTTGGTCTGCAGGCGGATGCTCTATCCATTGAGCCAAACCAGCTAGGGCTGGCGTGCTGCTTTATATTCTCCATGTCTGTGGGATGGATTTGATAATAATTTTGTAGCCGAAGCCTTCATATATTTATCAAATAATACCTTTGGGGAGTGATGGTTCTGAAACTTGTGAGAATTAAGGCATCTTAAATCCCTACCCACTCTATGGACAAAACTACTTATTTCTTGTTATCCTACCAAATTCAAGCAAATCCCAAGATAGGACTTTTCCCAGACAAAGTAAATGAGCTCTAATTCAGTAGTTACAGTAATTGCTAATGGTCTGGTTATTTTTCTCCTCTTCATTACTCAGGTAACACAACCACTTTTTTTTAAAATATATTTTATTGATTTTTTACAGAGAGGAGGAGAGAGAGATAGAGAGCTAGAAACGTCGATGAGAGAGAAACATCGACCAGCTGCCTCTTGCACACCCCCTACCGGGGATGTGCCCACAACCAAGGTACATGCCCTTGACCGGAATCAAATCCGGGACCTTTCAGTCCGCAGACCGACGCTCTACCACTGAGCCAAACCGGTTTCGGCAACACAACCACTTTTAAGTAAGCTTCCAAGAAACAAGTAACACTCTCACTTTTAAGTAACTTCTGAAGGAGCAAATAACCATTTGAATTTACGAGGAATGGTTTCGATTAGAGACATCAGCTGACTTCACCATCTCTTCATCTGGCAGATTTTCTTTAACACCCTGGCCACTCCCCAAGCTGTTTAGATTTTGCTGATACAGTTGGTGCAGGAAGTGGAAACCCCCCTTGTATGAGATCCCATATCAAGTTTACTAACTTTAAGATTTGAACTCTTGGTTTTTCTTTCTCAATTTGGTTTTTAAAATGCACACAGACATCTAGATTTGTTCAAAGGCTCATTCTTTGTATATGTGAAGTTCTGAACACACAGCCTGATTCAATGTTGGCCCTTGTTTTCTAGACTAGAGTTTCTCATCTTCAGCAGTGTTGACATTCAAGGCTGCATCATTCTTCATTGGAGGGTAAGCCTTATGCACTGTAGGGTGGTTAGCATGTTCTTGGTCTCTCCCTACTAGATAACCAGTAGCACCCCTCCAGCCCCCACCTAACCCCCCATTGTGATTCTACACCTTGCCAAATGTCCCCTACGGGCACAGCTGCACAGTTTGAGAACCACTGCTCTAAAGAAAAACAGATAAAAACATCTCTACCATGGACTTAGCTGAGCTGTGACCAATGCTAGAATGACAGGGAATGGTCAGAGTGGAAAGTCACTATAAATGGGAACCAGGCCTTACAAAGAGGGTGAAAGGAAGAGCCTCAAACGTTCATGACATCCTCCTGGATAATTTACTCTCGAATTATCCTTAAGGTGACCTTGAAGGTGATAAAAAACAGCTTCTGGGCATGTCAGATGGGAGAAGGCAGGGATAATGCAAGGTACCAATCAGTAAAGGAGGGGTTCAGGCGGCTGTATGTCAGATATGGCACCATGATAAATGACAAATGTGTTGGAGTTGGAGCTTTTGGCATATGAAACTGCTATGGTATGTTTAGATTCTATGTCATTCTTATTTCTCCCTTTTTATTTATTTTATTTTTTATAATATATTTTATTGATTTATTAGGGTGGAAGGTAAAGAGATAGTTGGAAACATCAATGAGAGAAAGACATCCATCAGCTGCCTCCTGTACACCCGCTACTAGGGATGTGCCCGCAACTAAGGTACATGCCCTTGACCGGAGTGGAACGTGGGACCTATCAGTCCACAGGCTGACGCTCTATCCACCGAGCCAAACCAGTTTCAGCTATCCCTTTTTCAATATAAAAACTATAGCCAACATTTATTGCACTTGGGGACCCTTGACAGGAGAGGACTCAGAGATGGGTATTAATACATTTTATAGACGAGGAAACTAAGGCACAGAGTTTCCACAGCATATATGCAAAGGTCATGATTGTGAACACAAAGAGTCTGGTTGTGGAGCCTGCACACTCCACCACCACACTGGGAAGCCATCTTTACCCTTATGTGGATACTTCTCAGTCTCCAGAGCTCCTACATGCCACCGAAAAATGAGAAGTATGGAAAATTCTTTGGAGAGGAAAACAAGATTTGGTGATTCTGAGGAAGATACTTAACATTGTTCAAGCATTTTTTGATTAATAACAAAAGTTCAGGCACTCGGCTATTTTTTTTTTTTTTTGACAATAAGGCAATGTTATTTGTAAGGGGACTTTGTTGATCTTATTTTAATTTTTTTATAGGTGATTCAGGCTTGATTTGTTGAGGCAAATGTTTTGGAACCCAACTAACCATTTCTTTTGCTCTCCTTAACCACTTGGCTCCTCACCACTCTCAGCCCAATTGTATTCAAGAATTATTTGTCTTCTAGAAGAGTCAGGTGTTTCAGATGAGGTCAGGATGAATTCTTCCCAGCAGGAAAGTATTTTTGAATAACCAAATGTCACCCAATGATCCCTGCTGATAAAGCTCTAGATCAAATGGGGGCAAAGGGAATTATGAGCCAAATTACAAAATGAAAAGTAAAAGCTCCAATTAACAAGAATGTCACAACAAACATAGGCTGATTACCATTTTATTAAAACAATATGCAACACAACTAGAGGCCACTAAGTTCTGGAAATGTGAGAAATTGGTTGAAATCATTTTTCTCCTTTGATTACCTTGCTAAGCTGTTGTTAAGGAGAAAAGAAAAAAAAAACTGAAACCTGTAAAGAATTTTAGTGAGTTTATTTGAGCCAAACTGTCCACATATGCCAGGAAGCAGAACCTCAACGGATTGAGATAATGCTCCGGAGAATGGCGGGTTACATTTCTACTTATACATTGCAATAAAAGGAAAGGACATAGGTGGGTTATATGAAATTCATTGGTGATAGATTAGGGAGGTGGGACAGAGCAAAGCTGGGGGGGTGGGCAGATCTCTGGGATTGAGTAAAAAGTGAAATGATGGACCTGTGCTTCTTTTACAGAAATGGATACATTAACAGTTGACAATTAACTTGATAACAATAACAATGAGGGAATGCCTTGGTGCCATTTATTGTGCCCTGAGGGGTCCTGGGTAAAAAGGAAGTTACAAATTACCCAGGCATCTCACAGATATGTTATCTTAGAGGCTGGAAGGCAAATGAGCTCAGTAAAGAAGATCTAAGTTGATCTTTGTCAGGGAAAATATCTGCCTAGGACACGACTGCCCACTATAACCTGTTTGTAATTAAATATTTAATTTTCAGACCATCCTTTGTGGTGACTTTATGTATCTGAGTTTGCAAGGCCCCCACGCAGGCCTCCCCTGAGCTTGTCAGCTTAGCATGCGGCTCCTTTTGTTCACACTGTTCACAGATATGTTTGGTGTTTTTAAAAATTAATACAGTTTACTATTTTATATTCTTTTTAAGTGTTGGCCTTAAAATCAATATTGGTGTTTTCAGCAGTTTTTACTACTAAGGGGAAATCTTCCACTTTAGAGAAGTCAGTGTTTCCATTTTGTGTGGAGTGGGGAGAAGAGGTGGTCAACAGTAATGTTGTGAAGAAAATGAAGAACTTGACCTTTCTCTCTGGATAGAATTTTGATATTGGGAAAAGTGTAATGTGCCTTGGTGATGATAACGATATGATAAGCATATAGTTTCTGAATGATCGGAATGGAGACAAGTTTTATTTAAAATTTCAAGTTGAGCGCACCCATTTGTTCTATGTTGTGCTGTTGGTTTGAACCACAAAATATAAAGGAATGTAAATATTTTCTGATGTTTACAGGCAGTCAACTACCCTCAGGGATGGATAAAAGTTTGCATGTCTTTTTCTTACTTTAATCTTTCTGTCAAGCTTAGGTTTTGGCTTATTCCCAATAAAGCTCTAGGTCAAGGGCCACCCCAGTCTAGTCTTCTACCTCCAGGATGTCTGTCTGAAAAGACATGGCCATTCCTTTGGAACTGAAATCGTTTCACAAACAGAATACATTAATTTAGTTGAACTCGGAACTCGTCTGTTTTAAGTGAAAACTAGAGTGAAAAGCATGTTAGTGTGTGTGATTCAACCTGGGGAAGAGAAGGACACTTCTACACTTAGTAGAAAATTTCCGTACAGGAACTTGATTCCTGGAATGTGTGTGAGATGACTTGTTAGGTTGAGTTGAGATGTCTGGTTTTAGCCAGCAACTCTGGTTTTGTTTCATCTTTTGTTTAAATGTTTGAATTAACAGAGAGCACACTGTCTAATGCATTTGGTGGTGGAAATATTCTGAATCCCTGCTCTCCAACATGGCAGCTGCTGGCCCCCTGGGGCCTTTGAGCACTTAAACTATGCTTAGTGCAACTGAGGCAGTAAATTTTAAATTGCATTTCATTTTCTTTTAATTTTGAAAAACCACATGGGGATATATATTAGGAGTGCAAGTAGAGTATAATTACCAGTTAAGCATTTCTCCATCACATTAGCCCCCTATATATCTGAATTTTGATTTGGAAAATGTGGCCACTATTCATGTGTCTGACTGAGTGAAGATTACTTTTAAGTAATCCATTGAACTTCCATCCTCAATGCATGTACCAAAATAGGTTTATGAAAAACCGCCTGGAAATTAGCTTGTTAGATTTTATTTTCCTTTGGCCTTTTTCATAAGTGAATTGTGAGCATTTTCTGCTTAATTGATTGTTATTGATCAAGGTTGAACTCTTCAGATGATTCAAACTGATGTGATTAAGCAGAGGAGAGAAAAAATTACATTATAGCCAGTTGCAGCCCCAAAATAAAATTACACAATTGATGAGTTTTAAGTCATCCAGAAGTTCAGGCATTATTTGAATCAAAAGAGAACTTATTAAATGTGAAAAGTCACCATATGCCCCGAGGGCTGAGCTTAGTCATTGTATTTTAGCTTTGACCTGCCTGCTCTTTGAACCCAGTTAACCTTTGACAGAATTTCAGCAGGAGCTACCTCCATAGTCATTTATTTCTTTTGTCTTATTTGTGTTGCTTTGAATTCTTCTTCACTTTTTAACTCTCATCTCTTCTTTGTTGTTTGATTGTATTTGTTTTTGTTCCTGCTAAAGCCAATTGCTCCTTTTCCCTCACCCTTCTTTGGTCAAAATATTTCCCTGAAAAGTCAAGTACATATAAACTGATTTCTACTTGGACTTTATCTGAAAGGGACCCACCAAGATCCAAAACTCATCAAAGGGAACTGAAGGAAGGAGGTATGTCTGGGCTGAAGCGGAAGAAGGGATAACGAACTTTTAAAAATTAAAAATGGTTTTTGGTTATAGAAGTAATTTATGTTTATTGTGGGAAAATTGGATCTTCATGCAAACGGTGCATCTCCTTCCTAGTTTTTTTCTATACATATTTGTGTATGTGCATCAATTATTTACATGTCATGAATATTTCATGTAATATTCACAAATTATGCACAGTTTTGGTCTTAAATTTTAGTTTGTCACATTTTCTCTACTAATATATTTTCTTCGAAAGCATACTTTTGATTTCAGAAATCCTTCAGATATAGTAAAATTTAAGTGAGCCCTAATTTCTCACTGATAGAGATAATGCTGTGATCAACATCTTTGCACATGTCTTTCCTTGCATTTCAATGATTCTCTTAGGGTAATTCCTAGACATGTATTTGCCCTCTGGGAAAAATTATGCATCTGGAAGCCCTCATTGACAAAGAGTGAATGAGCATAGAGATTTCAAATTTATTAGTGACATGTAAGTGGTTTCAGTGAGATGAGATTTTCCTTGATGTGATTTACTTAACTTCATCTGTTTCTTTAACTTAATTTCAAAGATGTAGCACCACTTTGTAAATAATCTATTTTTGCTTGTTATTAATTTGAGAATTCTTTAGATTTAAGTTTGGGCTTATTAATGCATTTATGATCAACATTGCTATTTATTTCAGCCAGGACCTTGAGTCTTGGTCATTATTATCTCGTTGTTGTTTTTTTTTTTTCTATATTTGATTCAAATATATACAACTCACTGAGCCTGAGTCTTAATGATGAATTAGAATCAGTCAGTTGTATTCAACTTACATCAGCTATGTTACGTATGTAGTTATATCTACATGTCAGAATTTTGTCAGTTGTGGCCATCTGCCACAGTTGCGGAATCAAGAAATAAATTAGTCTCAGAGTGACTGTGGACCTTCCAGAATAACAATCCCCAGGCCAGTGACCTTTATTTTGTTAGAGAGGCTATGCATAGGAAATAAGCTACATATTAGAAGATGGCAATGACATTAACCAAAAATGGTGAGATGAAGTGATAGTCAAGAGCAGAATGGAATAGATAGAGAGAGTAATACGGGGCAATGTAAGAGAAGCATACAAGCCTTATTACCTTTGCATCCCCAAGGCAACACACCTCACTGATGGATGTTTAGAAGTCTCACTCTGGACCATCAAAGAGATGCTATGTTGTGGTTAACATACATTGTTTAATGTGGTAGAACAATCTGATTGTAAAAGACCACCATGAGAATGATGATATTAAAGCACATGTTTGGACATTTAATACTCAAATTTCAGTTTCTTGTTAAAATTACCTTGTGTAGTATATCTAATTCCATAGTGGCTAGTCTTTGGAGTCCAAAGCCTGACTTCTTTCCTGTAAATCAAAATAATTCTCCTTTCATAATAGTTTGAATTATTATAAAGGGAGAATTATTTTCTCAAATACTTTCCCAAATAGAGAATCCTCTTCTATCAGAAAAACTGAAAGCAATCATGTCTGACTCCAAAGTTTGTGTTCTTTCCAGTGTCACATACAGTGTCCAAGTAACATCATCATTTATGCCTTTAAAGTTTTTCTCAGTGGGAATAAATATAATGATAAAATTTTCATGAGCTGTAGAAGACAAAGTATGTATGGGGGCATATAGTTTGAATAATATGGTAGGATAGATATAGATATAAATTATAAATATATTACTCCATTTATCAGATTTTTTTCAGGAAAGTCATTGACTTTTTATGACATTAAAATAATTCTCCTTAGTCCTGGCCATGTAAGCTTTGCAAAATTGTTATAATGACATAAATGTTGGGGGAGGGGGCTGATGTGATGTCTTGATCCACTCGTCAGTTATGACCCATGATTGGGAACACTGTCATAGAAATGGAGTGTGCCATCCACCTAGAGGTAGGTGGTTCCAGAGTTGGTTAATTTAGGGACACAATGATGCCACCAAGGACCTAGGGACTTTCCATCTTTCTACTTGCCCCTCCTTGTCACAAAATGGCAGAAGCTCCTCCTAGCAGACTTCCTTTTTGGCTTCATTCAGTATTCAGGTTCCACCACAACTATCCTTCAATCACTGGCAAGGGGAAGAGATGCCATATTTTGTGTACATATGGTATGTTATAGTAATGGATGCCATAATTGACATGGAAGAGTGAACATTCATTCCCTGGGACAGGGGAGGAGGCTCATGTCTCCCGAGCTTGTGGGAGGCAGATGCTCAGATTAATTCTGGCTCTGCCAACAGGGAATGAGTGGTGAGGAAAGCTGTTGGACAGCTCGCTAATGCTGCTTGCGCTATTCACCAGTGCATTCTGACTATACTGCTGTAAGGCTTTCTCTCATTATTTGTGAGCTTATTTTATTCCTTTGTTATATTCTAGATTACTTAAGGATGGGGTATTCACTAAGACATGGAATAGTGTCTTGTCCTAGAGGGTGATTACTAAATATTTACTAAATTGATTAGAATTGCCCCATACCAATTGATTAAAAGCTTTCTTTTTAAATTGAATCTAAGTTCTTTAAAATCAAGTTATTTGCTTGAATATTAACACCCTCCTAGTAGAGTTACTTTTCTTCATTCCAGAAAATGATGAAGAGGCCTTAATCATAAAAGTACTGGAATAAAGTTACTGTGGGAGCTGTGTAATACAAGCCCTGAAAAAAAGTGTTTACAGTTTTGTGTGGGTGTAGGAGGAAAAAAGGATTCAAATATAAATATGAGTGAGAAAGCAATCTTGTATTGAGTCCATTTTATAAATCTGTTAACCGATTGAAGACTATACAACAGAATTTATCACCATAAAGATTAGGAAGTGAAAGAAATCCTATATAATAAAGAGGTAATATGAAAATTAACCATCACAAGATGGCTGCCTACAACAAGGCTGGTAGGATGGGTTAGTGAGAGATGACCAAATAACTAAGCAGGATGCATGGGGTGACCAGGCCAGCAGGGAGGGGGCAGTTGGGGGCAACCTGGCCAGCAGTGGGGGGCAGTTAGGGATGACCAGGCAGGCAGGCAGATGAGTGATTAGGAGCCAGTGGTCCAGGATTATGAGAGGGATGTCCCCCAAGGGGTCCCAGATTGGAGAGGGTGAAAGCTGGGCTGAGGGAACCCCTCTCCCCCCATGCACAAATTTCATGCACCTGGCCTCTAGTTAAATATATAAAATCATTGTGATTATTTGAAGCTCTATTCAATAAGAGTTTTCTTAGAAAAAATAATTGCCTCACTGATTTAGAATTCAACATATTATCCCTATCACATAATTTCATTTAAAAATATTTTACAGTAAAATGAGATCAAAAGACCAGATTTCATTTATTAATGTGGTGTGAGTTATAAAGCCAGTATTCCAAGTCTTTATTTGTTTTGTAATATAAGCATTCCTCAGGAGCTTATCTTTTTCAATCTAAAGAGTTCTTCGTATAAACTTCCTTTCACTTGGATCAGGTTCAGTGATAGTACATGTTTATCATTTTTCACTTTATTAACTATTATAACTAATACTAGAAGCCCAGTGCACAAAATCCATGCATGGGTATGGTCCATAGGCCTGGCCTGCAATCAGGGTCATCTTCCCCAACTGCCCACATCTGGCCCCGCCACTCACCCCTGGTTCCCCTTTTGCCATTGGGTAATTGGTGCCTGATGACCGGGGGGAGGGACTGAGAGGTCCGCTGTTCCCACCTGATTGCTGGTCCTGCCCCCACCACTGGTCACCCTCTATGTGTGGGGCAACCGGTGGGGTGGGGCCTTTGCCTGGCACTGCTCACATCCTCCACCACCCACCCCCAGTTCCCTGTTTGCCATCAGGCAGTCAGAGTCTGCCGGCTGGGGAAAGGGACTAAGAGGTGGTCAGTGTGCCTCATAGTGACTAGTCCAGTGGTCATTCTGGTCATCCTACCTTTTGGGTTAATTTGCATATTACCCTTTTATTATATAGGATATAAACTCCTGTTTTTTAAAAGATTTGAGATAGTATATTTTAAAGTTTTTCTAAAGGAAAATATAGTACTCATTTGTAAAAAATGGTCATTTTGTAGGTATAAATGAGAAGATCTTATCTTATTTAAGAAAAGCCATTATTGCCCTAGCTGGTTTGACTCAGTGGATAGAGTGCCAGAGTGAGAACTAAAGGGTCCTGGGTTCAATTCTGATCAAGGACACATGCCTGGGTTGTGGGCTCGAACCCCAGTAAGGTCATGCAGGAGGCAGCCGATCAATGATTTTCTCTGATCATTGATGTTTCTCTCTCTCTCCCTTTCCCTTTATCTCTGAAATCAATAAAAATATATTTTTAAAAATAGCCATTATAAATTGTTCTCAAAAGTGATGTGAATTTTTAAATTGAATTCAACACAAAGACATGAATTATTTTTAAAACATTTTTATTGTTTGCTAATGGAACTCATTTTTAGTTATAGAATTTGCTAAGGAAAGTGGTGCTAAGCACAAATTATTGTCATTCTATAAGTAACTGAAGAATTTCCTTCAGTTATCTTCTCTTTTTCTGACCTTTTAATCCTGAAAAAAAAATAGCAAAAGGAACAATTAAAATAATTTACAAATATTCTTAGTATCATTTACAAATGTAGGGCTTCAATTTTCCAAAAACAATGTACAACCATTTTAAGTTTGGCTCTGTAATTTTCAAAGTTTCTTTGTTATCTCTCTGACATTAGAAGTGAGGTATCCAGGATGAAGGCTCCTGCCTTCAGGATACTTAAAACTATTATTTAATTATAAAATAACAATTGGTATCTTGATTAAGCACTTCCTGTATGCCAGGATCTGATCTCACCACTTTACTTTCCATAAAACAATTCTAACAAGCTATCAATATTTATACTCTATTTTTAAACAGTTTTAAGAAGTTTAAGCTCCCTATTCGAAGTCACCTCTTTATAAATAGCTCTGGCAGGGTTTGAACACATTATGAAGTTCATGGCCTTAGTTATTAACACAGAGATAGATGACTGTATTTTCTATACAAATAAGGCATATGTACCTTAGACGACAATAATCAAGTATAGGTACCGGAGTATTTGTGATACAATTAAGTCAAAAATTCTGCCCCTTATTCTCCATCATTGTGAAGCCACATGTGACATATATTATAATTTTTATTGGGAAACTATGGTATTTGTTCTTGAAAAGAGGCTTGAAAATGATCTGATTTAGTTCTTTTCTTTTGTTTTCAACAAAAACACCCCTAAATTTGAAGTAACTTGTTTAATACCATCTCCTCTTTGGGAGCTAAGCCAGAATTGGAACCCAGGTATCCTGGCTCCTCACCAAAAAGGAACCTGGCAGTCTGTCTGGTGTAGCTTCCTCCAAGTTTGATGAAAAGCCACTTCAAACAGGTCATCTTCTGGAGGTCTTTAAAGAGATTTCCCACCTACCTGTTCAAATACTGGCATCCCCTCACTCCTTTCAAAAAATCTTCAGTGCACTTTTAGCCTACTCTTGCTAATCTAACACTTAAACAATAAGGAGAACAGGTATTGTTTTATATTATTGTTCATAAAGATAACAGGTTTCAGTAATATATATTCTGGTAGGAATGAAAGCATCTAAACCCACCATTGAGGCTATGGTCTTCATGACTAAGGCATGTGGATACACCTGCTGATCATATAAAATTACAGCACATGCTTATACTAATGGAGTCAATGACCTGTAGTTCCTGACAGTGAAGAAGCTGGATTGTTTGAAAACTGAGAACTGGGGGCCAACTTGGCTTTACCATTGTCACAGGTGTTGTAGGGGCTTCAGGATATACTCACCACTTCCTCCCGCTTGGTCTTGTCTGTTGCTGGCCAAGCCTCCAGAGGCAGGTCAGGAAGCATGGGGGGCAGGGGCTGCATGGGGAACATCGGGGGCAGAGGTGGCTGTGGCGGCAGGGGCTGGATGGGGTGCACGGGTGGCTGGGGCTGGATGGGCTGGTGAGGCTGCGGCTGGACGGGCTGGGGCTGGTAGGGCTGCTGGGCGGGCGGAAGGAGGTTTGGCTGGTGGTGTTGGGTTGGAGTCATGGAGTGTTGGCCAGGAACTGGCATCATTGGTTGCTGGGGGACCACGGGCTGCTGAGCTGGCACCACGGGGATGTGGTGATGAGGCTGTAGGGCGTGATTCGGGGGGTTCTGCTGGGACAGCACGGGAATGATTTGGTGGTGCAGCCATCCACCCATGGGTTCGTAACCATAGGAAGTGTACTGGTGAGAAACAAAGAGGCAGGTTTACCATCGGCTCATTGGCTTCCAGCTGGAGAATAGCAATGTTTTTTTTTTTTTTTTTTTTTTTTTTTTTTTTTTTTTTGTCCTTATGCCAATCTGAATACTTATTCATTCCTCCTGGGCAAGAATTTCTAACTGTGTCCTCAGATGGGACCTTTACAAACTAGACTTCCTGTTAGTGTCAGATGTGGCATAGATATGGTATTTCACTTAACAGGGAATTGAAATGCTCACTTCATGGTTTAAGAGAATAAAGAACAAAATATCTACATACCGGCTGCCTTATCATGTTCTGGTACCACTTCAGGGGGGTGAGCACCTTAAGAGAAAGAGACATTAAAATATATTGGTTTTAATACAGTTACATGAAATATACATTCAAAAAGGCAGTCCTGCCAATATTGATAACCTAAAAATATGAGTTCTATGGAAGAAAGAATAAACATTTGTGTGTTAGGTGCTATGCTATATCCATCACACACATTTTCCATGTTATCTCACATACTCTGAGGCAAGTATCATCGCCATCAATCTTTTTAAAAATATATATTTTAATTGATTTCAGAGAGGAAGGGAGAGGGAGAGAGATAGAAACATCAATGATGAGAGAGAATCATTGATCAGCTGCCTCCTGCACTACGAACACTGGGGATCAAGCCCACAACCCGGGCCTGTGCCCTGACCTGGAATTGAACCCTGACCTCCTGGTTCATATGTCGATGCTCAACCACTGAGCCATATTGACCTGGCATCACCCTCACTCTTACACGGTCATGGAGAGTTAAAGAGGTTCATGAGGTTACATTGTATGAGGTTACAAATGTAGCAATTCTGTTTAATTCCTCAGCTTCTGCTCTTCTTTGCAAGAGGAAAAAAAAACACAGAAAAATTAATATGACACAACATTAATCATTATTTTTTTATTTGATGTCACAATGAAAAAATAAAGGAGGCAGAAACTATGTTCCTCATTCTATAAACACAGGGTTTCTGGTCAAATATGTCAACCTTTTAAGGTTTAACAGAAAATCTTGCCTGAAATTCTTATTCACATTTTCCTCAGCTTGTATGAATAAATAGACTCATAGATTGTCATCTAAACCTATGAAAGAAGGAAGAGTCTCATTCCTTTCCTAAACAGTATATATCTAGGTAACCTCAGGGCAGGGACTCCTTAATATAGTTCTACAGCATTTGATATCAGCACAACAAACAATTATTAATCTTGCTCAATTTATACTTGACAAAGGACCTTTTATGTTGCTGGACTATTTTGCTTCCCAAATAGTAATTTGAAGTGTGGGTACTATGATTATTTTCTTTCTACAAATGAGGAAATCAGAATTGCAGAGAATGAAAATGACTTGCCCAAGGTCACATGGTTAGTATGGGGTTGAGGAGAGCCTCTAACCCAATTCTCAGAAATCTCAAGCTTTTTGTTGCTCTTAAGAATGTCTTATAGACTACGTGGTCACTAATCTTTCAGTAAATACAAGTGAGGGATACACACAGGGTATGAACATCTTAGGAGTTTTCTAGCTGGAAAGGATCTAAACATCTTACCTGATTCTCCACATTTTAGGAGCTAGGATAGAATAAACCTGCTCAGCCAGAGTTTATTTTCTGCCCTACCATGCAGTCCCCCTGAGTGACAGCTCCATGGGGAATACGTTTATGTCATATAAGCAGGAGAAACTGAGGCAGAGAGGCCAGGCAGGAACATGCTGGGGCAATGCAGGCTTGAAGCAACTCACCAGAGCTTAAACCAGGAAGCAGTAGGGTGAACTAAAAAAGCGGGACTGAGAAACATCTTGAATGAAGAATCAACACACTCTTCTTTACAGATCCCAGGACATTGTTAACTCAAACAATGGTCAAAATTAGTAAAGAGAAAAATTACCTCATAGCTGAAGTTGATATAACCAGGGTGCCCAGGATGAGGTGGTAGCTTTTATAGGGAGTGGAGAAGGAGAAGAAAATGAAAGAGGGAGAGGGAGAGAAGAGGAAGAGAGAGAGGAAGAGATTAAGTCAATATGCAATTGTTCACATTAAGAGAGACTGAAGCTACTTAAAAAATCTACATAATGCAGACTATATTTGAGGTCTGCTTTTCATTGAACATGGATGCTGTGTAGGAGAGGAGCCCTCTTACTTGAAAGAGGCCCAGAACAACTAGAAGACTTTCCCCACAGTTGCAGTCCTATGGTGGGAGACCTAGAAGCAGGAACCAGCACACATTTGTCCTCCAGTGACCTTTGGACACCCACCATCCATGCTGTCAATCAATCCTACTCTATCCCACCATCTTACTTCTTGAAATTCACTCCATGTTGGGAAGAGACATATTTCTCTGTCACAATATGAAATACCAACGAGAGAATCATCTCACAAACCTTCCCTCACAGATCAGGAGCAGAGGCTGGGGGTGGGAGGTAAGTATCAAAGAGATTCCTCGTAATTCACGTGCAAAACAAATAACACAACAACAAAACAAACAGGTGGATTATTGATGAACATGAGGACAAGATAGGTGCAGGGAAGTGGAAACACAAATCCCCATGGAAAAAGAAAGGGTTGATTGATGAAGTGTAAGCCTATTTTTGTTATTATTCTATCAATGTTTTTGTGGCAGAAACATGAAAATAAAAACAACCAAAATAATGACCTAAACCAGGACTATTTGTCCTGTGCAAAGTGCAGGACAGGTGACTGATGCCTGCATGCTGGAGCTTGGTTTCCATGGGATGGCTGAGAAGGAGGGGAGAGAGCATTGTGTGGAACATCTTCCTCAGACATCAAGCTATCCAAGGCTCTATTCTTTTAAAATGCTCATATTTCATAAGAGGGTGAATTTGCTCTCATCTGAGTGTGAATTCTTTTAGTCATATAACTGCCTTTTCTATACCTTCTTGATGTAAGCCCTCAGAGAGTAGGGGTGTTGAGTTGAGGAGGGAAAACAGGGCTGAATTTGTAATGTAGAGGCTCCTAGGGGGGACAAGAATTGCCACAAGGTAGGATTTCAGGAAGGCAGAGTGCAGAGTTTTGGTCTTGTGAGTGAGAGAGGAAGAGAGGAACCAGATATGCAAGCTTTGCTGGCTTCTGGTTGTATCAACTGCTCTCTCTGCCACTGAGCAGCAGATGGATCCTACTGTGCCTTCATGTGACTTAAGCTCTCTGAGCTTCTGTACCCATGTTCAGGGAGAATGGGCCCAACTTCCTGGCCTTTATACCTTTGAGTGTAAAATATATCCATATGTAGTGGGGGTTGGTAGGATTCCACCCAGAACTCATGTGCTTAGCAGGAGCATCCAAAAGGATGAGGCCACTGAGAACAGGAAGATGGTTCCTATCATAGAAACTACCCTCTGAAGGGTATGAGGTTACAAATGTAGCAATTCTGTTTAATTGCACTGGGGTTGGGAGAGCAGAAAGAGATTTGGACACTTACGGAAAATTAGGTTTTAGAGAAAACTGGCATTTTTAAATTTGCCTAAGGCTGACTTCAGTGCTTTCTCTGGAGGCTTTTCAAGAGTTCCTTCCAAAGTTTCCCTCCATCTAGAGATGGGCAATGATATTTACAAGCGTATGGTTTCATCCTAACCTCCTGGGTGCTTATTCAAGTGCAGAGTCCCGGGCCCAACCCCAGCTGTACTCAATCAGAATCTTTGGTGGAGGCATCTGAGAATCTACTTTTTAGAAAACAAGCTCTTCAAAGTATTTTTCAAACACAAAACTAGTTGAGAACATCTTATCTTAATACTGTTCTAAACCCCAGTTTACCAGCTAGGGTGGCAGTTTTCTTCCCTAGATGGTACAATTGGGCAATGACATATGCAGGGGGTAGTTTTACTCACGGGCATAGCAAAGGCTGCTCCCAGGAGGCAGGCAAGCAAAATCCAGGTCCCCATTGCTTGATGGTCCTGAAACATGTCAACACACACTCTTTATCTCTTCTCAAATATGGGTGTACTTAAAACTCCATAAAACCCACATAATCCATGTTAATCTGTTGTTAGTGGGAAGGATGGGACCGTTCTTTCGGAGGTTACTTCATGCATGTACGATAACCAGCTCTCAGCCCATTTTGTTGTTTCTGAAGTCCCAATAGTGAAAAAGATGCTTTTCCTTTAGGCTGAGAGCTGAACAAGTTGCAAGGACATGGACAATCTATCATTGCAGCATTGTGCATGCCATTTCCCTACACCCAGAAGCTTTAGAGTCCTATAAGCTAAGTGTAGCTTATCATGAATGATTCAAAGAATTGAGTTGACTCTAAAATTAAAGAGAACATCAAGGTACACAGTATCTGATACTTTTAGAACCAGGAGGTAGAGGATTTTTTTTTTTTTTTTGGTACAGTTTGCCTGAGCATTGCTACTGTTAAAAACTTAATCATTGAGAAAAGACATTAAGTAATTTGCCAACGGAGTGAGGAAGGAGTGGAATTTAGCTACAGGTGTTCCCACCAGTAGGACTTCAGGCAAGACCCTCCGGTACCATCTCTGAAACCCAGGTGTGTAGCAAAAGATGTGGTGAAGTGGAAGGCAGGAGATGGCACTCGCATTCTGTGATTATTCCATGAATCTTGAATGCCATCTACTTAGAAGATTCCATATTTAATCAGTGGCACCTCCCTTTGGTTTGACACTGCACTGTACTTATTCCACAAATAAAGCCCCTGAGACATGAAGCACAACAGGCTCCCCTCTCACATGCACATTAGCTTTGTGGTATAAACGATTGTCTAACTTTAAAACTCTCAGAAGAAAGACCTTATACTTTGCATAGGAAGTTAATACCATGTGTCAGAGTGCTGGTTACGAAAAGTACACTGACACTTTCTAGCTCCTAAATCTGTTTTTAAAAGTTTGAATTAATGAGAAAGATATTTTAGTTGATGATTGTATTTGATGCCATTAAGTAAAATGTTTTTTAAAGTAGTGGATTGCAGTGTGGAAATTATTTTTATCTTACCTGAGAAGTAATTAAAGTAATTATTTTGCTTTGAAATTTGGCCCCCAAAGTGCATTAAGATTTTGGAACTAAAATTTAAAGAAATATAGATACTTAGCTGCATTATGAAGTAACATATTTCATTTAATAATCAGAGTCTCAATTATGATCCAACTGAAGAGGTAACTGAATGTTAACAGCATAAAGTATTAACAATGCATAATACATCATAGCTTTTGGACATGGACTGTAGAAAAAGAAATAATCATAATAGAAATAATACCAAATGATGAATGAAATTCACATACCTTTGAGTATTTGTATTCAGAGCAGGTTTCTGTCTGAAACTCAGGGATGCTTGATCCTATAGTTTTCTTCCAACTGAGAGCTCAATTTATATCATTCATAGCATCTAGAACAACCAATCAGGTTTCTGAAGGAAAAATGTGTTGAGTATAAGGAAAAATCTCTGTATCATGACTTTTTAGAAGGTATGATCAAACATAAGGTTGTATGTTGTGATTAGAGCATATAGAGTCTTTCATTATGGGCAATAATAGGTTTACAGGCAAAAAATTTCATCACACTGTCTTTAAGTCAGCAAGTAAGTTGACTGCACATGCTGATATATTCAGATTTACTTTCAAGAAGCAACTATGTCATTATCTGTTCCCTGTTTTAGCAAACATAACGTTCTTTACCAAAAAAAAAAGTGTTAGATGGCTGAGTTCTTATGGTGTAATCATGATATCTCCTAGAGTTCCACATTCTTTTCTGATCAAGATAAATTGATCAAAGCCCCCATTCTGATAAACCCCAAAGCTTTCCCCAATATTCCTCTCAGGGATTATAATTTAGGGATCACTATGTTTTATTTTCCACTCTCATTGAAAGTGTTTTCTCTATTGCCTGTGGCCACCATTCTTTAACACCATTCTGGTGGCCACAAAAAGAGGGGACAAAGTCTCTTCTCCTTGGCCCCATCCTACAACCCATCTGCCATCCAAGCACCCATGAACTTGAGGTTATTACAGTAGCAAAACATTTGCTGGTGATCTAAAAGGCAAGGCAAGAAATGTATCACACACCAGATCTCACACTTAAAAATGTACTTTGGTCCTTGCAAACAAATACCTATCTGATGGAACAGTGCCTGGGCTCCCTCATCTCACATAGTATCTCAGTCTTTCTCAGTATGCTGGCCCTTCTTTGCCCACATCCTTCTGGCCCAATCCATGTTTATTGCCCAGCCAGCATGGCTCAGTGGTTGAGCATCAACCTATGAACCAACAGGTCATGATTCCTGGTCAGAGCACATGTCCAGGTTGCTGGCTCAATCCCCAGTGTGGGGCATGCAGGAGGCAGCCGATCCATGATTCTCTCTCATCACTGATGTTTCTCTCTCTTTCCCTCTCCCTTCCTCTCTGAACTCAATAAAAATATTTAAAAATTTATGTCTTTTAGTAAAGCATATCCATACTTTAGTAAAGCATATGGATTTTTTTATCCTACAATTGGATCAATTAAAAAGCAAATTTGTAGCTAATGATAGGCAGCTCATGAGTTGTCTATCAATAGTAGATCAGTGAAAGAAATATGATTATATACCCAGATAATTTTGTCAGGATAACCAGATTTCTTTGATTACTTACGTAATATTTATAAAGTTTGTACATGTACACATGTTTTTATATGGGTTGTCCACATTGGCTGAATTAAACTCAAGGAGAAATTATCCAGGAAAGACAATGTATCTTATTAAGAACTACACCTTAGACTTACATACATCCTGACCCCATCTTCACCAAGGGTTGATGGACCTTTAACAATATATTTAGCCTGTCTGAGATCAGTTTCCTCATTAGTAACATGAAGATGATTACAGAGCCTACCTAAGAGGATTAGTGTGAAAACAAAATGAGAGACATCTCTGGGAGAAATGGAAAGTAATCACCCTCCCCAGCAGTATCACTTGCGGTACAGTAAATGTTTCTTATATGCCCATAAATAAGATTCTAGTATGGTCTTTGGGAATGAATTCGTAGGAAGTGAATAACCCTCATGGAGGGAGGTAGGCTTTGAGAAGGTTCTAACAGGCAAAATGTATATGTGAAAGTGAACATTGAATAGGGTTTTAAAAGCCAATTGTGTCCAGGGTTTGCATTTATATATGAATATATTTGTTGGTAAGGTTATGCAGAAGGGGAATAAACGGGGGGGGGGGGGTTGAGCACCAAGGTGCTAAAGGAGAATAGGAGGGAGAAGGAAAATGCAGGTCACTTTAAATTCTCTTTCAACCCCCCCCCCCAATTTTATTTAATTAAATATATCAGAATGCCTGAAAAAGATTAAGCACATATTTTTTTCTACAAAATGATGGTTAATGTCTACCAGTTCAGTCATTGGTGAACTACTAGTGGTCTTGTAGTTTTACAAAATTTACCTCCCTACCTTGTGTCATCTTTCAAGCATGAGAGTGTCTTGTAATTTTACAAAATTGATCTCATTATTTTGTCTCATCTTTCAAGAATTGATTGTGTCTTGTAATTTTACAGAATTTGTCTCATTACTTTGTCTCATCTTTCAAGAATGAGAGTGACCTTGTTGCCACAAAGGTCAACAAGGATCCCTTATTGGGGCATTAATTGCTCTGGTCCACTAGATATTGAGTTATTGCCAATCCATTGTGCACAATTGTTCTGGCTTTGATGGCAAATACCATAGAAATACAATGGAAATCATTTGGTTCTATTTATTTTCCCCTGCTGCCTATCCTATCATAGGGTATTAAAATATGGATCTCTAGGCTTGAAATCTCTTTTACTAATTTAGGTCCCACTTATGCAGTTTAAATGTTTTTCAATGGTTTTGGGGGGGAAACACAAAATTTCAATTGAAAGAAACATTCATATATATATATATATATATATATATATATATATATGATTTTATTGATTTTTTTACAGACAGGAAGGGAAAGAGATAGAGAGCTAGAAACGTCGATGAGAGAGAAACACCGACCAGCTGCCTCTTGCACACCCCCTACCAGGGATGTGCCTGCAACCAAAGTACATGCCCCTGACCGGAATCGAACCTGGGACCTTTCAGTCTGCAGACTGATGCTCTACCACTGAGCCAAACCAGTTTCGGCAAAAGAAACATTCTTATAAGCAATGTTTATTTATGAATAAGGTGACTTTATACAAGAAAGCAGAATTTACTATAAATTAACAATTTATTTGTTATATAGAGACTATAACATTTCCAAAATATTTATTCTTGTTTTTCTGAATCTTTGACATCATTTTTTTTCTTTTAAAAAAGTCACTATTTTAAAAAATGGATCATAAGCATAAGATATTTTCTTCTATGACAGTATCTCTGGAATAAATTGACAATATGACCTTAAAATGTGCCTTCATTCACTTAAGCATTTATTCCAAATGTATTTGTCGAATACTTATGAACCTGAGACCATTTGTGTTGCTATAGGGGAAAAATACATGAATGGATTTATTATTTTCTAAAAAAACTTTTATCTAAATTATGAGTGAATAAATGCCCTCCTCAATTATAGGCTACCATTCTTGCTATGGTAAGGGTTATAAAAACACCATATTTGGGTCATCTTTTGGCCCAGAAATACCTACTCTCAGTCCCTCCTGAGGTCTTGTGGGATCAAGCAGGGCTGCAAAACATGCAGTTGATATGCAAGGACCCGAGGCTGGGCAACCTTTTACCCTCTTGGGCACAAACCATGAACCACACTGTTCCGGTCTGCTGATAGCTGGAGATGAGGAAAGCATGGGTGAATCTCAGGCAGCAAGAATCGGCCATTATCTCTCCTCACTTTGGACCAATCACATATTTTTAATAAAGATAACCCAGGGTAGTCAAGAGCTGAAGCAGCATTGAGCTCTGAGAGGAAGCATGCTTTAATGTCCTCACTTTCTATGATGCCCAAACTCCAATAGTAGGCATTCAGAAACAACAACAAATTATACATGTTTGTATATGTTGCTTTATAATTGTTTAAAAAGTTGTTCTGCCCACTTTTACAGTAGTTATAATTTTTCTCTACTTGCAGCTCATCACATTTTGCAGTGCCCATGTTGCTTAGGTAGCAACTTCTCCCCTTCTAATTGCTGCTTACTCCAGAGGGTGCTGGAGAATGATGTGCCCAAACCTGTCAGAAGTATGTGTGAATTGCAAGTAAAGGGATACTCCAAGCAATGTGGGCCCGGAGGCTCACTTGTGAGAAAAGCTCAAAAATGTCAGTCTTGTGGTATCGAGTTTTGACTGCTGGGAGAATTTTTTACTTTGTTTTGGGGTTTCCCCCTTTGATGAACTTCCTGGTTTTTAGCAGTAGACGAGATGTATGTGGGTGATCTTTGGATAAGTCAGGTGTTATGAGTTCCAGAAGCCTTTATCTATAGGGGCTCTACTCTAGAATCTTCTCTTAAAGCAGGTTCAGGGTTGTACTATATTCAGGTATAATTTCAAGAGTGAATATTCTTAGATAACGGAAGCCAAAGTCAACTTTTAAATATTTCTTTTATTAGCATTTACTTATAAGAAAATATTCTCTAGGCTGTTGTGTTTCTTTGTGTGTGTTTTTATTTGTTTTTGCTGGAATGGAGTTGTACTCTTCAGAACTCAGATAAACCACCACTCACTAATTCTGATCAACACACTGACTTCCCTTTGCAACCCTTGGCAATGAGATATTGTGCCTTCTACTTTTTTGGGAGCGTTTTGGTACCTAGAAAAATCTCTTACAAACTAGGTGTCAGATGAATGTGTTGAGCAATTGAAAAATGTAGAGACATTATCTATGATATTAAGAAAATATTAAAAATTTCTGATTTATGTGGCTTCTCCATAGACAAAGAAATCGTGCAGTCATTTAGGTGGGCTTTTTAAACAGCTAAGAGGGGTAGCTCAGCATTGCTGTTAACTGCTCCTATGGACTTCATGCAAATGGTCTCTGATAAGGACCTAAAAAGGAAGTTGTTCTAAAGTTTTACAAGCCATTATCCTATTAGTTCAAACTGTAATAGACTACAAGCAAATATATTACGATATATATATATATATATATATATATATATATATATATATATCTTTTTTCTTATTTGTGGCTGAGTTTGTTTGCTTAATATAATAAAGCTGCTTCACTATCATTATTATTATTTTAAAAGATATATGTTTATTGATTTCAGAGAAGAAGGGAGAGGGAGAGAGAGATAGGAACATCAATGATGAGAGAGAATCATTGATCGGCTGCCTCCTGCACACCCTAACTGGGTATGGAGCCCACAAACCCGGCATGTGCTCTGACCCGGAATCCAACTGTGACCTCCTGGTTCATAGATTGACACTCAATTACTGAGCCATGCCAGCCAGGCTATTATTATTATTATTATTATTATTATTATTATTATTATATTCTTACTAGTAGAATCCCTTCAACTCAAGGAATAACTTGAAACAAATAACATAAAGAAAATCCTCTCACCCACATTGACATACTTTATTGATTGCAAATCATCAGCTCCTATTTTCAGAATACATTGGAATTAACTATGTTGTATGGCTGGTTTTTTGAAGCTATATAAAAAAGAGGGATCTTTTCCTGGGTGAGGACATTTAATAAGTGAGCAAGACCCATAAGAAAAGCAAAAATAGAGGTAAGGAACCAGAAAAAAGAAAAAGAAAAGAAAGGCACATTTAAGAACAAGAAAATGCATTGTGATGGTATTTAGTGTGATGCTCACTGGTGATGTCTGGACCAGCAAGCCCCTAGTGTCCTGAAAAGAAGAGAGGAAACTTATTAATGAGGCGAAAGGAAATGAAATAACTATGCAGCAAAGGGAGATGGTCTCAGGGTCTCAAGCCCTGACCATATCCCTCAGAGGCCAAGATTGTGACATCTCTTGAACAGCCGTTATTGAGCACCAATGACTAAGTAGTCCAATTCTAAAACTCCTCATGACATCTAGAATTCTCCACTCTGAATTAGGAAGGAGAATGCTGGGAGTGGATGTTGGATCGAATCATCCTTCTCACCTTCAGGAAGCTAACACACTCTGTGCCTATGTCTGTGTTTTTTCATAAGAAAGCGGGGGGGGGGGGGGGGGGGGGGGGGGGAAGAGAAACTGTGGTGACACCAGAAGGCATTGGGGACTGTGGCAAAGGCTGGGCATCTAAAGTATTCCAGTAGTTCTTTGGCTAGATTAGGAAAGGGAATATTAATTATACATAGGACCACTTTTGTCTTTCAAACTGAAGTTCTGTACTTTCTGCTTCTGCAGTGATTGTGCATTAAGAGACACACACATACTGAGTCATCAAGGAAAGATTCAATCACAGCTGGTGCCTGCTCCTCCCCAGGACAATGTAGAGAGATGTGTTTATGAACTAACATGTAAAGCAAAATGTTTACCATAAGAGGACTGGTTCAAATCAATTATGACACATATAACATTCCAAGTGAGGGTGTCAGACTGTATTTGTTGACATAGAAAGATGTTTGTGACACGTAGTTAAGTGGAAAAGAGAATTTTATAGTCTTCTTTCTCTAAAATGATCCTCCTCCTCCTCCTCCTCCTCTTCCTCCTCCTTTTCTTTTCTTCTTCCCTTCCTCTCTCCTTCCCTCCCTCCCCTCTATTCCTTTTTCTTCATTGGGGAGATATTCACCAAAATATTATTAGTTGTTAATCTAAGGGACTCATTCTTTTTTAAAAATATATATATTTTATTGATTATTTACAGAGAGGAAGTGAGAGAGATAGAGAGCTAAAAATGTCGATGAGAGAGAAACATCGACCAGCTGCCTCTTGCACACCCCCTACCGGGGATGTGCCCACAACCAATGTACATGCCCTTGACCAGAATCGAACCTGGGACCTTTCAGTCCACAGACCGATGCTCTACCACTGAGCCAAACCGATTTTGGCAGGACTCATTCTTTTTTAAAATATATTTTTATTGATATCAGAGAGGAAGGGTGAGGGAGAGAGAGATAGATGGGAGAGAATCATTGATTGGCTACCTCCTGCACTCCCCATACTGGGAATGGAGCCCTCAACCTGGGCATGTGTCCTGATTAGGATCCACCCCAGGACCCTTCAGTCTGCAGGCCAAAGCTCTATCCACTTAGCCAAACCAGCTAGGGCAAGGAACTTAGTCTTGAAAGTCTCTGGGAAGTCAAGATTTTATTTCATTCCTTTTAAATAATCTGTGAATGGAACAAATACAAGGGAGATACAAGATGTTTGGGGTGTAACATTTCTCCTTCATGTTCAGCAAAAGTGATGAGTCAATGATAGCACCAGATCCTCCCTAGCCTTGAGTGTATTGTATGCTCATTCTTAAGAGGGGAAAAAGCTGAACATAAAATCAAAGACCAAAATAATATACATTTATTTAAAGTGGTAGGGTCCCAATCCTACTACAACACTAGTAGAAAATATCTTAATAATATAAGCATTCACAGAAAGAGTTTGCACAGCTTGTATAATAATTTGAAAGATCTGTAAGCATTTGCTAAATATCTGGTGGGGTAATGTTCAATAAGGGAAATTATATGCAGATGGATAGTATATTGCTTGGATTATAATTAACTGGTAACTGTCGGGAGAGAAAATGTTACATCTGCGTTAATGGAGGTAACACAGTCATGTAAAATCAAGGTTTTAAATTTCTGCTTGTTAAGCAAAATACACCAAAAGTAAGTTGCACTTTCCTACTGAGGTTCAACATACATGAAAAAAAGCAATATGCCATGGTGGAGAGAACTTGGCTTTGGCAGGACAGCCTAGGTCAAAATTGTGGTTGAGCCACTGACCCTTGGTGCCAGACCTTGGCCAATGTTCTTGACTTTTTTGTACACTTACCTTCCTACCTGGAAAATGGAGAAATATTAGTAAGGGGAAACTAGTAATGCAACTCAATATACCTTTGAGTCTGCTAAAACATGATTTCCAGTATTAAGAATGACAATTCCTTGCTCAAGCAGGGAATACACAAATTCAAAGAAACAAAAGGAATAGTTTGCCACCTAAAAGGTTGGAAACTGTCATTCTTACATATTGGATGGGCCGAGTTTTTCTTTCATTCTTGGGCAAAAAATGCTTATATTCTTACACTTTAGTTGCATACATTTCATCTTCATCTCTTCTGGAAATGCTCACACAGTCATAAATGTAAAATGTCAGAATAATATTTTCCTATGATCTGCTCATTATATAGGGAGCAAGAAATATGTGGTAGGACCTAAGGACCAGCAATGTTACCACTTCTGGTAGTATTGGCATTCTGAGTATCCATTCCAATTTTTGTTTCAGCTAATGGCCCCTTGAATGTGGACAGAGCCCTGAGTAGCTTTTTCAGTTATTATCTTCTATCACATTCCTAAATTATACAAAATTCATCAATAACTGTAAAGAATTATTTCCAAACCTCTATTTTAAAAAATCGCATCATGAGTGGTATGTCTGCTTGGAGTATGTACTAGATCTGAAGCTGATATAATTCTGAGGAATGAAATAAATCAGGAAGAAGGCCAGAAATCAATATAATTCTACTCACGTGTTTTATTATTGTGTAATTTTTTACTTGAAGTGAAATTAAACAGATGCAACATTCTGTCACAGAACTCTGTGGAGTGAATGCATCTTTGTTCTAACTATGACATTTTCCCCAGGATAGTGCTAACATCGCTTTAGGATCATAAAATTACCAGTTTTAAAATCTTACCTAGTGCATCATCTTCATCATCATTGTGCTCTTAGGACAATCATAGTTGTGTGCTATGTCATTTTGTACACCTCTGGAATTTTTAAATGATTAGAATAAAATATTTATTGAGTATCTGTAATATTCAAAGCATAAGAAACATAAATATATAGCACTAGAGGCCCAGTGCATGAAATTCATGCACGGGGGGGGGGGGTCTCTTAGCCCAGCCTGTACCTTCTCCAATTTGGGACCCGTTGAGGGATTTCTGACTGCAGTTGGACATCCCTCTCACAATCCAGGATTGCTAGCTCCCAACTGCTTGCCTGCCTGCCTGCCTGATTGCCCCTAACCACTCCCCTGCCAACCTGAATTGAACCTGGGACCCTTTAGTGCATAGGCTAGCACTATCCACTGAGCAAAAGCAGCTAGGCCAAATCTATGATTTCTTAGAAGGAAGGAAGGAAGGAAGGAAGGAAGGAAGGAAGGAAGGAAGGAAGGAAGGAAGGAAGGAAGGAAGGAGAATTGAATAAGGGAAAGAAGATTTGGATGAGATTACTGTTTAAAAATATCCAGTGGGAAAAATCACCCAGTTTTCAGGTCATTAAACAAGATTGAAATTGTTATTTAAAAATAAAATGGTATATAAAATGGTATATGTCAGTGGTCTTTAATTTAAAGGCTTGGAACCATGATGCCAATAATTCAGAAAGTATATAAGTTAAGAGTTGGAGTGTTCTATGCCACAACCATAAAAGTGGTATAAACGGTTCCCAAAGAGTTTTACTTAACTCAGCTTTCAAATTATTCTGCGGACTATAAACACTCCTTAGGCAGAAAGGAAAAGAAAAAAAGCATGAGATTTGATTTATAGCATGACTAACAAAATCAAGTGAGCAATCACAGTTTAATCAAATCCTACTAATCTAACTTAGGCTGAGGAATGGAAGAAAGAGAGGAAGCATGTGGGCTTTAAAAATACGTAAATACCAGAAAGTCAGTTTTGAAGCGTGACCTCTTTTCTGTTCAAAAAGGCATTGGGGGGAGGGGAGGGGCCTCGTCCTGCCTGGGAACCCATATAAATAAAGGGGTTGGAAGTTGTGTCTATGGGCTCTTCTCATTCTCAACTTCTGTCCCACTCAGAGTGGGAATCTACACATCATTGAGGTGACAACTGGTATGTTTGCTGCGCTCAATGTGGAGGAAGTGGTTTTTCCAACTGCCCATGGCTGTGTAAAGGTGACCGTCTAGGACCCGATGCCCTGTGCACAGCAGTGCTAGCACACCGAAGCCAGTGAGCCAGAATTGTGTTTATAAATAGGCTGCCATTACACAGCAGCTTCTCTGTGAATCCAGAACGTAAATAGTTCTATTTCTCATGGACTCTGGCAATTACAGCATGTTGCTTTTAGCTCTTGTTTTTTATCATAGATACTACAGCATGCATTAGACTTGTGCTGGCTTAAATTTATTGTAACCAAACATGTTTTGAGGATATTTTTGAGTGTGTGCATCTATGAGACCTTTCCCTTACCCCGTTCCCCTCCCCTGACATTTAAGATATAGGCTAGCTAGAGCATCTGGACGAGGCTGGGTCTCCTAGACCCGCTCTAACCTTGAGTGAGAGCAGTCCTTCTGGGGGAATACCTCCCTGTGTGAGTGGGCCCCTAGAAATAACTATTCCCACTCAGTTCTTTCTAGCATTGTTGTGAGGAGCATGTGAAATGTTCTAAAGCAAGCAGATGGTGCACTGCTTAACCATAGTAAGCACTTAACAAACTGGGAGCTAACTTTAGCCAGTGTGGCTCAGTGGATAGAGTGTTGGCCTGCACATTAAAGGGTCCCGAGTTCTATTCTGGTCAAGGGCATGGACTTGATTGCAGGCTCCTCCCCAGCCCGTGCTCTGGTCTGGGCTTGTGCAGGAGGCCACCCATTGATGTACTTCTCTCACGTTGATGTTTGTCTCTGTCTTTCCTCTCTCTCCCACTCTCCCTAAAAATTAATGGGAAATATCCTCAGGTGAGGATTAAAATAAAGCAAAACAAAAAATTGGGATCTAATCCATATATATTGAATGATTAATCCATATATACATTAGCCGAAACAGCTGAAGTCATAATGTTACAGAAAACCGCAGAAGAACAAAGCAATACTTAGAGAGATGGAGTTACATTTATTACGCTCGGGTCCAGAGGAAAACGAATCTCAAATTCTGGGCCCCAACATGCAGGAATTCTTCCTATTTATATGATCCTACCCTCTTTGTCTCCCAAATATGGAGTGTTTCCGGCCCCCTTTTGCAAGTTCTTAAAGAGCCAGTGTGTACTAGGGCCTTGAGACCTCAACCAGAGGCCTGGCCTGGCGCCAGCACTGATGACCTTGTCTGGGGAAGGTTATATCCACAGAAGCCAAATAGCAGGGTTAAAATTTCAAACAGCAGTTTTCATACAAGATGGATGCTTCAATAACATGGTAGAATATCACCTTGTGATCATTTTTTTGGTGAAACGTACAAGCTGAGGCCACGTAATATTGGGTCTCTTTACAAACCGGTTCTTGATAGGCCAGCTCTGGCTTTTTTATAGTATAAATTTAGAGGAAATTGGTGTTCTAAATCAGCGGTCCCCACTCATGGATCACCAGCGATCCATGAACCACTGGTTGGTGACTGCTGTTCTAAATGGTCTCAATTCAGACTATACTTCAGAACCACTTGTGTAGCTTTTCAGTAATACTCCTGTTTGGGTCATATTCCACTTAGCTTCTGATTTAATTGTTCTGAGCAATCACTCCAACTCATTGTATTTTTTAATCACATGGGGAGATTTTAAACATATTGTTGGCCAGGTGCCACCTTCAGAAATTCTGTTTCAGTTCCATATAGTAATGTACAGCCAGGGTTGAGATGCATGGACTGCAATACATCTCATTTTATGAATTCATTGTTATATTTGTCTCCAAGACCTTAACTGTAGGTAAAAAATAAAAAAAATGCAATTTATCAACTCTACCCAAATCAGTGTGTTGTTTTATTCATTTAAATTTATTTTATTTTTTTTAAATCGTCACCCAAAGGATAATTTTTTCCATTACTCTTTTTAAGAGAGAGTGGGAGGGGAGAGGGAGAGAGAGAGAGAGAGAGAGAGAGAGAGAGAGAGAGAGAGAGAGAAGCATCAATGTGAAAGAGACACAGCTATTGGTTGCCTCCCGCACATGTCTGACCAGGGCCGGGATTGAGCTTGCAACTGAGGGATGTGCTCCTGACCGGAATCGAACATGGAACCCTTCAGTTTGGGACCTGGCACTCTATCCCCTGAGCCAAACCATCTAGGGCTTATTTTTATTTGAAGTGGATTCTGTTCAGTGCCATGGGTCAGATTAAGAATGCTCAATGCAATGACATTTGCAATTGTTTATAAAATAATAGCAGCAGACCCACTGTGGGCACTCAGAAAACACGTGCTGCTGATGGACAAAGGGGTGTTTTTCATGGGTTCTTGGTTTATCCATGAGTATTTCACTCCAAACTGACTATTGCTCAGCCTCTGCATGAGGGTGCTGAAACGTTGACTCAATGAATGGGTACATTTCATGAACCACCCAGCTGAGCGGGTTCCTTTGGGTGTAGCTGTTTTGCTTTTTCCTTCCTCTGAATATATGGTTTTGTTCACTTAATCAAACAAATCCAGTTGTTTTGCTGTTCTGTAGATACATTCTTTGTGTGGCCAAGAATTCTGTTTGTGGTGGCCACACCACAACTCCCTCTGAATGCAGAGCAGCCCAGCACACAAGTGCTAATTTGAATCAATTGTTAGGATTGCCAGCAACAAACCAAAGTGACCTCCAACACTGGGTTCAATTAGCAACCCTGCAGGCAAAGCGCGGAGTTTATTCCATCATCCTTCTCTTCATCCACCAAGAACCTTTATCTTCCTGAATGGTGAAATAATAACAGTGTCAAATTGAAGGCATATTTCGTTCATCTTAATTTTCTGTGTCTTTTTTTCTGAGTATGAACTTAATATGTGTTTGTGAATCAATTCAAATAACATAGAAATGCATTAGGCAGGACATTCAAGTCCCTAAGAATCCTATCCACAAGCGATAGCTATTCATGACCAGGACACTGAGGCCCCCTTGGACTCTCTTCCAGATACTTCTCCCCAAGAATTACTCTTGATTGTTGTATTTTGTTGTTTGTTTGTTTTAAATATATTTGTATTGGTTTCAGAGAGGAAGTGAGAGGGAGAAGAAGATAGGAACATCAATGATGAGGGATAATCATGGATCGGCTGCCTCCAGCACGCCCCACACTGGGGATAGAGCCCACAACTGGGGCTTGTGCCCTGACCGGGAATTGAACCCCGACCTCCTGGTTCATAGGTTGATGCTCAACCACTGAGCCATGCAGGCTGGGTTACTCTCTTTTAAAAAAAATATATTTTATTGAGTTTTTACAGAGAGGAAGAGAGAGGGATAGAAAGCTAGAAACATCGATGAGAGAGAAATCTCAATCAGCTGCCTCTTGTACACCCCCTATTGGGGGTGTGCCCGCCACCAAGGTACATGCCCTTGACTGGAATCAAACCTGGGACCTTTTAGTCTGCAGGCCGACGCTCTATCCACTAAGCCAAACCGGTTTTGGCCCAAGAGATACTCTTAATCTGTCTTTTCATAGCACACTTTGGTTTTGCCTATTTGCATTAATTGTTTCATAAAGTATGTTATCTTCTGTGTCTGACTTCTTTTGCTCAACATGATGTCTGTGGGATTCCTCCATCTTGTTGGAGGTGGCTGGCGTTTATTCTTATTCCTGTGTAGCATTCTATTGTGTGAATATATCACAAGCTGTTCATTCTACTTGGATAGGCATTGGGTGGTTAACAAGTTTTGTTGCAAATAATGTTGCTATGATCATGCTAGCACACATTTTTTGGTACATATACACGTGTTTCTATTGTTTTTATTGCCAATGCTTTATTTTTTATTATCAGAGATGGTGTTGAAGTGAGTATGTCTGTAAATGTATCTTGCACTTTTTATAATATTTCTATAAAATTCATTTGTAGAAGTAGATTGCTAGGCCAGGGGGTATGCACAAGTACATTTTGAGTAGATATTGCAGAACTCTTCTCTGAAAACATTTTGACTCTTAAACTTGCTCTGCACCCCAAGCAGCCCGTTGTGCCTGCATCTCTTTGCTGTTGCCATGATCTGTGACGCAGATGCAGCTCTGTGTCTTCTGGACTACAAGGCAGAGCTAATGGGAACCAGAATCTTCTCTCTGGCCCTTTTCACACACTCCCTGGTGGCTAGTTTCTCTCTCATCTGTCCACTGAAGGACAAGAATGAAAATGACCTGGTGTCCCGGGATGCCAGGGACATGGCCAGCAGAAACAGAATAAATGGATGCTATAAGAAGATGTTTCAATGGCCCCCATGTCTCAAAGTGCCCCCCCTTCCAGGCTAAGATGATGTCATTTACCAGGTGAAGATAGGAGTTTCTAATCTGGGAATGACAATCATAGATTTTACCAACAAGTGGTCCATTCAAAACGACCTGTCATTGGGAGCATGAGACTAGGGCATGGTTTTCTGATCTTGGATCTCTTGCCCTTTAGGGTAGGATCATTCTCTGTGCATGTTTGGGGGGAGTGGAGCGGTCCTGTGCACTGTAGGAGCTGTCCTGTAGCAGCATCCCTGGTTTCTACCACCGGAAACCAGTAGAACTTCACTCCTCAGCTGTGACAACCAGAAATGTCTCCAGGCATTGCCAAGTGTCTCCTGGGAGGTAGAATCACTCTCATTAAGGACCATTGGGCTACTGGTTACAGAGAACCTTGCTCTGAGTCAAATTATGTTCAGATTCTGGCTTGACCACTTCTTATGTGTGACCTTGGGCAAGTACCTAAACTCACTGTGCCTTAGTTGGCTCATCTGTAAAACACAGATGTTAGTAGTAATACTTTAATCAGTTGTAAAGATTAAATGAGTTTCCTTTGGCACAAAATAAGTATTCAGAGTTGTTAGCTTCATTAGTCATTATTATTATTATTATTATTATTATTATTATTATTTTAAGGCTGAGGTGGTGGAGAAAAGTGTTCAGTTTCTACAGAAAGATGTGGATAATGAAAAACATAAAAGGACAGTGGGTTCACAGCCCTTGGAACAGGCAGTGGGAAAGCATTATTTAAGTTCTACAAACACAAACAATGCCATTTGGTTGTATCTTTCTTCCTTCTCAAATTAACATTTTCAGAGACCAGAGTTTGTGGAAAATAGACTTTGGCAGCAGAATTGGGAGTTTTTAGGAACATGTTGAATCACTGGAGGAAAATATTTTATTGTGTTCCTCTTCTTAATATGAAATTAGTATATGTTTAATAGCTTATTAAACATTTATTTTTTATTGATTTCAGAGCAGAAAGGACAGGGAGAGAGAGATAGAAACATCAATAATGAGAATCATTGATCGACTGCCTTCTGCAAGTCCCCAACTGGGGATTGAGCCTGCAACCCAGGTATGTGCCCTTGACTGGAATCGAACTCAGTACCCTTCAGTCCTCAGGATGACACTCTATCCAATGAGCCAAACCAGCTAGGGTTACACTTTTATTTTAAATAGTATGTTCAGTGCTAAACAGCCATTCAGTTTTTGATCTAATTGAGGACAATGTTATCTGCTATGAGCTTTGTTGGGCTGATTCTCCCCTGGTGTCCTCTTCTCCCAGCTGAGGTCCAACTTGGACAGACTCTGATGCCAGGAAATGGGTCTTCGTACCAGTGGGACAGAGTGGCATCCTGTCCAGGGTTCCAGATGAGGAGTGCAAAGCCAGGATTGTGACTTTGTGTTGCCAAAGTGCCATCCTGGCAACTTCTTTTGGGGTCTCAGGTTCTCAACTGAGCAGGTGGGGTTAGGTCAGCATTTCCCAACTGTGTTCTGAGGGATCTGAGGGATGCGAAGAGATGTTCTGAAAAGAAAAGGAGGCGAGATTATGGCAAATGTATTTAGTAGATGCTCTGAGTTATAATTTTCCACCTGTACGACTTCTCCATTTTTCCTTAGCTATTGTTTATTGTAATGGCTCTTTAAGATGGAGCTGACATGAACAACTTTCTCAAACTTATTCGATCATGGAACAGTTTGGGAGATCCTATATTAAATAATTTATGAGTCCCTTGTATGTATAGAAATTTCTTGATTCTTTCTGTACTTACATTGCTCTGACAAATTACCACATAGTTATAGGCTTAAAACAATCACACTTAAAAAAAAACATATTTTATTGATTTCAGAGAGGAAGGGAGAAGGAGAGAGAGATAGAAACATCAATGATGAGAGATTATCATGGATCAGCTGCCTCCTGCAGGCCCTATACTAGGTATTGTGCCCCAAACCAGAATTGAACCTGGGACCCTTAAGTCCACAGGCTGACACTCTATCCACAGAGCCAAACTGGCTACAGCAACACACTTACTAACTTACAGCTCTGTAGGTTAGGAATCTGACACAGGCCTCACTGGACTATAATCCAGGTGTCAGTGACGCTGCATTCCTTCTGTGGCTCTCAGGGAGTCTCCATTTCTTTGCTTTCTCTAGCTTTCAGGAACCACCCCCATTCCATGGCTCATGGCACCCTCTCTCCATCTACAAAGCCATAGATGTTGCAAGCCTGACCACTTTTCAATAGTCACATCTCCCCCTCACTGTGAACTCGGCTGGAAAAGATTCTCCTATTTTAAAAGCCCATGTGGCCTGGCCAACATGGCTCAGTGATTGAGCATCAATCTGTGAACTAGGAGATCATGGTTTGATTCCTGGTCAGGGTGCATGCCTGAGTTGCAGACTCAAACCCCAGTGTGGGGTGTGCAGGAGGCAGCTAATCCATGATTCTCTCTCATCTTTGAGTTTCTGTCTCTCTCTCTCCCTCTCCATTCCTCTTTGAAATCAACATGTATTTAAAAGCCTATGTGTCCACCTGGATAATATAGGAGAGTCTTTCCATCTTGAAATAATTAATTTCATTACATCAGTAAGGGCCCTTTTGCCATGTAAGATGAAATATATTGAAGTTCCAGGGGTTGGAGTGTGAACATCTTTAGGGGTCTCTTATTCTGCCAGCCACACTAGCTGTCCCAATGGTGTCTCCGTTTCTCAACACTGGAGGATGTGAGTGAGATAGCATTCTGTAGAACCAGAAGGAAGTTCATGAGATTGTTTTCTTATTTATTTGCTTCTGATCAACTCTTGCAGTATTGAACAATTGTCTTGAAATCTCACCCACAGATAAATAAAGTCAAAGAATGCAAGAGTAATTATAAGAGGCTACTGAACTATTTTGTGTGGCATTTTATTTTTAGCTTCTCTCCTGATACAGACAAGAATATTTCCTTTAAAGAAGCTAGACTCTAAACAGTTCTTTATTTTAACATGTACAATTGCCAGGCTGGATATCAACAACTAGTCTTTGGATATAAGATAGGAACATAGAGGAGTTAAAGGAATTATTTTCTTTTTGTGATATAGCCATTACCTGGCTCAATTTCTAAAAAAAAAAAAAAAAAAAAAAAAGTGAACACTACAAACCTTTAAATTTTTCAAGCCATTCATGCTCATTAGCTGGTGAAAGAAAAGAAACTGAAGGATTGTTCTTCTCACGGCTTGATAAAAGCTCCAATGGCCAACTTATATGAAGTGGAGACACTATATGGGCTTACTCATAGTTGTTGATATTTTATATGATGTGACAGGAATGAGGTGGAAAATGAGATTTACACTAAAACATATTTTTAAATCTTCATATTTGTACTCATGCTGTTTAAGTTTATGTTGTTGTTTTGTTTGGATATTTATATAATTATCAAGTGATCTAGCGATTTCACTCCTAGGCCTATGCCTAAAAGAATTAAAAACATGTCCACATGAAAGCTTGTACATGAATATCTGTAGCAGCTTTATCTATAATGGCCATAAAGTAGAACCAACCCAAACGTCCATCAACTGAAGAATGGTTAAACAAAATTTGACATCACCATACAATGATTATCATTTGGCCATAAAGAGAAATGAAATACTAATGCAGGTGAACCCTCAAAACATGCTAAGAGAAAGAAACCAAAAATAAGCAAATCCATAGAGAGAGACATAGATAAATCAATGGTGTTCAGGGCCTGATATGGGAGTGTAATGAAGAGCGGTTGCATTCACCCTCCGCTGCCTTCCCTGAGATTTGAGTCTGTTCCATGCTTCTGTGTCTCTGGATCTACATATTCTATCTAATAAAGCGGGAATATGCTAATTGACCATCACTCTGTCCCAAAGATGGCTGCATCCACAGCTGAGGCCAAGTTCCCTTAAGGAGCTTTAAGGAACAATCAGCAGGGATCTGAGGCTAAGTCCTCTTCCGCCCCCTTGGGGCTTGACAGGGGACCTCAGGCCCTGCCCACCACCCGTTTCTGTACCTTGTACTCAAGTTTGGTACAAAATTGAAAGTGCTCAAAAATAAAGTCTATTAAAAATTCACCCATTAGTTATAACTCTCCAAGTCCCTGTCATATTTTACTATAATTTATTTTTTAAACCCGTTTTTGTATGCCATTGCTCAAGAGGAGGCATTATTTGGCTTATATCAAAGCAAAAGTATTTAGCCGAGTCTCTGAAACACTTTAATTTATCATTTTTAAAGTAGCATATCGAGAAGAAAACATTTCTGGGAGGGAAAATATCTGAAACATGGAACTAAAAAATCTGTGCCAGTAAGTACAGATGGTTTGTTTTTATGTCATACCTGGAATTCTGTGTCATCCTGCAAAGTTGTTTCTCTCTGTTCAATTGCCCCTTTTACATGTTTTGACACTTAATAGTAAAAGCCAGGAAGCGAGATTCCCCCCCCCCCCCCAATTTTTACTGGAAGTGATTTGAGCTACTTTAGAACAAATGTCCTAAATATAAATATTACCCGCCGGTCTTGTTCCCATGCTAATAGATACAAATGGTCTTCTGTATAGACGTAGACTGTACTTTCCCCAAAGCTTTCTTTCAACCAACAAAAACTGCAAGTGCTGTTTCTTCTGAGTGCTGTGTCCATCCTTCCAGAATGTACGGTCTAACCAGAAAGAAAAGGCACAGATGTAGGGAATCAAATAGATTTCCAACGTTGAAATAAGAATCAAGAAAATTGCTGAAATATGAGGGGTGGGGAGGTGAGTTTGATGAGATGGGAGGGAGGTATTATATGAAGTTAAAGTTTTCTGAGAAAATAATTGACATTTAAACATTCCCAACCTTCCTCAATGAGACATCACAAATGATACTCTACACATCTCAAGTGTCTAGGCCCATGGTTGGCAAACTGCGGCTCGATAGCCACATGCAGCTCTTTGGCCCCTTGAGTGTGGCTCTTCCACAAAATACCACAGCCTGGGCAAGTCTATGTTAAAGAAGTGGCATTATAAGAAGTTTAAGTTTAAAAAATGTGTCTCTCCAAAGAAATTTCAATCGTTATATTGTTGATATTTGGCTCTGTTGACTAATGAGTTTACCAACCACTGGTCCAGGCCATTTAGGACCCTAAAAGAAGAATAAAGGAAAAATAATCTCTTGAGCTCATACATACATACATACATACATGCATGCATGTTGTAATGATAGTTATAAAAAGATGAGCTTCTTTGCTGTTTGAAATTGTGAAATGCCCCATGAACTGTCATTTCCTGTCTACATGTCTGCTGAGTTCTTTGCAGTGGGTCCAGAACAGACTCAGGAAACTTTTTGTGGTGAAGGGCCAGATGGTAAATATGATAGGTGTTGGCTGTCATACTGCAGCCACTCAACTCTGCTGTGGTACCAGGGTTCAGCCCTAGACTGGGCCTGGCTGGGCTCCAGTTCCCAAGAACAGGCAGGGGGCTGGTGTGGCTGGGGCTGGGGCTTGTCCACACCTGCTCCAGATCAACAGTTGTCACCTCAAGGCCAAGTCATGCCTTCATTGAGGTATGAGATATAATGTATGACAGATAATACATCCTTCACAAACTTAAGAATTTTACTTTGTAAGAAACTAGATGAGAGATGCTTTGAGGTGAGCCTAGGACCACTCACACTTACAGTCCTTCTGGTGTGCTATCCTGAGTCATACCTTGCCATACGGGGAGGTGGCATAAGGTGGTGGTTAAGACCCCAAACTCTAGGGGGGTTAAGGCCCATGAATTTGAATCCCAGGTCTGTCACTTGCTATCTGTTTCCTTGGACAAGTCACTTAACCTCCTGATGCTTGATTTCTTCATCTGTGAAATGGGTACATATTAATAGACCTTCCCCCATAAAACTGTTTAATGAATAAGTAGGGAATACACAATCAGGGCTAAGAATAAGAATGAATACATATTTACATCCACAAGAAAAGTTAGATGTTCCTCACATATTGAAATCCCCTGGGGATGGAACATAGCTCCCAGCTTATCTTATCCGTGCTGTGAGTCACTGATAAGCAATCCTTACCAGTGGACTACAAACTCTCACAGTGCTAACAGATTGCAATGTTACATTTTCTTAGATTAAAAAATGTTCTACCCGTAGATGGATATTGAGCAAGAAGACAGCAAAACTCCATGTAGAAAATATGAGCATAAATCAATAGTACCCGTGAGTAAAAACAACATTGGAGCATATAGTTAGGCTATGGCACTGAGATTACCACATGATCAACAAAGTGATTATGTGCCGGAAATTGTACAGTATGCTCTTGATGCTGATATCACTGAACTCTGGAATTCTGGGTCTTACCATTTTTAATAATCAAGTGATGTTTATCTATGTTCATCAGCACACACTTCCTTATTCCATTAATATTAACTAGTGGTTTGGAAGTCAATAAAAATGTAGACTCATTAAAATAAGTAAGTTTAATATTTTAAAAATCACATTAGCATATTATTTATTTTCTTGTGATTATTTTCCAAAGGTTCATGGTGCCATGTGAGTTAAACATTTGTTTGGACTACACTTGGATGAATTCCACGACTTCCTCCCAAAAAGTTTGCCCTGCTTCTTTGCTTTACTCACCACAAAATTGTATATGAGGGTGAGGGGAGTAAAAATATGGGCCAGAGTGAGTGTGTGGAGCACATGTCTCATTCAGCACGCATATTACATAGTTCCATCCTTCCAACAGAACTATTTTTTCTTAGTTGGTACATTTATTAAAAATATAGATGAAGCCCTAGCCTCTTTGGCTCAGTAGATAGAGCATTGGCCTGTGGACTGAAGGGTTCCAGGTTCAATTCCAGTCAAGGACACATGCCTGGGTTGCAGGCTCGATCCCCATTGTGGGGCATGTAAGAGGTAGCTGATCCATGATTCTGTCTCGTCATTGATGTTTCTGTCTCTCTCTCCTCCCTTCCTCTCTGAAATCAATTATATATACATATGAATGTTCCCATGCTTAAATATTGTGGTTGTGTGCTGATTTCCATAAAACATAACTAGTCATAAGGAGCTCTTCAACAAATATACTCCAGAGAGAAGTAAAAAGGTCAACAGGAATGACCGTCAAGACAGGCCACTGCAGATATAACCCTCACATGATGACTACTTGCTTGAAAATGGAGTTTGACATTCTTTACCATTGCACCATCATTCATGGAGAGTGTATATCCAGGCTTAAGAAACATCTTCTCGTACTTCTCAAATAGTTTTCTATTTTAGCCATGAAGGTCAGTTACCACAACCAAACTGGTTCTTCCCAAGTGGAAGTTTTATGTCCAATCAAAGCTTCTCTGCCATCTCTCTGTGCCCCTTCATTTACAGATTCATGTGCAGAGTCAGCACTGCAATCAGATTCTTCACATCCTGCATCCACATGTGATGTCCAGGCTTCAAGTGCTGCCCAACTTCTTTGAGATAAAAGAGTGACTCACGTCAGGGCCACGCAGGAGAGGAGGTTGGGTATGGAGGCGATCCCATCCTCACACCCTAGCGCATCTTCCCTTTCACCTCCGTGGGGTCTGGCTTCAGCACAAGGCCCTTGATAGGGAACATCGCAGCTCTGCCTCACCGGTTTCCACCTGCCATGCTCTGTCCCCATGGAACTATTTTATTTCTGTTTCACAGAGCAGGCAACTGAAGCTTAGAATGGTTCGATGCTCACGTGGCTCGCTGTGGGCTGAGCTGGCATTCAGAGCCAGGTGGTAAGGGTCAGACCACAGAGCCTGCCCCGCAAGCACTGTGCTAGCATGCTGCATCCCATTAGGGGGAGACAGCTGCCAGTGAGCAGAGACCCACAGACCACGGTGCCCCGAAGCCTGTGGCCACCTAGCTGTGCTGCCATTGGAAACGCTACCTACAACACGCTCTGGCAGAAATCATATAAAGTGACATCTGGATCAAGCCCGTGAAAGTGAAAAGTAATTTTAAATTATGAATCCACAAGATCTGGGCTTTGATTTTTTTTTAAAAAAAGTTATTTTTTTTATTGATTAAGGTGTTATATATGTGTTCTTATCTCTCCATTGCCCCCCAACCCTCTCCCCCCACTCATGCCCTCACCACTCGGTTGTCTGTGTCCATTGGTTAGGCCCACATGCACGCATACAAGTCCTTTGGTTGATCTCAGTAACATTATTAGGTATGATTGCTGCTGCCAGTGAAAGAGAAGGGAAAAGCATAAGAATTGCTTGGTATTAGAGAAATCCAGCAGGGTCGATACCTGGAGGAATATGTGAATAGCACACCTATCACATGAGAGTGTGAGGACTTGTGAGAAGGAGGGGTGTAGGTAGGAGGGAGAGAGGCAAAGGCGCATGCCAGATGCTTTGTGGTGTTTGGACAAAGGTAATGCCCTCTGGGGAAATGCTAGCAATTTGCCACCCTGGTGGCTTCCCCACTCCCGGCCGTTCCACTGGACCTCAGGTTGGGCTGCAGATAGAATCCCCTGGAGAGCTTTGCAAATCTGCTAGGGTCTAAGCCCCAACCCACAGTCTCATTGATTTGCTCTATACCTGTGCTGTCCAACACAGTAGCCATTAGCCACTGTGGCAACTTACATTGAAATCAATGAAGAGTAACTAAAATGTCAATGGTTCCATTTCACTAGGCACATCTCAAGTGCTCATTAACCATGAAGGGCTAGTGGCCCCACATCAGACAGTAGAGGTAACAAAAATTTCCATCATATAGAAAGGTTTGGGGGACCTCACTGGTCTTAGAGGGAGATGGGCAAGAGTATATATTTTAATGCCAGAGCAATTGACTTTCTTTTATTTATTTTGTAAAATATATTTTTATTGATTTTAGAGAGGAAGGAAGAGGGAGAGAGAGAGAAAAACATCAATGATGTGAATCATGGATTGGCTGCCTCCTGCACACCCCACACTGGGGATCGAGCCCGCAACCCAGCCATGTGCCCTGACCAGGAATCAAACCAGTGACCTCCTAGTTCATAGGTCAATGCTCAACCACTGAGTCAAGCCGGCCTGGCTCTTTTAAATTGAGGTATGCACCAAGTAATTCTAATTTGCAAGTGGGTCTGAGGACTGTTGCTCCTTTTAGTTTGTTCTAATATTTATCACACCAGCATCTGAACGAATTTTGCTTTTGAAGCAAATATTTCAAGTATTAAAGCTAGACATTTCCTACAGCCTAATAGTGTGGATGCATGTATTTTATTTAAAACACATTGATTTCTCATTTGCTCCCCAAGGAAAGATCTAGATGAGTTAACTACCAGCCTTTGATGGAAAGTGTGTAAGTTGCCTTTCCCACTTAGTTTGAAGTATTACAACAATTAGTGCTGATTTTGAACTGCCTGTTGAAAGTGTTTACTAAGATAAATTGTCTTAAGCAGAAACTCAGAGGCTTATGTCAACAGCCCACATTTTGGGCAACAGATTAGAGGTGATTAATATTTGGTGACACTCGAAATGAGCTCATTAAGGTAGCAAGTTAATTAAGTTTAATGTAATTTTTAGGGAGTTGTTTTTCTTTCCCTTAGAGAAGAACCTTATTGAGAGGAGCTTTTTGTAGTGTTCAGTGCAATTGATGAACAAAATGTGGTAAAATGACAGTATTGAAATGAGAAAGTGGAATTCAATTTGCTGTTGCCTGCTTTGTTTGGCCTATTGGTTTTCAGCATAGGGTTTTCCATCTGCTGCATATGAGGTTCATCTGTCCTTAAGGCTTGCTTTATTTTCTGCTGCTTTGTACATATTATATCTGATGTGGGACTGAGTTCTCCAGTTTGAGATCACACTTCTTCAGTATTCCTGATCCTCTTGTTGGGTGAGCTTTGAATCTGCCCGTATCTGAATAATGACTTGGTCTGCAGAGAGTTCCCATGATGAGTACCCTCTTATCTGAGTGTCCTTGTTGGATGAAACCTCCAACTTTCATCCTCGTGACTCAGCTCTCCTCAGGACACGGGTAGAAGAGCGGCCTGTGAAGTCAATGCCATCCTGTGCAGTAGATCAGAACTAGTGACGCCCTTCCGCATATCTCCATGAGAACCAGAAGAGAGTGCTCTTTGCTGGGTCCGCCCTCCCTGACATATACAATGAGCTGTGAGGTTTTCACTCTATCTCCGAAGTTATTTTCTCCAAATATAATATTAGACTTGATTCCATGAGCATTGAGATTGATTGAAAAATTGAGGGACTCATAAAAAAAAAGCACCCCTAGCTGAAACCGGTTTGGCTCAGTGGATAGAGCGTCAGCTTGCAGACTGAAGGGTCGTGGGTTTGATTCCGATCAAGGGCATGTACCTTGGTTGGGGGCACATCCCCAGTGGGAGGTGTGGAGGAGGCAGCTGGTCAATGTTTCTCTCTCATCGATGTTTTTACCTCTCTATTCCTTTCTCTTCCTCTCTGTAAAATATCAATTATATATATATATATATAATTTTTTTTTAAAGCACCCATAAGGGCCACTTGTTCTATTGCTGCTGAAAGTTCTTTTTGGTCAGTTGATGTCACCCATGGATCCTCCCTCTACCACACACATTGTAGACTTCAATGTCTGTTTCCTCTATCTATCCCCTTCCTATCTGTTCTGTGCCACTCTGCTTCATTCATCTGTCCTAAACCAGCCCTTTCATCATGTTACACCTCTGCTCAAAAACTTAAGGTACAGCCCAGCAAGGTGTGGCTCGGTGGCTGAGCATCGACCTATGAACCAGGAAGTCACAGTTCCATTCCTGGTCAGGGCATATGCCCGGATTGCAGGCTCTATCCCCAGTAGGGGACTTGCAGGAGGCATATGATCAGTTTTTCTCTCTCGTCATTGATGTTTCTCTCTCTCCCTCTCTGAAATCAATATATATATATATAATTTTTTAAAGAAAACTGAGGGTACATATTTCTACTTATAAAGGTATGACATTCAGGAGGGTTTCTAAAATGCCTGTTCCTCTTTCTTGAAAACAAGCTCCAGTCCCTCCCTGTACCCTCAGAGGTAATTGCTCTCTGTACTGCTTCCTCCTGCTTTCCTGCCTGTTCGTGCACATTTCTGCATTTGTTCCATAAGGGCTTTGGACACTCTGCTGCCCTCCATTGATTTATGCCGCTTGCAGAGGCCTTCTGGTCTCTGTGTCATACTTTGCACACGCGTCTCCAAAGGCCTCATTAAGGAAAAGGTCATGGGCATGCTGCGATGTAGCCTGAGGATTTAACCCATTGCATTTGGAAGCAGACTGCCTGGGCTTGAACTTCTTATTCCCTAGTTGTGTGGCTTCCGGCAAATGATCTAAGCTCCCTTGGTCTTAGTTTTCTTGTCTGCAAAAAGATGATAATCTTAGTACCTGCCTCCTCAAATATAGCAACTCTTCATGGATGTTGTTTGTTGTGTCTTTGACTAGTTCAGATTTGTGGCATACAGTAACTTTGCAGCTACCTAATACTCTGCTTTTATGGTAGATTTTTAGATGTGAACGATCTAAAAGTTACGCTCCCTGCAAATAGGTCACAGTAGCAGCAGAAGGGTGCTGAAACTTAGGCCAAGGTCAAGTGCTGGGGTGGGGAGAGGACAGAGAATTACGGTTAAAAAAGCAAATGACAGCCCTGGCCGGTGTGGCTTAGTTGGTTAAGTGTCGTCCCATGCACATAAATGTTGCTGGTTTGATTCCCAGTCAGGGCACATGCCTAGGTTGTGGGCTCGATCCCCAGTAGGGGGCATGCAGAAGGCAGCTGACCTATGTTCGCTCTTGCATTGATGTTTTTCTCTCTTTCCCTCTCCCTTTCTCTCTCTCTAAAAAATCAACAAAAATATTTTTTAAAAGAGAACTCAAATGACAGCAACAGGGGGCAATGCAGAATACTCCTATGTGCTTGCACTTGTGACCTTTCCTCTTGAAGTTCTGAGCATCCAAAGGTTGAGTGTGGCAATTAAACAAAAATATACCACATTTCCAATGTGCTCTTTAGGGTAGCTGAAGGATTAAACACCCTTTACAATGTGTATTTTTTGTGTACAGTCAGAAAAATATTAAGACCTTAAGTGCCAATTCTATGGGACTGGCCAAAAGAAGTTAATTGGACCAACAAAAGGTATATCGATTAGAATAAGACATGATTCTAAAATGTAAGAGCATCACCGGTTTCTAAATATGACACCCTGAAAGATGTCATTGAACATGTATTTATCTTCTTGTTCTTAAAAGACTTCCTACATCTTCTGCAAAGTGAGTTAGAAAGAGTAGTTTTTTTTTTCTTAAATATGTTTTTATTGATTTCAGAGAGGAAGGGAGAGGGAGCTGAAAACCTCAATGATGAGAGAGAATCATGGATTGGCTGCCTCCTGCACGCCCCCTACTGGGGATCCAGCCTGCAACCCAGGCATGTGCCCTGACCAGGAATCGAACCTGCAACCTCCCGGTTCATAGGTCGACGCTCAACCACTAAGCCATGCCATCTGGGCCAAAGAATAGTTTTTATCTCACCATCCAGTGGATCAGGTATTCTCTTTTCATGTGAAGATGTGGAAAGGGAAGGAATGAGCTGCTGTCTGGTTCCTTGGGGAGAAGTACAGGAGAGGTCCTAGGGGCTGGGACTCCAGGTTCAGACTGTTTTGATTTGTAATCTGTGTGTACAGAGGACATTAAAGAAGGGGAGGTCAGCTGCTATAGCACATCCATTCCCAAATCTCACCATACAAGTTTATTTCTTACTCACATTGTCATGATTGATGGGACAGCTGTGTCCAGTGACAAAAACAGAAATGATGCAGACTAGGAATCAAGAAAAAGGTACAGTGAATGGCTAAGGTTGTAGATTCTGAGATTGGAAATTGTTGCTTGATATCCTTGGCTGATGAGTTAAATAGGTAAAAGATGACTGCTGTGTTGTTGGCATTTTTTTCTGGTTATCAAAATTCTTCTGCAGATTGGCCCTTCTAATTGCCTCCTAATAGTTCTTTCTAAGGCTATTTGGGTGACTTTTTGGCCTCCTATTGGTTCTATTTAAGTTGATATATGAATTTTAAAGGAGATTCTTTATCCTCGCCCTTTGTTTTTCTGGACTAAATGCGTTTTTTTCCCCCAAAGAATCTCAAAGATACACAAAAGTGAGGCCTGACTTTATTCCACTCATAAAATCAAGTAGGAAAAATTTCGTAAGATATTGTCTCGAGGTTATTTGAGATTCTTCACTTAAAGAAATAGTCACCTTCATAATTGAGTAAATATTTGTAGTTTCAAAATACACATTGGGGTGTTAAGTATAGAATGGAAATATAGTGAATAATATTGCAATAACTGTATATGGTGCTGGTGGTGTACTGGAAATATCAGAGAAAATACTTTGTAAAGTAACTGATTGTCACCCGGCAGATATGGTTCAGTGGTTGTATGTCGACCTATGAACCAGGTGGTCACAGTTCAATTCCCAGTCAGGGCACATGCCCAGGGTGTGGGCTCAATCCCATGCATAAGGTGTGCAGGAGGCAGCTGATCAATGATTCCCTCATCATTGATGTTTCTATCTCTTCCTTTCCATCCCTCTCTGAAATCAATAACAATATTTTTGAAAAAGTATATGATTGTCTAACCACTCTGTTGTTGTATATCTGAAACTAATACAAAATAATATTGAATGTAAAAACAAGAAAAAAGAAATAGTCACCTTCTTATGAAACATTAATTGACCTGAAAAATACAAATAATTGATTTGCCAGTGTTAATTAGGTAATCATTCTTATTAAATCACCATATGTATTTCCCATTGGATCCTTATGACATGGCTGCAACTAGTGCCCACTTTGGGCTGTGACTCTGTCTTCCAGTTAATCTTTAAGCCTCATAGTTGTTGGGACAATGGCTGCATTACTTACAAGCTGTGAATATCTGAGCAAGTTACTTAACCTTTCTAAGCTTCTGTTTCCTCATCTCTAATGATGGGGATCATAGTGGAACCTACTTTTAATAATGTTTTAGTGGTTAAATGAATCAATGTTCATAAAATCCTTAGGACACTGTCTGACACTTAGTAAGCACTCATTGAACACTACATGTAAATTTCATCGATTCATATAAAAATAGATCGTTTGCTTAACAATGACAAATGAACTGCATACTGATCAATTTTATGTGAAATATTATATTAAGTCACCTGAAAAAGAGGTCTTTATTCCATTAATGAGTATCCATATCACATAAACCATATTCACTATCTGCTGGAATCATGACTATTTTCAACATCCAGTAGAGGTATATGCTGTAATGGTAAATGTTTAGTTGAATTTCTTTTCTCTCTCTCTCTCTTTTTTGTAAATAGGTATCATGTTTTTGTTGTTGTTTTTGTTTTGTTTTTAATATATTTTATTGATTTTGTACAGAGAGGAAGAGAGAGAGTTAGAGAGTTAGAAACATCGATGAATCATCGATCAGCTGCCTCTTGCACACACCCCTACTGGGGATATACCTGCAACCAAGGTACATGCCCTTGATCAGAATCGAACCCAGGACCTTTCAGTCCCCAAGCCGATGCTCTATCCATTGAGCCAAACTGGTTTCGGCTCTTTTTTCTCTTTTTTTAAAATATATTTTTATTGATTTCAGAGAGGAAGGGAGAGGGAGAAAAAGATAGTAACATCAATGATGAGACAGAATCATTGATCTGCACACCCCTTACTGGGGATCGAGCCTACCACCTAGGCATGTGCCCTGACCAGAATTGAACCCCAGACTTTTCAGTCCACAGGCAGATGCTCTATCCACTGAGCAAAACTGCCTAGGGCGTAATCTGAATTTCTTAAAGTTCAATTATTCTAGTAAAGAAAATCATCTGATGTATTTTATTGTTTAAATTCCTTCCTCTTGCTAAATAAATACTAGCAGCAAGAGAAGCTGTGTGTGGCTTACAGCAAGCGGTGATTAACCTTGCAGAATCCTATTAAAAAAACACCGAGTCCCTACATTTTGAGTCAGTAAGATCTTCCATGAAATCACTTCTCTGTTTGTCAATTATACCTGCCGTGATGCTTTTGCTGGACTTCACTTCAGACCACGAACTATAACTTCAGATCAACTGGCAAACAAAGTTGTCTTTCTGAGTTGTTTTTGGTTCAGTGCCATGTGGAATTCACGAAGATCAAGGTCATTGGTGATCAGGATGTGTTTGGAGCCTTTCCTTTTCTCTCTGTTCTTCAGAGATCTCTCCTTCCACCCTTACCCCCAGCCCCACCCCCACCTGCACTCTTTGAAACATGGCCACATAGTTGCATCCACTCTGACCTCCACACCCTCTGCTCAGGAACTGAACAACTCCTCACGGGCTATTGCCCCACAAAGAGCATAAAATTCAGAGCATGTGTTGTGCTTCGGTGTAAAATAGAATGAAAGCTTTTTGTTTTGGTAATGTTTTTTACCCATGTTAGAAAAATGAAGAAGACAGAGGTTTTAAAATAAATGTAAGAATCAAGAATGTGTCCTTAACAAAGAACGCACCCTGTGCTCTGTCCTGCTCTCAGGGGTTTTACCCGAGGTTCCCAACATTCTTTGGTTGATTCCTTATAAGGACAGTTTGCACAGTAACAATCCAATTACCATTTGCAGATCCCCGTGGAAAGGGGAACTTTTTTTTAAATAGAGGAATCCTTTCCCAACTCCAGAATATCTCTTGTAAATAATCTTATTCAAATAAAAGGCAGGAAATCCTGTTTCAATTTCTCTTCCTTCTTGTCTCCCCTCCACACTATTTCACACACACACACACACACACACACACACACACACACACACACCCGCGCGTGCACACGCATGCCACACTCACTCTCTCAGTGACACAGCCTGCCTCTGTCTGAAAGGACAAGAACGTTTCAATGGTCTGATGACAAGACTGCCTGGTGGGGTCCCAGGATTCACAGTAAAGTAGGTGTCTGGCAACAAAAGGTATCGTGGGAGTCACAGCTATGCCAGCTGAGCCATTTCTCAGACGCTTGATATAATCTGCCATTTCAGGATGCATTTTTCACCAAAAAAAATTTTTAAGCAGATTCAAGTTCCTACTCCAAGTCTAGTTCAGTTCAATTGGAGAGGGCAGCAACGACGCAGCTGAATATAATCCAGGGGTAAGTGATGTAAATAGCTCTACTTGTACTTCTTTTCAAGAGATTATTGTGATAAAATGTTGTGATTCTTCTACATCTATCTTGTGATTTTGAAGACATGCAGATTGATCATTGTCTGAGATGTGTGACAGCTAAGTGCTGTGTGTGCCAATGCAGATTTATGAGAACATTCCTTTTAGATTGATTGATAATGTTGGAACAGCTTGAAATGAGCAAACTTGAGCAGGAAGGAGCATGTCATGCTGAAATGGAATAGCAGAATTGGACTGATTTTTGCAAAATATTCGCACTGGCTGTTTGAGGTCTGAAAGGGTAAGACGGCTTACCTTCCCCTCCGAACTTACATTTTAGTTGCTGTGGCTCTGATAAATGTGGGCTTTAGAGAACAACTTAGATATCATGCCAGGTAAGACTAATGATAAATCTAGTGCCATCTGTTTTACAAAAGAGGACAACCTTAAGCCTCTGGATTTGTAGAATTGTCTGGCTTACCTAATTCTATGGTTATGTCTCCTGGTGAAAAGACTCGGTGATAGAAAGAGGCAGAACGTGACTCTTGTTTCCCAGGTCACACTTGGCTACTGCAGGAGTCACCTAACTTCTTTAGACCTGGCTTTGCTCCTTTGTAAAGGGTGGGGTTTGTATTGAGCAATCATGAGAAGTGATGAGATACAAATAATGACTATGGGTCTAGATTCTGCAGCCTGCAAATCTCAACTCTGTCATTTATTAGGTGTGTAATCTTTTAAAAAATATTTTTATAGATTTTAGAGGGAAAGGATGAGGGAGAGAGAGAGGAAAACATCAATGATAAGAGAAAATCATGGATCGGCTGCCTCCTGCATGCCCCCCACTGGAGATCAAACCTGCAACCCTGGTATGTGCCCTGATTGGGAATGGAATCGGGGCCTCCTGATTCATATGTTGATGCTCAACCAGGGAGCCACATCAGTCAGGCTAGGTGTGTGATCTTAGTAAGCTATTTAAGACCTATACCTAGGTTTCCTCACCTAAAATATGGGGCTAATAATTATAACATATTCCTTAGAGTCCTTGTAAGAATTAAATGAGTGAATACAAATAAAGGGCTTAGAACAGGAACTAGTAGAGAGTGGGCCATCTATAAATGTTAGCAGTGTCTTCCAGATCTAATCCGTTTCTGGAGGGCTCTCATTCTGATTTCAGCGAACTAACTGTAATGATAGTAAGACAAGCAAAACCATCAGCTTGTCTGTCATTGAGAAGTGTCTAATTTTTGCAAGTGTTTCTATTTTCTGTGCCCCTTGGATTTGTGCAAGCTGCTTTACCTCCTCCCCATCCAACATTCAAGTGAAGCTTAACACTGAGGATTAAATTGGTGGCTGGTACATAAGTCCACAATTCCACTAGGGACACACAGAAGTGAAATTGGGCTTTTGTTCTGTTGTCCTTACCTTTGGGGACTTCCACTCTGTGGTTACATCCCCTCATGTGAATCACTGGCAAGATTCTTCCACTGGAAATAAGATGTGAGTGATATTTGTTATTGTTTTTTGATGGTGTTAGCACAGGGTTTGACAATGTTCATTTCTACTTCTTTGATTTGTCAATAATCCAGCTACTTTTATTTTACTCAAGCTTTTACATTTTTTCCAATATCCCCAAGTTTTACGATATTTTATGATTTTTTTTTCTTCAGGCTCTTTGGGATGCTGCCCAGAGAAACAAAATCTTAGGAGAGAAGGAAAGGTTGATATCACAGGACAAATCTAAATCATAAATGTTGTGCCTTTACTTTTAGTTTAGTCTAAGGATCAGCAAACTTTTGGAGTAAAAGATAAGATAGTAAATATTTTCAGCTTTGAAGGCCAAAAAGTCTCTGCCAATTTCAACTCTGCTGTTGTAGCATGAAAGCAGTCAATGCCTAAATGAATGTGGCTGTGATGCAATAAAACTTTATGTATAAAAACAATTAGTAGGCAGAATTCGGCTCACAGACAGGAGTTTGCCAAACCCTGGCTTGTCATCATTCCCATTTCATAGATTAGGAAGGCAAAACATGGGGATGGAAAACAGCTTGGCTAGAAAGTGGCAGAACGAGGATTCAAACCTAGGCAATCTAGCCTGCCAAACTTTGCCTTTAGCCACTCCCCCAAGCTGCCCTTGTGTTTACTTATCCCTGCCTGGGATGCTCATCTCTTGGAATCTTCCTGGCTCATTCCCTCCTCTCAACAAGGATTGGCTCAAATATCATATTCTCAGTAAGGGTGCCCTGGAAACCCTCCCACACTCCTGGTTCCCCTCACTCTGTACATCCTCCTTTTCTCTGGGGGTTATCACCTGGTATTTACTATGTAATTTACTCTTTGAATATGTTTGTTTCTTCTCATTTTCCTCCACCAGCCTAGAAGAACTATGAGGGCAGGGCTCTTTGCTTCATGTTGAATTTTTATTGAATTTTATAGGAGAGGAAGAGAAACATTGATGTGAGAGTGAAACATCAATCAGTTGCCTTCTGCATGACCCCTACTGGGGATCAAGCCTGCAACCTGGGCATGTGCCCTAGCCCAGAATCAAACCAGCAACGTTCTGGTGCACGGGACAATCCTCAACCAACTGAGCCACACTGACCAGAGCCGGGGCTCTTTGTTTTGTTCACGAAGACTTCCCCAGGACCTAGAACAGTGATTGACTTATAGCAGGTGCTCTTTAAGTATGTGTTGAATAATACTATATGCTTTTTAATGCTACTGTAACATATTTTGACTCTTCATGTAGCAATAAATAACTAATATACCAAGGCAAAAGGTAAAATGGACTGCCAAACCTACCAACTGTTCAAAAAATTTTTAAATGCTTGCTTTTAAAAACAGACCAGAATCCTGTATAATAAAGGCTAATATGCAAATTGACCAAACAGTGGAACAACTGTTCGCTATGATGCCCCCTGGTAGTCAATGAGCTCCCACAGGGGGAACACCACTCAGCCAGAAGCCAGGCTCATGGCTGTCGAGTGCAGTAGCGGCCTCCGTGGCAGCGCTAAGGATGTCTAACTGCCAGCTTAGGCCCACTCCCTGCAGGGACATTCCTGAGGGCTCCTGGGCTTCGAGAGGGTGCAGGCTGGACTGAGGGACACCCCCCAGAGTGCACAAATTTTGTGCTTGGGGCCTCTAGTAGATACATAAAAGGTAAATGTTATGTAGGATATATGTATTAAAACTTCTCAAAGATCTGTTGAGAAGAAGTGGCTGAAGAATCAAGAAAGGAAGAATTAGCTAATGTTATTCTGTTGTATTCATGAAGGAATAATCTCTTTTAAGAGTCTAAACAGGGGTGTGACAGCTACACAGACACCCGCAGTTTTGCCCAGAACCTCATGAAGAGGGGAGTGCCTTGTCATTGGCAATGTGTTTATTTTTTGGAGTCATAAAGAACTTGGAAGCCCTTTCGAAATGTTGGTTGTGAGCATGGTACTCCATGCTTTGGCACCACATTGTCATTATCTGGGAACTTTGGCTGTGCTAATTATCCATAAATGACAGCTGGCCACAGTAGAAAACAGTTGAAAGTAATTCAGCCCCTAGCGTGGTTGAGCTAAATGGCATGCCATTTTTCAGACCTTAAGTTACTGATCTGGTCTGTTCTTCTGCTCCTCACCCATATGGAACCACAGTTTAGCAGCTGACTTATAAACACCTAAAAAAGACATCTTACACCCAGTGGAGCCATTTAGTGATGAATAATTCAACACACACTTCTGAAGAGTTGTTGGTGTCACTAAAACTGCCAGGTTTAAATGGGGGATGCAAATTTAGAGTAATGATGATTAATATTCATTATAACTAAATTGCCATGTCTTCAGGAATTGCTGGGAGCTAATAAGCATTCTACAAGAAACGCACTTGTGTGGTCTCCTATGATCACTGCAACCTAAAGATGTGTTGTTCTTTGCTCCATCTTATTGATGAGGAAACTGAGGCTCAGAGATATTCTGAATCTATTTAAACCCAGTCCTCACCATCATACCAGTGGGTCTCAACCTTCATTGTGCAAAAATAAGAATCATCTAGCAATGCTGGCTTTTTATAAAGGTGCTTAAGCTCTGTTTCTTATGACCCTGATTTTATAATCTGCGTTAGAGCCTGGAAACCTGGATATTTAAGAAGCATCATCTATCCAGGGAATTCTATGGCCCTAGGTCTGCAGGTCGTATTCTGAGTAGCCCTGCCTCATGCCTGTTGGCTCCCTTGACCTTGGAAAGTTTACAGTCAGTTGAGGTTAAAGAGATGCTGCAATTAGAGACTAACATCAAGGACATAAGAAAACAATGTGGGAGAGACCAAAACCAAAATTATTTCAATCAATTTTAGTTTATGGGAAAATCAAGTCTATTTGGAAAGATGCAATTCAGCTCAAAACAATGACCTTTCTGAATAAATCACAGATATTAGGTTGTTTATTTTTTTCATTTCTCTTTTGCTTTTTTTCTGAATATGGAGACATATACTTCTGGTGGGAAGGAAACCTCTTTGGTTAATACTTCTGGTGAATTGTTTTCCAGTTAATGTAGAGTCTATCATATTGAGACTTTTCATTTAGTTTTCCTCTTTTAAGTTCCTTAGGGGTATTTATACTTCTTCATGCTAGTTATTAATAACTTGTATGATTGTTTATTTACATTAATAGAGGCCCAGTGCACATATTTGTGCATGGGTGGGGTCTCTCAGCCTTGCCTGCATCCTCTCACAATCCGGGACCCCTCAGGGGATGTCATAGAGCCAGTTTCAGCCTGATCCCCTCAGGCCGGGCCAAGGGACCCACTGGTGCATGAATCCAAGGGATGTAGCAGTGCCAAGTGGCAGGCAGCCAGGGAGGAGCCCTAGCCAGGGCGGGCACAGCTCTGCTGCCACTCATCCCAGCCCCACTATGTCTGCTGCCGCTGCTGCCAGTAGCACTGTCATGGAAGCAGGAGAGGCTACTGAGCTTGTCAGCCTTGAGCCCGGCTTCTGGCTGAGTGGTGCTCCAACTGTGGGAGTGTACTGACCACCACGGGGCAGCTCCTGCATTGAGTATCTGCCCCCTGGTGGTCAGTATGCATCATAGTGACCAGTTGGCCAGTTGTTCTGGTTGTTCTGGTCATTCCCGTCATTCAGTCATAAAGGTCACTTAGGCTTTTATATAAATAGATATACAGAATAATACATGTATAATTCTATATAATAAAAGGGCAATATGCAAATTGACCCTAATGGTGGAATGACCAGAATGACGGCTGGGCAAGTCACCATGAGGCTCATTGACCACCTCTCGATCCCTTTCCCCAGGCAGCACACTCTGATCGCCTGATGGCAAATGGGGAACTGGGGTTGGATGGCTGGCAGCACCAGGCCAAGGACATAGGTGGCACCAATACACAGAGGGTGACCCATGGCGGGGGGTGAGGCCAGCAAGGCGGGCGGGAACAGCCAACCTCTTGGTCCCTTCCCATGGCCATCAGGCACCGATCACCTGATGGCCAATGGGGAACTGGGGGTGGGTGGTGGTGAGGAGTGGGGCCAGCTGTGGGCAGCCTGGGAATATGGCCCTGATCTTACCCCATACGAATTTTGTGCACCTGGCCTCTAGTATACATAATAATGCATAATATAGATAAGAATATATAATGCATGCCTTTAATGGTAAACAAAATTCATACATGATTGTTAATATCTCCTGACACCATCATTTTAAGTAATTCTATGTAATTTGGGCCAGGGTTTCTCAAACTCTGCACTGTGGAAATTTGGGGCCAGACAGTTCTTTATTGTGGGGGACTGTCCTATGTATTGTAAGACATTGAGCAGAATTGTGACCTCTACCCACTAGCACCTTCCCAGGGTCATTATAGTAAAAACTTTTTATAGACATTGCCAAATGTTCCCTGAAGGGGGCAAAATCACCCCCAAGGACCACTGAGCTATTTGGTATCGTATTGCTACCCTTTATTAGTGTAGTTTCACAGTACCCCAGAATGAAAGGACATTTTTATCATTGTAAGAGCCCTTAGTCTTTCGAGAAACATTGGGTCAGTTTCAACTTCACTTACATTTATGAAATTGAAACAAAATTGAAATCATCCACTTTCAGTCTTTAAAAAGAATTCTATGACGACCACCCGAAAGACTGGATCCAGAGAGCCTTAAAATGAGTCATCCATTTATGAGATAAACAGTCACCATAGAAAAATGCTGACCTGGAACATGCATTTGGGAGTTGAGAAACAGCCAGAAACACATTGTAGGCCATGCCAGTGGGCTTTGGCATTCTCTGGCTGCTTCTTTATTAACTCCTGGCCCATGTAATGAAAGTGACAAGGCACCATTAACCTTTGTATTAGGTCTAGTAATAATTAATGTCGTTTCTAATACTTTTTTAAATCAAATTTATTTAAACAATACAACAAAATTTAATCAACAATATAGTTGCCGTTGTTTTCTACTACTTGTGCCCAACGCTCAAGAAGCATTTTAATCCCTCTGTTGTAAAATTCTTGAGATTTTGATGCAAAAAATTCGGTCAATGCATTTTTGAGGCATTCTTCATTATTAAATTTTTTTCCAAGAAGAAAGTTTTGCAAAGAACAAAACAAATGGTAATCGGAAGGGGCAATATCAGGAGAATATGCAGGTTGAGGGAGAACTTCCCATTCCAACTGGCGCAGTTTTTCAGCAGTGATTCTTGCAGTATGCGGTCGTGCGTTATCGTGGTGAAGAATTACGCCCTTCCGATTAATCAGCGCGGGTTCTTTTTCTCTTAAAGCTTGGGCTAACCTTTCCAATTGGGCACTATACACTGCACTTGTAATGGTTTGGTTAGATGGTAAAAGTTCATAATGAAGAATTCCTTTAAAATTCCACCAAACACACAACATCACTTTTTTCGCATGCAAGTCAGGTTTTGGCGTGGGCTGCGGAGCCTCATTTTTGTCCAACCATTGAGGCCGCCTTTTCAAATTAACCTACAGCACCCATTGTTCATCTCCGGTAACAATTTGCTCTAAAAACGGCAAATGGTTTTGATGAGAGAGGAGCGAACTGCAAATTGTGACTCTTTGATTACGGTGGTTGTCGGTCAACTCATGAGGAACCCATTTTCCAAACTTTTGGACTTTGCCAAGTGCACGCAATTGATTGGAAATTGTTTTTTGTGAACAATTTAAAGTTGTCGCAAGCTCTTGTTGGGTAATTTGAGGATTTTGCACCAAAAGAGCTTGAAGAGCTTCTTGATCAAAATTGGACACACGGCCTCGACCACTCTTGTCATCTAACGAAAAATTTCCCTCGCGAAATTTCTCAAACCAACGCTGGCATTTTCTGGCGCTAACTGCATCTTGACCAAGAGCACTACAGATGTTTTTTGCAGCCTCACTTGCTTTTCTTCCTAATTGGAACTCGTAAAGCATGCAGTGCCGAATATGCTCTTCATCTGCCATCTTCTTAGCCCTAGTTTTGCAACAAAAACCAAACCAAACACAAACTTTTTCAAGCAAAACTTGTTAATTGCACTTCACATGTTCTGTAGATACCACGTGTTTGAAGGTTATGTCCATACAAGTCAACGCCAAGCAAGATTTTAAACGAATGTTTAAAAACGACATTAATTATTACTAGACCCGATATTCATGCCTTCCTGCTCATGCAAGGTCTGATGGGTGAGTGTGGGTGTCATGGATTAATTTTCCTCGGGTCTGATATTATTAAGTTTATTTTCTGCCCTCATATACAGGCATTTGTTGGCTCATCACAGTCTGTTTCAACAGACTGTTTCTTAGCATTTTATGCAAACCCAGAAGACATTCTCCCTCATAGATGCAACATTACATGGCTCTGTTAGTTTCCAGCTTCTTATTGAACTCCATGTACCTAATTCATTTAGTCCCTTGACAGATAAATATTTATTCAGTGACAATTAAGTACCAGATACTGTCTGAGATAGTGGAGATAGTGGAAACACCAATGCAAATAAACTAGACAAGGTTCTTGCCCTCATGAATTTAGCTGGTGAATATTGGTCATGATGTAGGGTCATAGGCCTGGGTTTCTGGCACATGAAAGTAGATGCTAAATAAACATGTGTAGGGTACTCATTGACCCTAATATCTATATCAGGAGTCAACACAACGATGGCCAGTGGGGCAAATCTAGCCTATTGCTTGTGTTTGTTTGACCTGCAAGCTAAGAATGGTTTTTACCTTTTTAAATGATAGAAGAAAATAAAAAAATAACAATACTTGTGACATGAAAAGTACATGAGATTTGAATTTTAGTGCCCAGGAGTAAAGTTTTATTGGAACATTTATTTGTGTGTGATTTGTGGCTCCTAATTTGCTTTATTGTCAGAGCTAAGTAGTTCCAACAGAGATAAGAATCTGATAGGAGGTCAAGACTTACTTGTTGAAATGTCTGGGAGTGTACCCTCTTCTCAACTCAATCCCCTTCACCCTCCGACCTCCTTTTATAATTCTCCCTTCTACTTCTCCTGTATTCATTTCCTATTGTTCATGCAACAAGTTACCACAAACTTAAATCATCACATGTTGAATATCTTGCAGTTCTGGAGGTCAAAAGTCTGGCATGGGTCTTCCTAGGATGAGATCAAAGGCTACATTCTTTCTGGAGGCTCTGGGGGGAGAATCTGTTTCTGACCTTTCCCCCTTCTAGAAATGCCTTCATTTCTTTGCTCATGGCTCCTTTGTCCATGTTTAAACCTAGCACTCTAACCTCTTCAATTGCAGCATATTTGATGTGTTCATTACTGTTGAGTGGCAGATAGCAGAAGAATGAGATGCTGGAGGGGGGAAAGACAGAAGGTGGAGGGATGGGAGGTTGACAAACTGCAGCAGCTCATACATATTATTCCAGGTCTATACAGATTCCTTAGCTTTTAGTTTTTCAAGTTTGTGGCATATAATGGATTAGGAGACAACTTAGTCCATTATCTATAATCAAAACTGTAACTAAATTATATCATTATTAGTTAATACTACAGGCCCAGGGCATGAATTCATGCATGATTGGGGTCCCTTGGCCTGGCCAGCTGCAGGAGGTTGGCTGCGGGAGCACACCGACCACTAGGGGCAGCTCTTGTGTTGAGCGTCTGCCCCTTGGCAGTGTGCGTCACAGCTACTGGTCGGTCGTCTGGTCATCTGGTTGTAACGGCTGCTTAGGCTTTTATATATATATAGATGCTGCCCACTTGATAATAGATACCTTTAGAGACACCTGGGAAGTCCCTGTTTGTTTATTATTTGATAACCTTCTCCCCTAGGAAAATTGTTTTTTTCATCCATGGGCTAAGTATGGGCTTAAGAACCAATTGGTTCTAGAAACAGTATTACCTTCTTTTTGAAATGTCTCTTCCAGTAGCTAATGCAGCTGCTATGATTTCAGAAAAGCACCACAGACATTTCTCTTTCTGGGGTTTGCCTGTAGCCTGGTCCTGAGCCATCAGCCACCACAAGAATAGTCTTAGGAGAAAATATCTCCATACATTCAAGTCATTACAAATAGCCCAACGTTTTTCTCTCTTTTGCCTAGGAACTCCAAATTTACTAAGGAAGTTGAAAAATCCAAGAAGAATCACAGGCTGTGATATATACTGGACTAAGAGAAATTTAAAGCATTATACTTCACCTTTTATTATGCTAACATGTATTCATTTGTGAAGTTTCAAAACTGTGTAATACTTGATTGCATTTGGAACTGTCTTAGTTGGGAGAAGAAAATGAAGGCTCAAGAGACATCTACAATGGCCAGGTTCTGGTTTTGCCATATTTGGGAATGCATTTATTTATTTATATATTTATCTATCTATCTATTTATTTATTTTTTAAAATAGGATTATCATTTTAAAAAGGTCAAAGCTTGAACATTTTTCTTCTTTCCCCATAAAACATCATTCCCTCCTACTCCTTCTTATCTTGGTAATTAGTGTACTATCCTCCCAGCTGCTCAAGATAGAAATTTCAGAGTCATCCTCAGTGACTTCTTTCCCACCCCACCTCTGCATCCAGTTTATTCCCAAGCCTCTGTGCGATTCCGGGTGTCTCTCTGTCCCAATATGGATCCTCAGCTTACCCAGCTCAGCATGTTTTCTGATTTCTATATCTTCAACTTGGCCTCTCTCTCAATTCCTATGGAAATGTGTTTGCACTCTTCCTTCCTATATGCCAATCTGAGCATGTTTCTCTATCACTGGAGGTTCCTTGATGGCAAATAAAATCCAACCTACTTTGCAATGCCTACAGAGAAAGCCCTCTGGGATCGGGCCCTGATGTCTACATGGCTTTGCCTCCTGCTCTTTTCCTCCTTCCCACCTTGTAATTTCCCCAAACAAGCCTGTTCTCTCGCACTCATTTTCCTTGGCAACCACGGTTTTTTCCGCTGTTGCAGTTCCACCGGGCAAAGCCTTACTCCTCTTATTCAACTCTCAAGTCTCCATTGAAACACTGCCTTCTCTATGAAGCCTCTCTTGATCCCCCAGCCAGAATGTCCAAGCCTTTTCTCTCAGGTGCCCATTGCATGTGGTACTTACTTGGAGTGCCACAGTCTCTGTATGTTATGGATTGCATGCGTTCTTTTTACCAAAGTTTAACTCCTTGAGGACAGGGCTATGTTATCATTTTGAAAAATTCCAAGCCTAGTACTATATTAGGAACTTAGGAAATTTTGTTTGAATTCATTAACTATGTGGACATAGTAAATAAAAATAAAATGTATTTTCTGGGGCTTAGTTTATTTCAGTCTTAAGCTCTGATTCAGAGGTTGGCAAACTACAGCACACGGGCCAAATTCAGCTTTCCACTTTTTTTTTAAGTGAAGTTTCATTGGAACACTGCCACACCCATTTGTGAATTATCTATGACTGCTTTCATGCCACCGAGGCAAAATAGAGTAGTTTTGACAGAGACCACATGGCCCATAAAGCCTGAAATACTTAGTACCTGGCCTTTTATAGAAAGAGGTAGCCAACCCGTGCTAAATAAAGATAAGTAGTCCGTTGGAGCCCACATTTTTAAATGCTTTAAAATATAGGTATGTAATTCCATTTTGACACTTCAAATAGTAGTTGGCTCCTTTAGATATCTAAACTTCACATTTAAAAGTCACTGGGTCATTGGAAACTTCCCATTTATGGGGGGAAGCAACACACTAATCTTGTATTTCATGATGCTTTAAGGGTATGAGTGAAGGGTACAACCAGTTCCTGAATCTCTAACTCCTAACTAACATCTGCTTAGCCCAGTTATACCAGAAAAAGAAAGAAAGATCTTCCAAATACTCTGGACCTTGAAGAATTTTATTCAGTTCACCAAATGGGACAGAAGCCTGCACACTCTGTCGAGACTTGCTCACTTGCTCCTCTCTCCAGATTCACTCTCACATCCAGCTCCCTGAGCCCCTCCTGAGCTCATGATGGTTTTCATCATTATCCTCTGATGCAAATTCATACATGTGAAGACAAATAAAAAACCCTCACTTCTTTTAACTCCCGCGCAGACGTGGCCTTCTCTGTGGGGTCGTTCCGGGCCATGCTCTCTGAAGCTGTGCATACCTGTCCTTCGCTCACAGTCATTGCCCCTTCCTGATGTTGTGTTCCCTCCCTAGCAGTTATCATTCTTTAATACACTATACCCTTTACTTACTTTGTCTATTTTCTGTCCCTACTGGAGTATAATATCTCCATTTAAAAATAAATAAATGAATAAATAAATGAAATTCCAAATAAAGAGGGAAATATCAAAGCTTTAGCATAGTGTCATTCACTCTTTGGAATGAATATTCAAAGCAGGAATTGGCTGCCAGTAGGGAACAAAGATATTTTCACAGTTGCTGGTGCCAGTCTCCCTGTCTCCCTCCTTGAAAATGAGTGATGAGGATGGTGAAGTCTTGTGGGTTCCTGGGTGTTCTACACATCCTCAGCCAATCCTTGGCAGTGCTCATGGGGTCCAGCACAGTTCCTTTCTTCTGAAACTTTCCCTGACTGTTGCTGAAAACATAGACGCCTCTTCAAAGCTGTTGTGCCTCAGTTGACCTTTGTAATTCACAGCAAGTCATCTTAAGTAAAGACATCATCTTCAGAGGATTGAGAAGTATTGTTTCATAGGCCATCACTTTCCCAATGTCTGCACCAGGGGTAGAGCCATTCACTCCCAATGGACATCAGAGAAGTGTGTGTGCACACAAATATAGTCAGGATTGTGGGAATCTTTGCTTTGATTCTTTTTTTTTTTTACTTCATAATAGGTTTTTATTTCATTCTGTTTTTTTGTTTTTGTTGTTATCCTACTGGAATATCCAAACTCTTGACTCTATGGTATGCTACCATCTTGACTAGAACAGCTTTGATGCTTTGATGTGGAGTAATTTATCATCAGTGTCTCATGTCTTTAAAAATATGTGTAGTTCTTATTTATCATATATTGTGATCAAAATATCTCATTAGAGTGCTGCAAATAGAAAGTCAGAAGTTATAATTTAGCACAGAGTTTAAAGGCATAACATTTTTACTTGAGTCCTGGTTGGTTCCAAATGTTTTAAGTTTTATGACCTGGAGAAAATTACTTAATCTCCCCAAGCCTCAATTTCATCTATTATATATTACATTTACATATACTATATATTTCTATAATCTATACCAATAAAAGAGAAACATGCAAATTAACCATCACTCCACTACACCCACAGCAAATCAAGAGTGAGTATGCAAATTATCCCAACCAAGATGGTGGTGCCCATGGAACTGGAGCAACCAGGAGACTCGGGTTGCCCCCGGCAATGGAGGAAACCAAGCTTCCTGACTGCCCTGGCTGGACCTGGCCAGCCCTGGCATATTCTCAAGGAGGTGCTGAAATAAAAGAAAGAAAAGAAAAAAAGGAGGGACTGGGGGCCTGAATCACCGGGGTGTGTGGCAAGCCTGAAAACAGCCCTCAGCTCCTCACCCAGATTGCCCAGGCACCCAAGTGGGGACCCCCACCCTGAAGAGGGTGTGGCCAACCTGAAGATAGCCCTCAGTCCATCACCCCATTAGTGGAATTAATTGGAGGTGATCAGGACAGCAGGAGGAGCAGTTTGGAGTGAGCAGGCCAGCATGGGGGGCCATTGTGGGGAATCAGGTTGTGGGGGGGCATTTGTGGGGGAGCAGGCCGATGGTGGGAGGCAGTTGGGGCAAGCAGGCCAGCAGGCACAGTGGTTAGGGGCAATCAGGCAGGTGAGTGGTTAGGAGCCAACATTCCCAGATTGTAAGAGGAATGTCTGACTGCCAGTTTAGGCCTGATCCCTATAAATTAGCAGTAGGACATCCTTCAAGGGCTCCCAGATTGGAAATGGTGCAGGACAGGCTGAGGGACACTGCCCCCCCTCCCCTCTGCACGAATTTCATGCCCTGGGCCTCTAGTATTAATATAATGTATAATAAGTATAGACAATGCTGGACTTAATAATAGTTGGACTTAAGATTTTTTGACTTTATGATGGTGTTAAAGTAGAAACCATACTTCACTTTTTAAAGAATTTTCTGAGCATTTTTGGTTTGGTTTTGTTCTCTTTTTAAAAATATATATATTTTATTGATTTTTTTACAGAGAGGAAGAGAGAGGGATAGAGAGTTAGAAACATCAATGAGAATCATCAATCAGCTGCCTCTTGCACACCCCATAGTGGGGATGTGCCAGCAACCAAGCTACATGCCCTTGATCAGAATCAAACCTGGGACTTTTCAGTCTGCAGGCCGATGCTCTATCCACTGAGCCAAACCAGTTTTGGCTATTCTCTGATTTTTATAAAAATACATTTTTATTGATTTCAGAGAGGAAGGGAGAGGGAGAGACAAAGATAGAAACATCAATGATGAGAGAAACTCATTGATTGGCTACCTCCTGCATGCCCCAAGCCTGCAACACAGGAATGTGCCCTTGACCAGAATAACATAATGAGTGTCTATCTGTGAAGGTCTGTGTTCATTAACATTGGGTCCTTTTTCAATAAGGAAAAGGTGTTATTTGATAAGTAGAGAGGAGGTCCACGGGGTAACATTTTTTCAAGCTAATTATAGAGCAAAAGATTTATTTTGTTTATTCATTATTAAGATTTCCGTTGTGCACTAGAAAATATTTTAGGACAATAGGTGCTTTGACTGGGAAATTGAGGCAATACAATAGTTCTAATGGTTAAGTTCAGACATATTTGTATCTAATTTGTTATAAGAAACTCCTTTTTTAATCACGTTCTCCAAATGTTGGCTGGATGGGGAAGAGAAAGGAATGAGGCTTAAAGCTGCCCATAGTCAAACATCTAAACTGGAAATTAAATTCATTATTACACACTGCCAACCCTCACATAACACCCTTTCTCCATCAACCCTACCATCACCACCACACCCCCAATGCCAAACACAAGCAGAATCAACAACTTCCTTACTTCCTTGGAGTATAATAAAGTGTAAAAGAAAAAAAAACACATCCTCAGTCTTCACTTTGTCCTTATTCTCAGGGTCTGACTAACTTTGAAATGGCTGGTCTGGTGCCCAAACTTGTAGAATTCTACATCCCTCCCTTCTCACATACCTGCCCCCTTTGTTCCCTCCCCATCATCACAGAACACACAAAAATACAAACACATTTCCTTTATACACAAACTGGTATTTATTTAAGGAGACCATTTATGTTTTGATCTCATAATGCCCATCTCTTAAACATTTTTAAGGGTCTTCTTCTTGTTGGGCCTGGGCATCACTTGTGGAAGAAGAACATTCAGGAACTTGTACTTGTTCGTTTGTTGGCTCGCTTACTGGAGGTTTTGTGCCCATCCTGCAGTGAAATACATTTATCCTTCTCTTTCTGCCTTTTCGCTTCTTGTCCTTCTTCTTCTTAAGGACGGAATTCACCAAAGTCATTATCTTCTTTACCTAGTTGGGAAACAAGTTAAACACAGAAAGACATTGGTTTTGGGGGAGAAATTGGGAAATGGCTGGGAAAGGGGCTTATAATAGAATGACAAGGGATTGAATGAGGAAGTGTCTGTGCCAAAAAAGCACAAGGCCAGAATCTTGGGTGAGGAATTACTGGGGAAGAGGAAGCATATGAGTAGGGTAACTGACCTTCTTCTTCTCTTTGTCATTGAGTGGGTAAACTGACTTGCAGTTCACTTTACTACTTGAAGTGTCTTCCTCCATCCTTGTGGTTGGAATCTGATTCCTTATCTAAACTAGTCTAGTATTTTCTTAGTAACTTTGGCTTTGTTGTAGCAACAGACCTTACTCCAAGGCTCCTGGCCTCTATATATACTCTCTAGGACAATGAGGAGCCACACCCTTCAGCTCTGATTGGCCAACAGTCAGTGGTTGCCATGGTGTGGCTTGACATCACAAAGCCTCAGCTTGACCATCCAGGAGGGGGAGGTGGGAGAGGATGCAGAGGACTCAGATGCTCTGGTTAGAGAAAGGGGAGCTTCCTCAATACCGCCAAAAGTTTTTCTCCAACTGACCTCTCTCTTCCTCATTTCCTCTGGTTCAGTTATTGTCCAGCATATGGCAGGGAGGTGGTGTTTCCTCTAAGCCATTTCCCATATTTCAGTGGTCCATTCCCCTATCCCCCAGATATCACCATTACCTAGTATGTTATGTGTTGTTTTAATAGATGTTTTATTTTAGAATAGTTTTAGATTTACAGAAAAATTGTGAAGATATAAGCCTAACCAGTAGTCATGGACAACAGGGGGGGTGGGAACATGCATGGGGAGGGGTTTGGGATGGGAATGTGGGGATAAGGACAAATATGTGATACCTTAATCAATAAAGAAATTAAATATAATAACAGAAGCAAAATAAAAAAATATATAAAAAAAGAGAGAGAGAAGAAAAAGTGTGAAAATAATACCCATATACCCCATACCCAATTTCCCTTATTACTAATACTTACATTGCTTTTGGTACAACTGTAACATGTAGTGAACCATCAGTGAAACAGTGACAGTCAAACCTAATTCTCTAATATCTCCAATATCAAACAATATGGTTTTAGACCGAGTCGTTCTAAGAAAAAAAAACTATACCAGTTGTGCAATAAAATTTCAGTTCTTGACCTGACAATCCTTTTATGCTGATACCTCTTCCTGACACAAAGCATGTCTCATGCCACAAACAAAGGAGAGGATGTTTTTGTTGGTGGCCAAATCTAAACAGCACAATTTTAAAATAAAAAGAGGCCATCAAGAGCGCCAATGTTGGTAAGGGTGTGAACATGTCCACAAAACAACAACCACAGGCAATTGAAGAGGTAGAAAATGGTTGTTGGTTGGGATAAATGAAGAGTGGTTGGCCAGTGATAGCATGTGGGAGGCAAGGATGTGTGAAAAGTCCAAGATGCTGCATCCTGTCCTCTTGAAAGATGCCCCTGAAAGGAGTGGGGAATGTAATTCATTTAAGGCTAGCACGGGGTGCTTCCATAAATGTAGGAAAACAAATATTTCTCTTTAGATTAAACAGTAAGTATTTCAGACATATACTGTATCTAAGAATGTTAAATCAGGGAATCATTTGTGTGTCTGGAATGGATTCATTAAATTTACATATACACTGAGTGGCCAGATTATTGATAGCTGCAAGCATAATAATCATGCCACTCAGTGTGTGTGTGTGTGTGTGTGTGTGTGTGTGTGTGTGTGTGTGTGTTTTAGAGGCCCAGTGCATGAATTAGTGCATGGTGGGGTCCAGCCAGCCTGGCCAGGTGGAGGGGATATGGGTGGTTGGCCGGCCTGCCTGCTGGTCGAACTCCTGGTTGAGGGGACAATTTGAATGTTGTTCTTTTATTATATAAGATATACACTGAGTGGCCAGATTATTATGCATTCAGAGATCATCATCATCTGGCCACTCAGTGTGTATCAGATAAGGTCAAAAGCAATAAGCACCTCATAAGATTGGTGGAGGAAATAACTAAAAAGCTCTTGGCACAGTCGCTGGTACACAGTAGGGTATCAGTACACATTGATCCTTCTGTATCTTAGTGCACATGATGGCAATTAGCAGCAGTTTTTCCTGTTACTGAGATACAAAACCAAAAAAACATTAATCACATAGTTTCCATGTGATTCAATAAAAGACAGGAAATTAGGAAACATATGTAATACTTTCAACAATATTTAAAGCCCTAGCTGGTTTTGCTCAGAAGGGAGAGCATCGGCCTGAGGACTGAAGGGTCCCAGATTCCATTCTGGTCAAGGGCGCATGCATGAGTTTTGGGAATGATCCCCAGTAGGTGCATGCAGGAGGCAGCCGATCCATGATTCTCTCTCATCATTGATGTTTCTATCCCTTTCTCTCTGAAATCAATAAAAATATTTTTAAAAATAAAATAAAATAAAGATTTAAAAATAAATAAATAAAAGGAAGGAAGAAGACATGTGTAATACTTTCAACAATAAAGATTTAAAAATAAATAACTAGAGGAGGAGGATCCTGGCAGCACCTTCTGCAGCATTTTCCTCGGCCTGTGTGTGCATCATTACATGGGACCAGGGGCTCCGGCAGGCGCTCGGGATTTTGATGTTTGCAACTACCTGGGAAAAGCCATGGTTATCTAAGAGTGGATTTGATTTTAGGCATCGAGAAGGAATTTTTGAACAAAAGGGTAAAGTTGGCTTGACTTTGTGACTAATGAAGAGGATGAGACCTGTGAGATCTAGGTAGATGTGTAACTCTTGCTGTTTCTCCCCTGGGTCTGCAGGGTGACTTCACCTGGAACAGCATGTCGGGCCGCAGCGTACGGCTGAGGTCAGTTCCCATCCAGAGCCTCTCGGAGCTGGAGCGAGCCAGGTTGCAGGAAGTGGCGTTTTATCAGTTGCAACAGGACTGTGACCTGAGCTGCCAGATCACCATTCCCAAAGGTAAGGCCCTGTCTGTTATTCCATCAGGGACATGGCGAGTCACACATCTGCTCTGCCCAAGCTGCAGGGTGCAGAGTCAGCTCAGAGCTGACGTCACACAGGAAGGAAACTGCAGCCTCTTAGTTCTTGGCTGGCATTAGTGTCCATTTTAAAAGACACGTTCAAGAGGGGCAATTTACAAGGCAACTAACATGTTGACTTAAAGGGAAGGTCAGCATGGGGCATTCAAAAGGAAAGCTGTGGCCCGGCCGACATAGCACATTGGTTGAGCATCGACCTGTGGACCAACAGGTCATGGTTCAATTCCTGGTCATGGCACATGACTGGGTTGCAGGCTCCATCCCCAATCAGGGGCATGTAAGAGGCAGCCGATCCATGATTCTCTCTCTTCATTGATGTTTCTATGTCTCTCTCCCTGTCCCTTCCTCTCTGAAATCAATAAAAATAGGTTTTATAAAAAAAAGGAAAGCCATGCATATCTCAACAGTCCACAAGGCTTCAGAACAAGCAATTAGAAGTGTCAGAAAGGTGAGTTTAAAGGTTTAGAAGAAAACGCATGTATATCTCAACATGATTTCAAAATAACCAGTTGAAAAGAATGTTTTAACCATCTATTAAACTTGTCATTTGACCTTATGCAAACCCCCAATCAGGGATTATGCCAACGTTAACTCATTTTTATCCAGTCCTTCACTTGCATGTGTATGTTGGGGTTCACAACTGTGACTCTGGAGCAAGCCAGGCTTGGTAGTATGATGTTCTCACACATACAGATCCTGATTCTGTTCAAAATGAAAAGGCATATATTTGAAGTCCTTCCATCCATAAAAGTCTGTTTCTGAACGTTTACTATCCTCTATAAGGGTGCTTTACGATTTGTATTAGCATGGAGCAGAAATGTAATCTGAGGTGGAACGAAAAGCTATGGTGTTATACAAATACAGTAAACCCACCATAACAAGCAACATTGGCTGGGTGCCTGAAATGTAAAGGGATAACAAGCATCTAAAAGCTACAATATTCCTTTGGAGGATTTCAATGTCTTAAGAAATTCTACTTTTTTTTCCTTTTACTAGGGCTTGAGGGGATGAATCCTGAATATTTATTTATAAAATAATTCATATCACACACACACACACACACACACATCTATATCTAGCAAAACTTAGTTGTCACAGCTTGGAGAAGGATGCAACTTACATGTACTGGGTAGAAGCCAGGATGCTGTCAAGCACACAGGACAGTACCCCACAACAAGCACTATCAGGCCCCAAGTGCCCATGTAGAGTTGTTGAGCAGGCTTGCTATATACACAGATATGTACTTACAGTCTGTCAGTAACCACCACGGCAGCCCAAGCTGGTTTGGCTCAGTGGATAGAGCATTGGCCAGCAGACTGAAGGGTCCTGGGTTTGATTCTGGTCAAGGGCACATGCCTGGGTTGTGGGCTTGATCCTCGGTGGGGCATGCAGGAGGCAGCTGATCAGTGGTTCTCTCTCATCATTGATGCTTCTCTCTCTCTCCCTCTCCCTTCCTCTCTAAAATCAATAAAAATATATTTTTAAAAATAACCATGCTGGCATTATGGCTTTCTTGGATCATCTGTGGCTCACACTAAGGGCACTGACTTAGACATCTTAAAAATATAGGATTTGAGGCTTGTCCCCTCACTCCCTTCAACTATGAGCTTGGTCAGTGCACTTCTGCATTAAAAGTCTCCGTTTTGTTTACTAGAAAGAGCAGCACAGAAACACTGATCCCACAGTTTCTATTGGATGCAGACTCCTAAGGACATTTTTATTCTTTCAGCTGAAATCTTAGACTCTGCTGGAGGTCTAAGAGTTCAGGAGAAGGAAGAGGGAGATGAGGGCAAGGGGCTAGTGAGACACACATCTCACTCCTGTCCTACTCCTGGGCTTCCTAGGCATGTGCTCCTGGCTACCACAGCCACAGCCAGCTCCTTCCAGGAGGAAATCCCTGCCCCTGTTACATCTTTTCATGTCAATCTAACACCAAGAGATCCTCAGCTCAATTAAGAAATAAAGCACTTTGACAATTGATGGCGAATGAGTACTGATCACTGTCAGGAGGGTTATTGCTTCCCCCTAGGGCAGACCCATCCTGCCCCACCTTGCCATGGTTTGGTTGTAGGTGGACATGAGGCCTGCCTTCTCCTCATTAGCTCAAATGGTGGCCCATGTGAAGCCTGAGAGTCCTGGCTCCCCTTCACAAGCAGAGATGTTCTTTCAGTTCCTAAAAAGAAAAAAGGAAAAGAAAAGAAATACAAAAATGTTGTTGGCAAGCCCACTTTGTAGTGGAGGGAATGGTGACTCTAAAAAGTGATGTGAAACCTACATTGGATGCACACCAGATAAGATATCAGGGAACAAATATTATTTGTAGTTTTATTTTTAAACCCAGTTGATTTGGCATTCCTCTTTGTCCCTGCTTTTAAAGAGTCTGCTAAATAAATAACCTTTAACAAGCAGACAACTTTATAAAATGTGTTTGCTGGAAGTTCTATCTGCATTGCTCATTTCTGAGCCTATGTACATCACATTCAGGAAAAGATTCACTCTATCCAGATGCCCAGAAATGTTCATGCTATCGGAGCTTTTTTGATAGAAAATGGGAGCTAGTGTGTGTGTGTGTGTGGTTTTTAAAAATATTTTTTATTTCAGAGAGGAAGGGAAAGGGAGATAAAAACATTAATAATGAAAGAGAATCATTGATCGGCTGCCTCCTGCACACCCACTACTGGGGATGGAGTTTGCAACCGAGGCATGTGCCCTTGACTGGAATTGAACCGGGAACCTTTCAGTCTGCATGTTGAAGCTCTGTCCACTGAGCCAAACCAGCTAGGGCAGGAACTATTGTTTTATAAATATTTTCTTATGGAGGAGAAAAGGGGTTGTGTGGTGGGATGGAAATTAATAGACATCACCCAGGATTACTGATGCTATTGTTTTGCGCAAATGATTATAGACATTAAATTTTATCAAGATCCTTCAAATGCATCTTTGACTGCAACTTTGATCAGAGGATGGCCACTTGGTTCCATGCAAACCCCCAAATGGAGGTTCTCAGTAGGGTCAGATTCATTGTGTGAATTATTTACTCAGGAAAATAAATACAGTGGACCTAGAACCGAAAGAAATGATAGCAAGCCTAATGAGACAATGGGTAAATGAAAATGGAAATATATCTAAGCTCACATTTTAGCTCTTTGCCACTTTAGGATGAGTATAGGGATTTGTTTACGGGTATCTGTTTGAAGAGCCTCCTCACCCTTTGAGTCTGGTGTCTTCAGGGCTCAGATAAGTGATGTTATAATATGTTCACCAGCTTCTGGGATTCGCCATAGAGAGGGAGAAATAGAAGGTTGGGAGGTTGGGAAATTACTGGGGTGATTGCCTAGCATGGACTGCAGGGATGGGATCCAGAGCACAGGTAGGGACTTTGACTTTCTCTCAAGCACATCAGTTATATGGTGCAGATGCAAGTCGATGAGAAGAATGTATAATTTCTCTCCAGATTGCCTCTCCATTTTCAGTGAAATAGGAAGCAATTTTACATGCTAGGAGTGAGGATGGACAGGAGGTACTGGGGGTTTAAGGACAGAGGAGAGGAAGAGAGGGAGACCAATGGACCAGCAATGTTGCAGGATTGCGGGGCAGTCCAAAAGGTTCATTTGAGGTTAGTGTCTGGGAATTTAAGTTTCAAAATAAGCATCCTGGCAGCTAAACACTACTAAAGCAAAATATACCTTTTTGCAATTCAAATTCCCCAGAGCTGGTTAATCAAATCTCTATTAGTCGGGATTTTCTAGATTTCAATGATAGTAGAGAAGCACCAGGCAGTGGAGAGTGTTGTAGGCAGAATAATGCCCCCTCCCAACCCCCAAGGATGGCCATGTCCTTGTCCCTGGAACCTGTGAACATGTTACCTCACAGGCCAAAAGGAACTTGGCAGATGTTATCAGTTAAAGTCCCTAAAATAGTGAGACTATCCTGGATTATCTGGGAGGGCCCACACTGATCACGTGGGTACTTAAAAGAAGTGAAACCTTCCCAGCTGTGGTCAGTGAGAGAGATGACTGAATGCAATGTTGCTGTCTTTGAAAATGAAGGAAGGGGCCATAAGCCAGAAAATGAAAGCAGCCTCTAGATTAGGGGTGTCGAACTCAATCAGAGAAGGGGCCAAAATCTAAAATCCAGCCTAAATCTCGGGTCGAATGGTTTACTGAACAGTCATAAACTGTCATTGTGATGGAAACGCAGCGGAGTGCAGTGATGACAGCGCGGTGCGGGCCACATTGCAAGGCCTGGCGGGACGGATTTGGCCCGCGGGCCTTGTGTTTGACACATGTGCTCTAGATACTAGAAAAAGCAGGGAAACAGATTCTCCTAGAAAGGACTGCAACCCTGATGACACCTTGATTTTAGCCCAGTGAGACCCATCTCAGACTTCTGACCTCCAGAAATCCTATATAATAAAGAGCTGATATACAAATGGCTATCATGCCCTCATGCTGTCGTGCTGTAATGGCTCAGACACTCAACATTGGGGAGAGAGGAATGGGGAACAGCCAGGCTGTGACCCGGGAGAGGGACAAACTGCCCACCCCGAAATCCCGGGTACCAGAGACTACACCTGTGCCTCTGGCCCATGAGAGGAACAAGCCACCCACCCATTATTCTGCCTATAACACTCTCCCCTGCGGCTGTGGCTAGCCCAGGTGAAGCCAGCCTGGGTCCCAGGTGCCTGCAACTGGCTGGAGGAGGGAATCCTGGGTCCTGGGTGCAGAGCGAGGCAGAGGCAGTTAGGAGCAATCAGGCCAGCAGGGGAGCAGTTAGGGGCTATCAGTCAGGCAGGCAGAGGTGGTGGTAAGGGGTGATCAGGCAAGCAGGCAGGCTAGCAGTTAGGAGCCAGTGATCCCGGATTGTGAGAGGCAGTAGAACATCCCCCGAGGGGTCCTAGATTGAAAAGGGTGTAGGCCGGGCTGAGGGTCTCCCCCACCCCCGTGCATGAATTTTGTGCAACTGGCCTCTAGTATCAGATAATAAACTTGAGTTGCTCATGTAACTAAATTTGTGGTAATTTGTTATAGCAGTGATAGGAAACTAATACAGTGTCCAAGGAAATGATTGTAATCCCAGACCCTGGAATCCAAGTTGGATAAAGAAGAGAAGTTAGGAATAAATGTAAAAGACATATTTTTCTTGAATAAAAAGAATCTATAAAATAAATGTCAATTATGTCATTAATCATCTTGAAACTGAATGTGATTCCAAAACATATACCAACAGAATTTGTTTTTGTAATATCACTAATTTGATTTAAACATCATCTGGGCAAATAATTCTGTGAGAGTAGGAAGGCAAAAATATGAAAAGGGCCAAATGAAAATGATCTCTATCCATTTGTTAAAATGTCACAAAACAAAAGCAATTAAAAGAGTATTGTACTGCTCCATAATAGGCAGATCAATGGGAGACAACAGTTCATAAGTGAACTAAAATTGCTGTGAGAACTATGACATGATAAATATTGCATTTCTTGTCAGGAAAATGATGGATTATTATTGTATTTGCAACAATGAGATAAGCATTGAGGTGAAAAGGCTGGATTCTGCCCTTACTCCTTATATCTATGTAAATTGATATGAAAGAAAGATTTGAAGATTTAAAAAATGAAACTATAAATGCACCAAAGCCAAACATAGCTGGATATTTAAATATTTTTACATTGGGAAATTCATCATCCAGAAAACATAGAGTGATACATTTTACATTAAAAAAAAGAATAATCTTTGTTGCCAACAAATAAATCAATAAATAGAAATGTATAGCACACTTGACAAACTAAAGGCTAACTTCTCTACTATAAAAAGCTTTGTTACAAGTTAATGTGAGAAAAAATAATTAAAATATAGACAAATTACAGGCAGCTCACAGAAAAAGATATGCAATTGATTTATGAATATTTGAAAAGATGCCCACCCTCATATTCATTAGATAAATGTAAGCTAAACAACAAGAGAATATTTTATTTTATATTAGACTGGTTTCAAAAGTGTGACAATATACTTTACTAGTAGTCCAGTGCATGAAATTCGTGCATGGGTGGGGGGGTGTACCTCAGCCCGACCTGCACCCTCTCCATTCTGGGACTCCTTAGGGGATGTCCTACTGATGGTTTAGTCAGACATCAGGCCAGCAGTCAGACATCCCTCTCACAATTTGGCTCCTAACTGCTCACCTGCCTGCCTGCCTGATTGCCCCTAACCAGTCTGCCTGCTGGCCTAATCGCCCCCAACTTCCCCCCTCTGACAGCCTTCTTACCCCCAACAGACCCCCACTGCTGGCCCACTTGCCCCCAACTGCCCCCCCACCAGTCTGCTCACTTACAACTGCCCCTCACCTTCCCCGCTAGCCTGATCACCCCAAACTTCCCTCCCCTCCTGGCCTGATCACCCCTAATTGCCTCTGCCTGGGCCCTGCCACCATGGCTTTGTCCAGAAGGATGTCTGGAAGGTCTCCCAGTCTAATTAGCATATTACCCTTTTATTAGTTTAGATGGGAAAACTGACACTCATATACTTGTGGCAGCAACAAGGCAATTTGGCAACATATAACTTTTAAGTGGGCCCACAATTCCACTAGTAAGAATGCATCTCACAGATACATATTTGTATTAATTGAGTTAGGCTAACCACTTTGTGCCTTAACATTATAATCATCTCTTTCTTACTCAGGCATCATCCAGTGCAGGTTGGCCTTGGGGATCAGGAGAGTAGATCCTGCTCTTCGCAGTTATTCAGGGACCTAGGCTTCTCACAGCTTGTGGCTGCTCTCTCCTCTATTTCATTCAGCCAGGAGACACACAAACTAAAAACTAATAACATTTCCATAAATCTTATAATGTGACTGATGAGGTTGCTATGTTACTCCTGCTAAACTTAAGATCTTTTGAAAACAGACTTTTGAAGATGCTACTGAGAATCTAGATAAATTCTTAGTGGTTGAAATCAGGAGGCCCTTTGGTGGGAGGGATCATAGCTAACAATAGAGCGTCTCTTGGGCAACCATGGAATGTTTCTGCCCGGTCAAAGGCTACTACTCTTGGCATAGGCTCTTGGATCAGTCTTTTTCTTCTGTAAATGGCCTGGTCTTTAACAGTGGGACTGAGAAACCAATGCGGAGAGCATGGTCAAGAAATTAAGCAGCACCTAATGACTGGTATGAACTTTTCATTTATTCCAAATGCATGAACAGAGCACTATGTATGTATCGGTAGGTTCAATTACTATTACTTTGATAGCATTTTCATACAAATGGTCTAAAGGGATAGGAAACTGGCCTACTGGCCCAAACCAGATCCTATTTGTTTTTGAAAATGAAGTCTCGATGAACTACAGCCATGCTCATCATGTACATGTTGTCTGTGGCTGCTTTCACTTTACGATGGTAGAGGTTAAGTGTTGTGACAGCCCATATGTCCTACAGAGTCTCATGTTTAGAAACTGGCCCTTTATAGGAAAAATTGTCTGACCTCTGGTCTAACGTCAAATGAAAGACAGTGGCATATTTCTGCCACAATTAACAAAGCAGGTTAGTGTATGCAGTGTGGCTGAATCTCATTATAGTGTAAGCTAAGTATGTAAAACCCAGTGTTCCATGGGAGGGAAATGCATATTCATGCTTTTAATGCTCTTTATTCTCTCTTGCTTCAGTTAATTTCTGATATCACAATTGAGAAAGGCTTTGTTTATGTATTTTGAAAACAGTTTCACAGAATGAGTAATAGCTGATGGTTTAAAAATATGTGGACAATGGCCTAATAGAAGAGTACCCTGACCCCTCCAAATTGCTCAATTATATGGCTTCCTTATAAAATGGTCCCTCACCATTGTCCCTTAGGTAATGTAAACCCAAGTAAACAACTCAGGGAAATCAAGAAAATGATATTCTTGGTAGGCTAACACTGCAGCTGTCTTTGGTTTGTGATTTAAATGTTGATTTTGAAAATAAGGACCACCTGGTGGGCATGGAAATTGAGCTTGGATATTTGTGTAAGAGCCCTAGAGAGAAAATAGAACTCACTTATTTCTCTGTTATTCTTGCTGGCAATGTTCAGTTGAAGAGGTGATGTGCTACAATGTCAAAGTTTTTTTGTATAAATAAAAATGAAGTTGAGTCAGGCTGGCATGGCTCAGTGGTTGAGCATCAACCTATGAACCAGATCACAGTTCCATTCCCAATCAGAACACATGCCCAGTTTTGTGGGCTCAATACACAGTCTGAGGCATGCAGGAGGCAGCCGATCCATGATTTTCTCTCATTGATATTTCTCTCTCTCTCTCTCTCTCTCTCTCTCTCTCTCTCTCTCTCTCTCTCTCTCTCTCTCTCTCGTCCACTCTGAAATCATTTTTATAAATGAAATTGAAACCTGGATTAAAGTCCACAACTCAAATGTATGTAGAAATGCTGGTAGGAAGAAAATAGGGTGATCAAAAAAAGTTAGATTACTGGGCTTAGAGGTCCTCAACAAATGATTCTGTTGTGTGAGTTGCAGAATTAGTTGTATCTTCTATGTGTCCACAATGACTCTTTTGTGATCTTCCCAGAAAATTGTGACTTCCCAGTGGATAAGGCTATATTTTATTTGTCTTTGAATCTGGGACACCAGGTAAACTGCCCAATAAACTACTGACCTTTAGCAAATCATTGAGAAAGTGAATTAATGTATGTATGCAAGCATGCATATTCTCATTTAAAAGTGTGTTCCTTCATTCTTCCCTATCTCTCTCAAGAGCCTCAATCACCTTTCAGTAACCCCCACACCTCCAATAACCTTGTAATGATTTTGAAATAACCTCAATGCTTCCCTATTAGTTCACCCCATGCCCAGTTTTCAACATTGGTGGTCTCATAGGGTTAATGTGAGTCTTAAATGAGGCAATAACAATGATGAGCTTAAAGCATCTCTCAACATCTTGAATACTTCAATAAAAGTTATCTATCACCATAATCATTAATATTATCATCATCACCATCACCCTATCGCTTTGTCTTAGATCTTCCTCCAAAGGTAGACATTTCATCATTATGTCTCACCTTAACTACACATAGATAGCCATAGATCTTCACCTGCTTTGCTCAATCCACAGGTGCACCCTCATTCTGCCCACAATCTACTCCTTTGTTGGAAAAATGTCAAAAAAACACTAAAAACTCTCGAGGCCCTCTGTTGCCTACTGATGTCACTACCAAGGCCATTTACAGTAGGATTCCATATAAAAGAAGAAATCCATTTTGTTTGCACTTGTTTTGAAAACATACTACAGATTTATTTACCTTAGAGTAGTAGGTTTAAAACTTGTCCACAATCTAAGGTAAGAAATACATTTGACATCACAGCTCAGGAAACAAAAGAACCAAATGGTGCTTATTTTATTTTAAAAAATACATTTTATTGATTTTACAGAGAGGTAGGGAGAGGGATAGACTCAGAAACATTGATGAGAGAGAAACATTGATCAGCTGCCTCCTGCATCCCCCTTACTGGGAATTGAACCCACAACCACGGTACATGCCCTTGACCAGAATCAAACCCTGGACCCTTCAGTTCTCAGACAGATGCTCTATCCACTGAACCAAGCTGTCCAGGGCCCAAATGGTGTTTATCTTTATCAGTGATGAACTTTCATATTTTCTATCATTTCTCTCCAATCACCTTCTATTTGATCTCTATCATTTTCTAAAATATACTTGTCATGGCCCACAGTTGGACTAACAGTGTTAGAAGGCAGATGGAATGGAGAAGTGGCAGTCAAGGCCAACAAAAATGTCAGTATGGAAAACCCTCAGTTGTTCTTTGCCATGGCTCTAGGGCCTTGGTGAGATGGATAGTGTGCTGTTTCTGTAGGGCCACAGAACTGAGCCTAGGCTAGACACTTGACCTGAGCATCCTGTGCCTCATCTATCCAGAGAATAACTATGACATACCACCCACAGGGCTTCCTGTGCTGCTTTCCTGCTGTCCAGCAGCCTGGAGAGAGTCACATGTGGGCTTGAGGTTCTAAAGCACTAGAAGCCTCTAATGGAGGCTTCAGTGTCATGTCAATAGTAGTGTACATCCTTTGTGTTTCTCTCACATTGGTATTTCTGTCTCTCCCCTTCTCTTCACCTCTCTCTAAAAATCAATGGGAAAGTATCCTCAGATGAGTATTAAAAATAAAAAAGAAAAGAAAGGTAGCACACATCCTCAAGGAGTTCCTAGTCAGTCAATAGAGAAAACACAAATAAATGAATTCTATTAAGAGAGCTATAGATATCATCTATCCGAGTTACCTTTGGTAGCCCTTATAGATAAAAGAAACTGCCTCATCTACTTCTTTAGTAAAAGCCATGGAGGACAGAGGTTTCTCTGCAGGTTCCTTTGTAATTTTCTTCTTGGATGCTCTCCTCTGCGCCCCAGGGCTTTTACTATGTCAAGTTCTCAAGCTTGTGCTGCTAAATGATTCCATTCTGGTGCCAAGCAGACAGGCCAAGACAAGAGTATGTGGCTCTTTAAGCCATATGCTTTGTGCCTTCATATCCACAAATAGCTCCCTATATGTGTTCAGACAAAATAGTTTTCCATCCAAGATCTTGTCCGTATTGGTCACATTTATATATCTTTATTGGAGCAGCAGCTAGGATTGCACAAGGCTTTGGCATCCTGAACAAAACTTTTGTCACTGCAATTTCTGAAATATTCTGGCACCTTTCAAAGATTCCAAGACTACACCATTCCCTCTGTTGGGATTATGGCCCAAAAGGAAACTTGATCATTACGAAGAATGTTCCATCCTTAAAATATGAAATATGAACAGGGACTTCATCCTAACTCTTTTTCTTTGTTTCCCCATAGGTGAAATGAAGACAAATAAGTATTCATTGAAATTAATTATCAAGTGTTGTTGTTTTTTAAACATGTCAGTCTTTCTAGATAACTTGAAATTTAGCCTTCAAAATTATGAAAAATTCAATTAGTGGATATTTATAAATTTTTTACAAATGAAGAAGTTCTGGAAAAGTAGTTTAAGGAATCTTCTCTTAAGATAGGAGTGGGCAGCCTGACCAGTGTTGCTCAGTGGTTGAGCATCAACCTATGAATCATGAGGTCACAGTTCAATACCCAGTGAGGGCACATGCCCAAGTTGTGAGCTCAATCCCCAGTAGTGGAGTGTGTGTGTGTGTGTGTGTGTGTGTGTGTGCCAATCCACGAATTTCTCATCATTCATGTTTCTCTCTCTCTCTCTCTCTCTCTCTCTCTCTCCCTCTCTCTCTCTCTCTCTCTCTCTCTGAAATCAATAAAAATATACTTATTTAAAAAAAAAGATAGGAGTGAGCAAACTACAGCCCAAAGGCCAAATCCAGCCCACTGCCCATTTTTAAAATAAAGTTTTACTAAAATTCAGCCACACTCATTCTTCATTTGTATCTGTATTGTTTAAGTGCTACAACCTTTGAGTAGTTTTAACAACCATATCACCCACAGAGCCAAAAATATTTACTACCTGGACCTTTATAGAAAAACTTGCTGACTTCTGATTTAAGAGATTACTATTAATTCAATATAGTAATTTGTAATGATTGTTTGTGTAATTGATCAACTATACCTTTGTAGTCATTTCCGATTCTTTGCTATCTTAATTTTACTGTGTAATAATTGGGTCTTTTTTTAAAAATAGACTTTGTAACTCTCAGATGCTTTAGCATTTATATTATGTGACCAAATATTTTTTTTTCAAAGTGGATAATAAAGTCCCTTTGTGGCACCAAAGCAATAAGAAGAGTTAATATTTTTATGAGTTGCTTAAACAACTGATGCCACCATACAGCTAGACTCATCCATAACTCATTAATTCATTGTCCTTCCATCTTCCTTCCCTTCTGTCATCAGTGGGCCACTTTGTTCTTTGGTTGCCTTCCTTCATGTCCCTGTGCACAGCATGAAGAGGCAAAGAATGGTAGTTACTCTTCAGCAAGTGTCTTCAGTAACAGAGGATTTTCCCTGCTGCCTCCCAGTAGACTTCCCTCTCTTCTGGCCAGTCCCCAAGTCAATACAGGCATGCAGGAAGAAATCACTGGAATTGACTTCACCGAAGATTCTTTTCCTGAACCTGGAGTGACAAAATAGGGAAAGAAAAAATGGGAGAGGGCAGGTGTAGTAGGATAAAGATGGATTTAGATTAGAAAATATCCATGTACATAATACAATAGCAATATCATCTTCTGCCATTGCAAATAAGCAATAAGGAGGGAGCTATTTTTATATCATACTAGTGGCCCTATGCACAAATTTGTGCATGGAGGGTGGGATTCCCTCAGCCCAGTCTTCACTCTCTCCAGTCGGGGACCCCTGGGGGATGTCCCCCAACGGTTTAGGACCTAAACTGGTGGTCAGACATCCCTCTTGTAATTTGGGACTGCTGGCTCCCAATCACTCACCTGCTTGCCTGCCTGCCTGATCACCCTAACTGCCTCTGCCTGCCTGATCGCTCCTAACTGCCCTTCCCTGCCAGCCTGATCTCACCCGCAACTTTCCTCTCTGCCTCAGTCCCCATCACCATGGAAGGAAGTTGGACATCTGGAAGATGGCCAGTAGACCCAGTCAAATTAGAATATTACCCTTTTGTTAGTATAGATAGACTATATAGGATAGGATTGCTTAAATGAGGGAGAAAAGCCTTTTTCAGAAGAAAGACAAAAATACATAATCACTATATCTGGACTGATAGCCAGCCATATGCACTATAATGCCAAACCACTCATTAAAAAATTGAACTGCTTTCTTACACCTTACACCAAACAGCTGTCACCCTTAACCCCTCCTCAGTCCCCACCCTAGGTTCTGCCTTTGCAGTTCAGCCTGCAACCTGGGCATGTGCCCTTGACTAGAATCAAACCTGGTACCCTTTGGTCTGCCCAATGCTCTATCTACTGGCCAAACCAGCTAGGGCTGGACCCTTGGTTTTTATATATTAGAATTTATTTAATTTAGTGTCTAGTACAGTGCTTTGAATGTGCTGCTCAGAAAATATTTGAGAAATCGAATGGAATGGATTAAGCATTCAATCATAGCACATTCAGTCATAGCTCAAAGAATAACCAAAAATAAGAATGGAAAAAGAAAGAATGAGGAGCCTATTAGTTTTCATCTAATTGCATCATCTGTTCATTTACTGAATTGGTGAGAGCTCTTTTTATGGGAGCAACTGGCAGAAATTTTGAGGAGTTCTTAAGGCTTAAGTCTATGATTTTAAAGATATATGATTCCCTCATATTTGTTCAGTGTAAAACAATATGTGTCAAAAGAAAGTTGATAAAATTAACCCCTTACCTAGGTTAAAAAATCACATCACATGTACACTTTGCCTGACTATATTTTCAACTTGAGCTATAAGTTTTGGCTTTAAAACAAATAATGAAGACATTCCTTAATTTTGGATTCAATTTCCTTGAGTTAATATTCCAGGGTATTTCTTTGGGATACGTGATTTATGTCCTTTTGTTCTCCTACCTGCTCTCTTTCCTTTATATTCCAGGAAAGAAATATAGCTTAAGGAAATGACTGGCCATAAGCCATTTTTCTTGCTCTGGTATTTGGAAACTTTGGTCTCTGCAAATACAATGTCTACCTAGACTAAGTGAACAATACCATTTTCAGTTTAAGGGATGTGCAATAAGAAATGAAAATTCAGGCTCCTAGCTGGTTTGGCTTGGTGGATAGAGCATCAGCCTGTGGACTGAAGGGTCCTGGGTTCGATTCCAGTCAAGGGCATATGCCCAGGTTGTGGGCTCGATCCCCAGTGAGGGGTGTGCAGGAGGCAGCCAGTCAGTGGTTCACTCTCATCATTGATGTTTCAATCTCTCTCTCTCCTTCTTCCTTCCTCTCTGAAATCAATATATATATCTATATCTATCTATCTATCTATCTATCTATCTATCTATATATATATATATATATATATATATATATATTTAGAGAGAGAGAGAGAGAGAGAGAGAGAGAGAGAGAGAGAGAGAGAGAGAGAAGCAAATTCAGGATTCTGAAAAGTCCGACTAGTTCCTCACTTAGGAAAAGATAACAACAGGTTTGCCCCACTAGAATATGACTTTATAGTTATAGTTGTTAGGGTTTTTTTGTTTTTTGTTTTTTGTTGTTTTTTTTTTTTTTTTTACTCATAGCAATTGAATGTGGAAAAAATGACAGCAAGTAAAAGATCCTTCTAGGGCATAATTTGATCATGACCAGTTATTACAGCAAGCAGTGATTACAAAGAACGCCTGGTTATGGAAAAACCATAGCTGAGCTTTTAAGCTCATGGCATCCAGGCCATGTGATCTGCTTCCCTATCTCACATTTTGATAGAATAATGAGACAGGGTCTACAAATCAAATATCTCAATGATTTTGTTAATAGAAACATACTTGCTTTGAGGCTCAAGATTCTCCAAGGTTTCTCTTTTGAGGAAACATTCCAGAACTAATTACCTTGCCAAAATAATTTATATAAAACAGAGAACGTTTCCTAGTGTTTAATTTAGCTGGAAGCACGGTGACCTCCAAGAACTGGCTCCCTTTGCAACAGTAAGAGGCTCACAGAATGTTCTTATTTTCTGACCACAGCTTTGATAATTTCACCACCACTTCAGCATGTAAACTGTGGGGATTAGTACATTTCACAAGTACTTTGGGGAGCCTCAACTCCAAGGAAAGACATCTGTATTGCTTAAGAATACCATGAATATTTTCTTCCCTGAGAAACAGACATTTTGGAAACAAATTTTGAAAAAAGTCTAACCCACAAGGTGCTAGCAGGATAAAGAAACAGTGTTTAACGCATTGGGATTTACACCAAGGGAAGTAACTCAATAACTGTATTTCTACCTGCCTTCTATCTCAGTCAAGGTTAATGGAGGAATTGCTAAAGATAAGGTTATTGACCTATGGATTTGATTACATAACCAAGTCTGTAGCATAGAATATTTCTTTAAAGGAGATAGATAGATGAGAGATATAGATAGATAGATGATTGATAGATAGATAGATAGATAGATAGATAGATAGATAGATGATAGATAGATCTCCAAAGTTGACTGAATGGTAGTGCCAGTTTGGGCTTTAATACATTGTTTTCTACTTTTTCCATGTAGGTTGTTTTCTTCCAGAATTCTTATTTGTCACTCTTTTGAACCCTAGTTCCCACTGAATTAACTGTCACCCCACTTCCAAATTTGCAATTTTCTTACCTTCTTTTAAACAAACCAATTAGATGCTTATTGAGAATAATATAACAATATATTAAGAGGCTTAGGATTAAAAAGGATTTCCTAGCCTAAGCACTCACCATGTGCTTTATTAGGGAAAACCCAAATCAAAATTCAAAGGTCCCAAGAAGGCTAACACTTTGTCCTTTAAGACTAAACTCAAACATTAGCCTTCCCAAGCAGAGTTGGGGACAGTCTTCTCACTTCTGATCTACCACTTAGTAAAATGTCTCCACTGAAGCATTTCTTCATTTTTCTTTAATGAGGGTTTCATATATCTGTCTTTAGCATGAAACTGAGTTTCTCAAAGGCAGAGATTGTGTCTATTCATCTGGGTTCGTAGAACCTAGTTATGTCTCACCTTAGACACGTGCTTAAGCAATGTTGGATGGAGGGAAGGATAGGTCAGTGTATGGGTGATGAGCCCATTTTTTCTTAGGGGAAGATACCATGTGAATAGATAACTATTACAATGTAGAGAATATTCCAAAGCCAAGGAGATTGATCATGTTTTGTGGTCCAACATCCCTGGGCACTTTTAGAATGGGGATGAGATCCTTGTTTCAGCTCTTTGCCTAAATCTCTGGGGTTAATCCCAGTTCAAGTCTTACATCAGAGTATTTCACTAGTCCAGTGGTCGGCAAACTCATTAGTCAACAGAGCCAAATATCAACAGTACAACGATTGAAATTTCTATGGAGAGCCAAATTTTTTAAACTTAAACTTCTTCTAATGCCATTTCTTCAGAATAGATTCGCCCAGGCCATGGTATTTTGTGAAACAGCCACACTCACGGGGCCAAAGAGCCGCATGTGGCTCTTGAGCCGCAGTGTGCGGACCACAGCACTAATCACATTGATTCCACTATTCTGGGCTTGCTGCTATGCTTCCTGCAGGCAGAGGTGACCATTTCCCTGGTAGTCACTTCCCCCTTCCTGTCAGGGCTGCTCTCTCTTCCTCTTCTTGAATATGGAGCAGACAACTCAAACTAGCAGAGGCAATTTTGAATACATTCCACTGAGAATGATGTTGACAGTAACTGGCTCCAATGCTCATCCCGACTTTTCCTAAATACGTTTTTGACTGGGCTTTTGATTGTTCTACTCTCATTAGTCCCTGTCTGTTTTCTGATGTTGATGTATTGGGTCAAATTAACTTACATTGAAGAGAGTAATCATTGGAAAACACTAAAAGTAGTGCATGGGCACAATGAATGGCCCTCAAATATCCGGGGCCATAAATAATATTATGACTTCTTTGACAAACCTCCTTTTCCAAAGTAGAAATAAAATATCTGGTTTAGTCTTTTTCATGTCTTACTTTTAGGAGGTTTGTGGCTTGAGAGCCCTCACAGGGGGAAATAGATGAAACTAAAGGATGAATTTGTTTTAGGTAAGGATAACATATCTTTTTAGTAAACACTTTTGTAAGACATCACAGATGGTATAACTCACCTAATCCACATTCATCCATATGATTTAAAGACCGTTTTTTTTTTTTTTTTTGGTTTAGCAAGACAGGCATGAGAACTTGAACGATAAACAGATTTTTGTACTAATCAGTGTTCTTGGATGAGAATAATAAGTCCCAAGCCTTGATAACTTAAGCAGAAAAGGGATTTAGAGAACCTATGTACTAGGAAGTATCTTGAAACCATCTAATCAACCATGTGTGAAAAACATCACCAGGTCCATAAAAATAAATCTGCTCAAGACTCTCGTCTGTCCACTCCCTTTTCAGAAAGCATGCTGCACCAGAATGGCAAGCATGGAGCATGCCTTCTATTGGCCTAGAATCCCTAGACACATATGTTTTCTCTCACATCAGGGAGATGTGAGTGGGGAGATTATTTTGATGGTGTCAGCCAGGTTAGATCTTTGGCTTGTGAGTCACCTTCTTGCCATAAAGTTGAGCTCTCAAATCTCTGTGTTTCAGAAGTACTTCAGTGAGCAGTACAAGCCTCCACTCTCTCACATGCTTGACGGATGAGTTTGCGAACTTTGCTTGAATACATCCAGTGCCTGGAAGAAAGGGCCTTTATTAAAAATTTAAGAAAAGTTATAAAGATAATATGGAGGTCCCTTATACACCTCGCCCAGCTTCCCCTAATGATAACATCTTATATAACCTAGGTACACTTGTCACAAGAAACCAACATTTGTACATTGCTAGCAACCAAACAGAGTAATTTGTTCAGATTTTACCAGTGTCCCCACTAATATCTTCTGTTCCAGAATCCCATCCAGTATACTACATGCATTTAGCTATGCATCTCTTCTTTTTACTTAAAAAAAATAACACGCAAATAAAAACATTTTATTATCTCACACAATTTGGGAGAACATCTTAATCTGGGAATGTCTTAGCCTTGTTGTTCTGATTCATGAGATTGCACCAAGCTCAGCTGGGACCGCAATCATCTGAAAGCTTGACTGGGGCTTGAGGATCAATGTCCAGCTCACTCAGGTGGCTACAGACTGGATATTCCAGTTTCTTTTCTTTAAAAAAAATTTAAATAAATAAGAATATATATATATATATATATATATATATATATATATATATATATATATATATATATTATTGATTTTTTATAGAGAGGAAGGGAGAGGGATAGAGAGTTAGAAATATCAATGAGAGAGAAACATTTATCAGCTTCCTCCTGCACACCCTCTACTGGGGATGTGCCTGCAACCAAGGTACATGCCCTTGACCGGAATCAAACCTGGGATCCTTCAGTCCACAGGCCGATGCTCTATCCACTGAGCCAAACTGGTTAGGGCAGACTCCAGTTTCTTACTACATAGTCCTTTATATAGGGTTTCTCATGACAAAGTTTCCCCCAGAGTGAAGAAAGCAAGACAGAGAGTGACCAGATGGAAACCACAGTGTACAGTGCTTTCTTTGAGACAGCTTATTCCATTGCTAAAAAATTCCATTTGCTGACGAAACTGTCTTTCTATAATTTCCTTCTGAATCTTTGTCCAATAGAAGGCTGACCAATAAGTCTCTTTGTCCACAATGTTTAGTCCTCTAAAAAAAATAAAAAGAACTACCGTGTGCCCTGAGTCTTCCCTGCAGGCTAAAAGCACTCCATTCATACTAGTATATCCATTCATACAACTGTTCAGCATCAGATGCGTTTCCACACCTGATCTGGCCCCCATAAAGGAGAAAAAACACTTCATACAAGGAAATAGAAGGCTATTTGCTCTAGGAACTTGCTTTATTTTCCTATTGTAGTTAGGAATTTGATATAAGGATGTTATTAGACAGATTCACATTTCTTTACAAATTGAAGGAAATTGTTATTGTGTTTAAAATTCAACCTGGTGTATAAAGGCTCAATAATTTGTAAACATTTTTATATTGCTCTATTTTTCTAAAAGTATTTTTGTTGATTTCAGAGAGGAAGGAATGGGGAGACATCAATGATGAGTAAGAATCATTGATCGGCTGCCTCCTACAGGCCCCACACTGGGGATCAGGCCTGCAACTCAGGCATGTGCCCTGGACAAGAATAGAACTATGATCTTCTGGTTCATAGGTCAATGCTCAACCACTGAACTACACCAGCCAGGCTATATTGTTCTGTTTAAAACAGAAACTGAGAATGGGTATAACTGAGCATTGTGACAGGTGGGAAAATGTGAATACATTGTAGTTTGGATGTCACATGGTTTGAGCACATAGCTGTAGAGTTGTGCATAGACCAGTGGTTCTCACCAGAGCAATTTTGCCCAGTGGCAAACTTGGCAATGTCCAGAGACATTGGTTGTCACAACAGGGAAATTGGACAGGCACTCTGATGTCTAATAAACTAAAGCCAGTGATATGGCTAAATATCCTACTATGCACAGGACAGTTCCCCATAACAAAGAGTTATCCAGCCTCAAATGTCACTAGAGCCAAGGCTGAGAAACCCTGCCATACATTATATATATATATATATATATATATATATATATATATATATATATATATATATATATATTGTGTGTGTGTGTGTGTGTGTGTGTGTGTGTGTGTGTGTGTGTGTGTGTTTACTTATTTAATTTCAGGGATGAAGGGAGAGGGAGAGAGATAGAAACATCAGTGATGAGAGAGAATCATTGATTGGCTGCCTCCTGCATGACCCCCCCAACTAGGGACTGAGCCCACAACCCAGGCATATGCCCTGACTGGAAATCAAACCCAGGACCCTTCAGTCCACAGGCTGATACCCTATCCACTGAGCCACCGGTTAGGGCTATATGCAGTATTTAAAGGGCTACTTACCATTCTACCACTGAGGTGTCTCTTTTATATCGTTTTTCTTACTTTTGGACTGAGCTCCCCTCACTGACTGTGAATTCCTTTGGTTTGCATTCTCTGAGAGACTATTTTTCTGGTCCAAATAAATAATGAGACAGCTGTGGTTGAGAAAAGCAGGGGAGGTGATGCCAGAAAACATTCCTTCAAATTTTTCTCAGCAGGGAGATTTTGAAGTTTTGAAAGAAGCGAAAACCTGCCTTTTGGGTTGGGATGGAGTTGCAAACTCCACGGCTTCCCAGGTGTGCAGTGGTGCGGGCTTAGGTGTCTCCACTGGCCTGGGAGAGAGAGAAGAATCTGAGACCCACTGCTGCCAGGGTCTTAATTTTCCTCAGAAGGATGTGTGTGTGTGAACTTACCAAGATTTTGCATTAGACCTTAAGTTTTATAAACTACTGTGTGAGCTCAACACCACTCAAATAGTAGGAGGAATGGCTATGGTTATTTGCACCCACCAGGCTAGTTTTTTGCCTGTGTCTGTAGAAGCCTTAGAAGAGGACTTTGTCCTTATAAGACTTTGAATCAGTCTTTTTCTTTATTTCATATCTCAGTGCAGGCAATGTCTTCTCCCTCCCAGTAATGTGATCTTTATGGAGCTCTGCGACGTGAAGGGCTTAAAGGTGACACCCTGTCCCATGTCCAGGTGTGCCTGTGAATTTAGACTGACAGCACCATTCTCTGTGACTGCCTCACAAAGGAACGAGGCATCTTCAGGTCCATCTTCTTGTCCATTACCCAGACTTCTGGGAGGGCAGAGTCTGGCTGACCCTCACCAATGAACAGCCATTGTTTTTGCAAACACCTCCAGAACATCTCTCATGATGCAGAGGCAACGTGACTATAAAGAAAGGATTTTCAGCTTTTCATCACAGATCTCTGGGTTCTGCTCTTAGCCATCCCTCATTCAAAAGACAGAGCTGGGCTTTTGAAAGAGTCGTTATTTGGGTTTGAATCCCAGCTCCACCAGATATCAGTCCTGTGAGTTTTGGACCATTTGCTTTAGTGCTGATCTTCAGTTGAGTCCATCAAAAATCTACTCAGGTTGTATGTTGATGTGTATTAGTTAATATAGATGCAAGAATGACTCATGCCAATTCTGGTGAATATTTAGAGCTTAAAATTCTCTTTCTCTCTCTCTCTCTCTAATTCCCAACTTTCGCTCTTGGACAAGTTAATTAACTTCTTCTAAACTCAGTTTCCTCATCTGTAAAATAGAAATAAAGAATAGAGTGGGCTTCATAGAACTGCGAGGATTTAAAAAGGTCATAGATACAAAGCATTCCATTTATAGTACATGCTCAATAAACACCAGCTTCTCATTACTACTATATCCCTGTGTCATAGGGAAGTCATAGTCTGAAGAGATCATAGGTACTTAGGTATTTTGAAAAGTTAAATATTCAAGAACTCTCTCTCTCTCTCTCTCTCTCTCTCTCTCTCTCTCTCTCTCTCTGTCTCTTTTTTTTTTTTAAAAGGAACTCTCCTGTGCAATACTTACTTGCTGAGTTTTCAGTCCCATTCAGTTAATGGAATTTTTATGTTTGTACCATTCTGATAGAGAGAGAGAGAGAGAGAGAGAGAGAGAGAGAGAGAGAGAGAGAGAGAGAGAGAGAGAGAATGATGTGTATAAATATGAATGTATACAAGTACAATTAAGTGGATTCTTAATATGTCTGTATCATGTAACCACCAATCAGATCAAGATATGGAACCTTGGCTCCTTCATGCCCTTTTTCAGACAATATCTATTCCCCCAAAGTGACCCTTACTCTTCCATCACCCAAGATGAACCTTTCCTTGAGCAATATTTTTATTATTATTATTATCTCTAGAATCAACTTAATATGGAAAGAGTGTTTTACAACCACCACTCTCTGAATCTAATCACCTTAAAATTAGGAGTTGTATACTTTATTGTTCCTGGGTTCTCTCAGAACCAACCCAAATCTCTATCTGATTCCTGGCCAGGGAGAATGCTGACAGATCCTCATGCTGTGCCCCACCCTGCTTTTCACTGGGAGGAAAACAAAAGCCTAGGAGACAGGGCTCTGCCTTCAGAGGGCTTCTTGTCTAGCTAGAGAAACAAGCCTTAGGATGGAACTCCACCTGATAGTACATGAATGAGTTCATGAAAAGCATGTCTTAGAGGAGAAAGCCTGAGCTTCCTTATTCTCAACCCTCCTGAAAACCCTGGTATTGCCCCCCAAGAGGGCTCCCCATTAACCACACTCCACACAGATGGTTCCTTTGCTGTGGGGCCACTAGTATGTGAAAGGCTTGCTGTCTCACCACCTCCTGTTGTGTCATATATGTCTGTGGGGCATGGTCTCCTAAAAGAGGGCACATAAAGTCCAATCCTCAAGTACTTGTTTTAAGACAACCTGATCAGGACTTGTGACCCAAGTCCTATATACAGGTCACTGATGTCTATAAGAAAGCGTGCACTTGGGGAGCAGTGAGCAAGCATGTGCTCCTCATCACTGTAAAACATTGCTGTGCAGTATTGAGCATGAGGAAGCTTACACTTATCACACACATTGCCATCCAAGGAACTGGTTGAACATAAACTGTTCTGCATGGTTACACACAGTGTGACAGTCTCTTGGGCCAGTTTTCTGTGATCTGTGGGAATAAAAGACACTCTTCCAAAATTGAAGACTCAATAAACAAACTGCGGATTGATCACAAGGGAAAAGGGAAGACATGAGCAGTTTCATTTCCCAGAGCGGGTCACTTTCCTGAGGATTTTAAATGAGAAAATGGCATGCTAAAGCAATGCATCATTTCACATTATCACACATCACCCATCATTTTATTTAGTTCCTTTTCATAACATTCAACTCTAATTAAAAGATAATATTTGTTGTAATAGTTAAGCTTTAAAAAAAAATGTAAGCCAGACTCTGGCTGATTTGGCTCAGTGGATAGAGCATCAGCCCGTGGACAGAAAGGTCCCAAATTCAATTCCCCTCAAGAACATATACCTTGGTTGCAGGCTCAATCACCGGCCCCAGGTTTGGGCACATGTGGGAAGCAACCAATCAACATGTCTCTCTCACATTGATGTTTCTCTGAATCTCTCTCCCTTCCACTCTCTCTAAAAAACAATGGGAAAATATTCTTGGGTGAGGATTATCAACAACAACAAAAAATTGTAAGCCAGTATTCACAAAGATCACATTTTTGTGATAAGGAGGCTTTAAGAAATAGTTTGGCGTTTTAGAGTTTGAAGTTCATATGATCCTTGTGAGGCCATGTAAGCTCTCTTGCTGGTGAAAATATAAATTAGCAAAACAACTTGGAAAACAGTCAGTGTTACTCAATAAAGCCTAGGATTGCATACACACTGGCCTGGCCATACAACTTCTACACATATCCCCTGGAACTATGGTTCTCAGGCTTTAGTGTGAAGCAGAATCCCCCAGTGGGCTTGGTAAACACACACTGCTAGGCCCCACCCCAGAATTCCTGACTCAGTAAATCTGGGGTGGGACCCTAGAATTTGCATCTCCAACCAGTTCCTAGGTAATACTAGTGCTCTTGGTTCTAGAACCACATTTTAAGAACCACTGTCTTAGAGAGATTCTATGCATGTACATAAGAAGATATAAACAAAAATTTTCAAAAACATTGTTCCTAATAGTACTAAGCTAGAAACCATTCAAATTTCCATCAACAGTTCAATGAGTAAATGAACTGTGGTATATTCATACAAGAAAACAATGTATAGCGATTAAAATGAGTGCACTCCAGCCACCTGCCTCAACAGGAGGAATTTCTGGAAGCGTTTGATGAATGACATGAATAAGGCAAGAAAGTATAGCTACAGCATGATTCCATCTATGTGAATTTAAAAGCAGGAAAAACAAAACTACACTCTTAATGGTAAAACTGCAAAGAAAAACAGAAAATTGATTCCTGCAAAATCTGACCAGTGATGGCCTGGGGTGAAGGGGAGGGAGGTATATAGGGGACTTCTTGGAACTAGCAATAGTCTACTCTGAAGCTCAGCTGTTGGATATGTGGGAGTTGGCCTCCTAATTATTATTTAAACTGTACATTTATATTCATACACATCTGTATATATGATACGTCCCCTAACTAAGCAGAAGTTTTTTTAAAAAATAATTTTATCTTCAAAAAAAAATGTTGCCTACCCTATATTTATTCTGGTTCTTTGACAACTTGCTTAAATTATAGGATCTACCCAATGGTTATGAAAAATAAATCATATATATATATATTAGTTATTCTTTTCTTCCAGGTTAACTATTAAAATGAAAGAATGATAGTATTTTTTAAGAAATATACTCTTGTTACAGTCAAATACATTTGGTGGTATAAATTAGTGATGAACAAAGCATTACAAAGTGCAAGATCTGTCAGTCCTATTTGGAGAATGATTAGAACCTTTTTTATTGTCTGTATGTATATAATAACTCATGGTGGTCTTATAGTTAGATCATCTTTTAGACCCTGAAGATAAAAGCATATACATGACAAAAGAGACTGATGGCTCTATGCCACAGTTGAACTGATTTACATAATTTTTCCCCATACCAGTCTCATGAATGCAAGAGTGAAGACTCTTATGAACTATTTCCATTTTATGGAAGGAGAATCATTTTTGAAATATTTGTTTTTGCTTTTTGAAAGGAAGGAGGGATTGAATGCTGATTATATTGTGATATCTTTTGCCTCCAAAAGTTCAGAGAGGTGGAGTTGGAAACATCCAAGCCCCGTGAGGCTCCCAGGAATGCACATTGCTGTTTAAGAATGCATAGTTAGTCTTTTCTTGATATCAGAGTCTTGCTTTCACATTTTATTGGGCTGAGTCTCTTTCTTTACTACACTTTTTAGTTTATCCCTTCAAAAAACACTTCTTAATCCCCCCTCTTACACATAAGTTTCCTTGTGGCACGAGCTGTATTTCCCCTATTTGATCCCAGTGTGGATTCCTGATTTACATCTCCCACATGTTAAGTTGACAGCTGCATAATCCCCAAACGCATTCTTATAATGACTGCCAATATTTTATGATGACATCCCAGGAATTCGATTGCAGCTGCCTACTGATATGAGTGGTATCTTTATTATTTGGTGAGTTAACTAGACATATTAACTGTATTTGCTGCAAGTACAAGATGCTAAAAGAATGTATGACATACTTATCATAGTGAAGAATTAGAAACAACCCAAGTGTCCATCAGTGGGGGAGTAGTCAATTAAATCAAGGAAAACACATCTGAATTTGAGTGTTGGGTCCCGATTAAGCACTTTTATATGCATCGTGCTATTTAATTTTCACAGAAACCCTATGAAATTCCCACTTTGTAAATGAGGACACTGAAACTTGTCCAAAGTCATACAGTTAATAAATGGTACAGTAGTAATTAGATCTGTGTGCTATAACCCCCAAACTCATTTTCTTCTCCAGTTACACTCTACTAGCTCATGAAGGCCGAAGCCTTATGTACTGTTAACTTTTCTTTCAAGGAGACTTGATTCAAGATGACATTGGTTTGTTTGTGGTGTTTGTATCTGCTTAGTCCCTTCAATGTTTTTACCCAACCTCCTCCCCTCTAACATCTGTCAACCTGTTCTCTCTATGTCTCTTTCTATTTTGTTTGGTAGCTTATTCTGTTCATTACATTCCACATATAAGTGAAATCATATGGTATGTGTCTTTCTGTGACTGACTTATTTCACTTAGCAGAATACAACTCATAGAGACAACAGTATGATGATATCAGAAGGAAATGGGGGTAGGAGGAGGCAGAAGATGGTGAAGGGGGGTAAATGGTGACAGGAGACTTGACTTTGCACAATGCAACATACAGATGATTTGTTATAGAATTTAAAACCTGAAACCTATGTAATTTTATTAACCAATGTCACCCCCATAAATTCAATAAACATCTTTAAAATATGACATTGGTTCACATAAACATGAATAATGGGAAGAAACTCATCTAATAGTAAAAACAAACGTATCTAAAATGTCAAAACTAAATTATTTCTGAAGGAAATAACTTTCCTGTACTTGCCATTGAAATAAAATTTAAGAGCATACACCAAGATTCTAGTGATGTGTGCAATCCAAGTCAGGGATTTTCTTATATTGTCAGAGCCATTGATCTGTTTAAAATGTCAAATTATGAGTGAAGTAAGTGAGAAGTCATGCTTTTGCTCAGACATGGTTATCAAAATTGATCATGTAAAATATTACTTGTATTCTTATTTTTACAACTTTTTACTCTTTTAATATTTACAGATGGACAAAAGAGGAAGAAATCTTTGAGAAAGAAACTGGATTCACTAGGGAAGGAGAAAAACAAAGACAGAGGTAAGGAACAGAATGAACTAGAGTGAGTACATCTTCCATAAAGCATAATGGTTGAATTTGGTGGGGTTTTTGAATTGCACAGACTTACATGGTTCAACTCTATTATGTAAACTGGGTTTCTATGATGGAATGTCATTAAGAACTGTTTTGGTCTACTCCTTTGTGTTTGAGTGGCCCCATACTGAATTGATGAGTTCAGCTGGTTTGAGAAAAGGGTGACTTCAGCCAAGTTTATGGTTCTGATTATGAGTCTGGCCAATCAGCTATGTGTAGAGAGAACCTGGGTTGAGCAGCCATGGATTGCATCTCTAACGTTAACCAGCTGTCTGGCAAATCCAGATATTTAGGCAGGGCTAGTTGAATGAGAAAGAGTTTGGATTCGTCTACCATGACTACTGGAAAGAAACAGTCTCATCCTCATGGGTTACTGAAGATGAGTCATTCTCAGCATTTTGATGTTAGAACATAGCATGCTTATTATTTGCCTTATATGTTTTGGGAATTGTTGACTCTCTTCGTACTATTTTGTGTACCTTTTGTGTCTACTTAAGGAATTGACACTTTAGCCCTTCTTTCAGAGGTATTTGTAGTCATTTCAAACTAATATTAATGGAGCCCACACAAAGGGCTCCTGGCCCCCATTAGCAGAGTACAACATTGTGTGTCTTATTTCTATGAAATAACTGCTGAATGGTGTGGTCATATGAATGTATTTTCATTCTATGTGACATAGTAAATGAGTGTTGAGTAAGGAGAGCCATGTACCTCACCTGGGAAATCTTTTATATAACTATTGAATTTCTCCTTGATGGAAGGAAATAAAACTGGAGGTATAAAAAAAAAATAAACACATTGTAATCCGTACTGGACAAGACCTAGTCCACATCATCGATCCCAGACTCTATACCCATATCTCAAACCATGCTAAAGGGTTATGACATTTGGTTCTTTGGAATAAAAGGAGATGAAGAATTCTAGCCCTAGCTGGTTTGGCTCAGTGGATACAGTGATAGCCTGTGGACTGGAGGGTCCCAGGTTCAATTCTAGTCAAGAGCACATGCCCGGGTTGTGGGCTCCATCTCCAATAAGGGGTATGCAGGAGGCAGCCGAACAATGATTCTCTTTCATCATTGGTGTTTCTCTCTCTCTCCCTCTCTCTTCCTCTATGAAATCAATAAAAATATATTTTTTAAAAAGAATTCTAAAGAATGGAAAACCAACGTTTTACTTCCCATAGAGCATGAGTTCTCAACATCGGACTATTGACATTTGAGACTAGATAACTGTTTGTTGTGGGACTGTCCTGTGCATTATGAGAGGTGTTTATTAGCATCCCTGACCTCTACCTGCTAGATATATGCCAGTTGCACCTCCCCTAACCAAAACATTCCCAGACATTTCAAACTTTTACCTCAAACTGGTGAAAAAGAGATGAAAATGTCTGTTATTCCCGACCCTTGATGGCATAATAGAATAATTTGTGGAACCTTTAATATTTGCAATGACTAATCCCATGCCCCCCCCAAATGTCTGATTTCATTGGTCTGTAGGGGTACTGAGAAAAAAAGTAATTTTACAAACTACTAATGCGCAACTTCTAAGATGAGAACTCTGGTCCATATTCACCAGTAAACCTACCAGGGCACATCCTATTGCAGTAGGACCTGCTGCAGAAATAATGAAGGCAAAGGGTGCTGATTCTTGTCCAGCTACCTGATAAATTGCATTCTATTTCATGGGTTCATATGCTTTTCCCCCAATTTTTTAAAAAATATTTTATTGATATTTTACAGAAAGGAAGGGAGAGAGATAGAGAGCCAGAAATGTCAATGAGAGAGAAACATCGACCTCTTGCACACGCCCCACTGGGGATGTGCCCGCAACCAACGTACATGCTCTTGGCCGGAATTGAACCTGGGACCTTTCAGTCCACAGACCAACGCTCTACCACTAAGCCAAACCGGTTTCGGCCACAATTTTTTTTAATGAATATTAAAAAGTAGCCAAGGTAGCTTTTGTAAACTACTTTTTACTCATTCTCTTCTTGCCCCAAACCTCCTCTACCTCGCTAGATTAGGGTATTTCTCGGTGTGTATGGAGTACATTAAAGGTATTATTCAGCCTGCTCTTAGTAATGTAGCATCTTTAAAGTTGATTAATCCTAAAATGGTGATATTGTTACTGGGATTTGAATATTCATAATGTAGACTTTAGGTGATTCTTCTAAAGTGCCCATTTGGGCTAGACTACTGAGCAGAATGAGCATTTTTGTGGAAGATGTTTCAGTTCTCTCAAGAGAGAAAGATGTATGTGTGCTTGCTTATATCACAACACAGCAGGAAGCAAGAATGGAAGTGAGCAGGAAAGGAAGGACCAGGAGAAGTAATTGACCAATATGTACTGGGCCATTGGTCATTTTTCAGACCAAATCATATTTATGTATTATATAGGCACAGTGAAAACTTGGCAGTGTTCTACAAGGCTGCGCAGGAGCTGGCTTGGGGAGAAATGAAACAGGTCCTGATGCTTCCAAAGGAAATACACATCACCCATCCAACTAAGGGGGAAAATAGGGCTTCATGGGGAAAAAATGTTTTTTCCCCTTATTTAAAGTAGCTATGATGTTTAAAAAGAAGGTGTCCTAGGCTTAAATGAAGCTTAATTGCATGGCATCCTTCCCAAACATAAAGTCCTGGGAACCAGTGTGTGAGGGGGCAGCATGCAGGTCACACACAGTTAGTTGGTTCATGTTATTTTCTTCCATTTGAATATTAGCATTTGAGCTCATAACAGCTGCACATGTGAAAAATGATAATCACTTGAATCCAAGAGTAAAATAAGGAAAACAGGAAATTCGAAATGACCTCTTGGGTTAGATCATCTAAAAATAAATGGGAGCAGCTTATTAGAATCAAATTGCTTTCCCAATAAAGAGTGATTCATTAAATGTTTGGTACGCCACTAAATTATTTGATTCAATCAGATTGAATCATGTCCTGTATTTTATTTAATTGCTTGGCATAATGTACAGCAGATCATGTGACACTCCTGCATCCCTCCTGCCACTTAAGCAAGTGCCCATGTGACTTTTGATTTCCATATGAAACTAATTCAAGACTGATGCTGGTTCAGAAAGCATGTTTTCTTTTTTTTTTTTTTCTGTGTCAAAAGGCTATATAAATATTTATTTATCTTGCCCTCACTAGTTTTATGCATTTATAAAGAAGACACTAGTTTTAGTTTTATGCATTTAGAAAGAAGACACTAAAAGTTTGTGTATCTATAATCTTTCGGGTACACCAATAAAGCATTAATTTTTTAATTTATCTTTATTGTTGAAAGTATTACAGATGTCCCATTTTTTCCTCCATTCACCCCACTCCCACTGCCACCCACCCTAGGCCTTCACTGCATCACTTCAAAGACTATATCCTAAGAAGCCTGAAACACCAATCAGAAAGTATATATGCACCCCTGTGTTCATAGCAGCATCGTTTACAACAGCTACAATCTGGGAACAGAAAACACATTTTCATACAGAATAGTTCCAATCCCTTAATTTCTCTTAGTTAAATTGCTTGGCCACCAAAAAGTATTTTTAAACTTTTAGAATGTTAGAAAATGTCTTGCTTGTATCAAAAAGAAATCACTTTGAGGATAAAGGTTTACAAATAACTACTTTGTTCCAGTTCACGTGGTCCTAACCAGAGCACCAGGGGAATGGGTTTTATTGGAGCATAAGTCTGAGAGCTAGGTTCCCTCTCCACAGGATGTTTTCAGATCGTGCCATATATTCATGGACATAAAATCTGGGAAATTTTCAGGTCTGGCACCTTTCCTTGTGCTGAAATCACACACGCCATGTTTTATTGTTCTTGACTCTCTAAGTAAGTTACTATATGTGAGCTGTGAAGTGGCACTGTATAGGAATAGTTGACATAATTTTATTTTGCATCATATGAAATAGCAGTAGAGAAATTAAGTATCAGTTATCATTATTGTAGGATCTAAAAGAAAATGTATTGAACGCTGTCATTGAATACTGCTACTAGGGATGAGAGAACCAGGGTGAGTGTGATTCCGGGGAAGAGCAGGAAGGGACAGCCACCACAGGACCGCATGGGTGATGGCACAGCTTTTGATCTGCATGCTAAGAGTATTGAGACACCATCCAAGTGTTATGCAGGAGGTGGTTTCACGGTGTGGTTGAACAGATCGCCACACTGCAGTGTAAACATCCACTTGGGCTGGAGGGAGGTAAGACTGGAAGGAAGAAGCCTGATTCCAGAGGTGGAATCACTCCTGCTGAGGACAAAGTCCAGGATGGGATGGAGGGAGTAGAGGAAAGAGGTGCATGCATGAAAAAGTAAGAGGAGAGGAGGTCAAGGAGATGGGATGACAGAAGATCAGATAGGTCATTCAAGTAGATGTCCAAGCCACCCAGGATGATGGTAGATTTTGGAGGATCAGGGCCACGAGTGGAAGTCATTGGCAAAAATAGAAGATACCAGTGAGTAGGAGACAGGGGAACCTTGCAGTAGCCCATTTCTGCCACACGGTGGGAAGGTGATGATCTGGAAATTACAGTAGGGAGCAAAGAGGGTGTCATGCGTGACTCCACAGTTCTTGGGGAGGGATGGTAGGCAGTTGTTACTAATAAAACAGTACGAGAAGCAGTCTCCTTGGTGAACACATTCCATAGATAGGAACATGAAACACATCATTCCTGGCCCCCAAACAGTGAGTCTTAGGTAATGTCCTTCTGGTTTTAAAAACCTATTCTCAATCTTATTAGCCACTGTCATCACAAGCTCCTTTTGATCCACTGATGGAAGAGCACTGGATCCTCAGATAAGCTCAACTCTTTCTTTACACATGAAGGAGGAATGTGCTCAATATACTTGTGATAAATCCTCAATTTCACAATAGCCATATTTTGAAAAGCAAAAATATTTAAGGAATTATATCTAGAATTTTACAGACACTAGGCATGGCAACACAAGTGAAACGGCATAGGGTGGTCTCCTTTCTGAAGCTTATAAGAGCACTTGGAACAAAGCAATGAGAAACGAAAGAGACTGCATTAGAATGCTATTACTGAAAGAATAAACTCAGCCAGGAAAGAAAGGACATTAGAAATAAAAACCTGTGATAGGTGGCTACAGCTCTCGATTGGGGAAAAAAAGAGAGAAATAAAAATGTGGGGAGAATGACTTCACATATTCCATCTGTTTCATTCGTATTCAGTTATTCCAATTTACACGTAGAGTGACAGACTCTCACATATTAAAAGTGACAGATTCCAAAGGAAACCCTTTTTTCTTCTGCTTTCCCCCAAGGATATTAGAAATCTTTACACGAGACTGGTTGGTTTTCCTTGTATAGAAAATGTGGCTAGGAGAGAAATCAATAGTCCCCATCCCATATTAAATTCTGCTATGAGCAAGCCTGCATGAGCAGACACATGCCACTTGATATATTCATCAATATCCTTTTTGCTGATATTATTCCTAGCAGTTTTCATATATTGGGTGTAGCTGTCAGCCTGGCCATCCACATGGTTCTAAATTTTCCCCAACCTTTTTGAAGCCAGACTACTTGATGATTCCCATAGACAAGAGAGCGCTGATTTACATACTAAAACCTGTGGTGCACAGCAGGTGGTCTGCTCGGGTCCCATTTGGTTTCTATTTGCTAATAGTGGAAGTGGCCTTTTAAAAGGAGTATTGCAACTTGCTACACTGGCCACATGGATCACTCAAAACAAATTCCTAAAATACTTTTTGTATTATTATATGCCATCTAGTTTGTGGATGGAGAATTATAAGCATCTGCAGAAAATCCCCAAATGCTAAGCCAAGGTGCTGAAGATTTAATTTTTCACTTAAAAACGAATTGCAGGTTTGGATAGAACCAGAGGTGCAGACTTTCCAAGTGCTATTTCTGCTTTCACTGTGGATGTAGCCATTAGCTCTGTGATGTTAAAAAAATGTTGCCATCTATCAAAGAAGAAAACCTCTAAAGCCTCTTTCCACCTGATTTAATGTTAGCTTTTTCCTTCAAAGAACAAACCATTTAACACTGTTTTCTCTTGATCACTCTGGTTTTATTCATGGGGTTATAAAAAGGATGGAGAGGCTAGACTCCAATTTGCTGCTGCTAAGAGACCTATTTTTTAGTCTAAAAAAATAATTTAACCTAATCATTAATGCTCTTCACCATGAATCTAAAATGTTGCCAATAAAATACCTGGCCCTTGGTTTATAGGTTGAGCATCCACCTATAAACCAAGAGGTCATGGTTTGATTCCGGTCAGGACACATGCCCAGGGTATGAGATCGATCCTCAATAGGGGGCGTGCAGGAGACAACCGATCAATGATTGTCTCTCATCATTAATGTCTCCTCTCTCTCTCTCTCTCTCTCTCTCTCTCTCTCTCTCTCTCTCTCTCTCTCTCTCTCTCTCTCCTTCCCTCCCTCCCTCCTTCTCCCTCTCCCTCTCCTTCTCTCCCTTCCTCTCTGAAATCAATGAAAATATATATATATTAAAAAAATAAAACACCTGGCACCAAAGATCAGTGTGCTTATGATATATATGTATACAACTTACTGCGGAGATCCAGAAAGCAACTGGATACACATCTCCAAACAAAGCCATAGATTTCTGCATTCTGCTCCTTCTCCAAAATTGTCCTCACTAGAGGACTGAACAAATTGTATCCGGGCCCTTCACCAGATATTAAATAGCGAGACTCCACTCTTGTATGTGGTCAGCAGAGCAGCCCGAGTACAGATCATGAGTGACAGCCCCAACCCGGCTGGCTGGAGCCAGCACGTGGGGGCAAGCAACACCATGAAAAAAGAGCAGACTTCTTTCCAAGCTGCTCCTCTGCCTCTCAGATCATCATGTCATGTGATAGCTCTTTCACTGGGAACTTCAGAGCATATCTACCTAATTGAATTTGTCCTTGCTTCATGCATTTCTCTATTCTAGCCCATAATGGGCACTATTGCATTTATTTACATATCTGACTCTGCACTCTGCCACTCCACTCTCAGAACCTTCCAGGAGCAAGGTCTGGACCCACCTTTCATAAGCTTTGTACTCCCCATTGTATAATTTGATATGGCACATAATAGGTATTCAATAAGTGCCTGTAGAATGAATGTATCAATACAGAGTCTTACCATGCCTTGTAACCTTTAGGGGTTCTTGCGACATAGAAATTGAGGGCTTACTCTTTGTAAAACTGGGTCCTCATGAGGATAAACTATTAATGTACATTTTATCAGAAATATCACATTTCTCTATAAAGGCATTTCCTTTCAAACATACTTGAGATATGTGGAGAAAAACCAGTGGCTGAGAATTCTAAAGCCTATAATAGTTATACACACTAGCTTTCTTTATTGAAACAGAAACTTTGGCACTCTGATAAACACAAAAGGCATCTTCTTATTTGGATTGAGCCATCAGTTCTTCCGAAAACAGCCATTTCAATATGTCTGCCCTGAGGTCTAACGCATCAGTGAGTCTCCACTGGTCCAGTCTTTCTCTAAAAATGAATGTTTGTCTTTTGGTTTCAGAATTCATCCCACAGGCATTCGGAATGCCCTTATCCCAAGTCATTGCAAATGACCGGGCCTATAAACTCAAGCAGGACTTACAGAGGGACGAGCAAAAAGATGCATCTGATTTTGTTGCCTCCCTCCTCCCATTTGGAAGTAAAAGACAAAACAAAGAACTGTCAAGCAGTAACTCATCTCTCAGCTCCACTTCGGAAACACCAAATGAGTCGACTTCGCCAAACACCCCGGAACCAGCTCCTCGGGCCAGGAGGAGGGTGAGTTGTTCAGTATTTTCTCCATAGCCAATGCTAGGACAGCCAAAGGTGTATAAGGTTATTTTTTGAGACTTTGCTCATGCGAAAACTGAAAATGTCATTTGTGTCCAGGTATGTCAACAACTCCGTTTAGGGAGAATTTACACTGGCTCTCTGGCACCTGGCATCCCCTCAAAGCCTTTCCCTCATCCCTCTCAAAGCCTTTGGGTACCCCTCCTTGTTTACACACATGTCCTGTGATATCCCAAACATTCTACATCACCATTGATCCTGGTCTGTTGCAATCTTCTGTTGTCTTAGAAGACTCTCCCATCAGACCATGAGGCTGGAAGGCAGGGCTAGATGTTTTTGTTAATTGCTTCATCTTCAACTGATAACCGTGCCTGGCCCAGTGAATTGCCGCTGGTCTTCATAAACAATATTTTTTCTGGAATTTTTTTTTTCTCAGACATAACCAAATATATATGTAAGCAATACTGACATGTTACCATTTATTTAGTGAGTGCTATGTCTAGGCCCTGTACTATCATTTGGCATTTCAAACTTCACATTTCAAGTGAAGAAAGTTGAGTTTTCAGGAAAGCTGGTTGTTGACTGGCTGAGTCCGTTGATAAACATTTATAAAACTTCCTAGGTCACTGGGAGCACTTCTCTCCCTCTTCTCTCACCTGGCAGCTCCCAATTTTTGTCACCTCCAGCCTTTGACTAATACCCTAGGTCAGTGGTCGGCAAACTGCGGCTCGAGAGCCACAGTTTGCCAACCACTGCCCTAGTTAAAACCCCAGATACTTCTCACTTGAAATCCTTATTTCTCCATCAGCCCCCAAAATTCAGGACCTCTCTGAGATAGAGGCACACTCAAGCCACTGCTATTTTTCAGAGCTTTGGCTATGTGTAAAAATGAAGAAATGACAGCCTTTGAATTTGTATGATGGAATTGTTCTTCCAATTTGTCATTGTCCCTCAGACTATCTGTCTAAACCCATAGATGGCAATGACAACAAGACTCTACATTATAGTTTTCTGGGACCTTAGGCCCATGCAATTGGCCTCCAAAATGTGCTCTCCTCTGTCCACACCTTCCCAGGACACCAGCAGCCAACTTCTTCCTTTACACTTCATCAAAGGATGGGACTACACAGATATGGCTGGTGCCCTGTTCCCTTCCCCTTGGCCTGCACTATTCCTAGCAAGCTGGCCTTCTTCTTACCTGCCAGCACCTCATCTCTTCGCTGAGGGCTTTCTCTGATGGCCAGAGGAGCCCACCCACACAGTTGACAAGCTGCAAGGAATTAACATCACCTCCCTGCCCCTACCAAAAGCTACTCTTTTTAAAATATATATATATATATATATATATATATATATATATATATATATATATATATATTTTATTGATTTCAGAGAGGACAGGAGAGAGAGAGAGAGAGAGAGAGAGAGAGAGAGAGAGAGAGAGAGAGAGAGAGAGAGAGAGAGGTATCAATGATGAGAGAGAATGATTGATTGGCTGCCTCTGTCACCCCCCGCCCCCCCGGGATCGAGCCTGCAACCTGGGCATGTGCCCTTGACTGGAATGGAACTCAGTACCCTTCAATCCACAGGCCAACACTCTATCCACTGAGCCAAACCAGCTAAGGTCAGAAGCTACTCTTAATTGATGACTCTTGAGACTTAGAGTATAATTACCTCAGCTCCATCACACCTTTGCAGGGCTAGCTCAGAGGTGTTTGATCCACACTGTCTCCCAGAGGCCCCCATGCAACTGGACTCTGGCTTTCCATGGTGGTCACAGGCTAGTTGAGGCTCCCTCCAGTGGCTGCTCTCCCTTCCACATCTAATTCCCCCACTAGCCTGTAGGTGTCTGCTGGGACCATGTCCCTGAGAAAGCGCTTTGTGCTGCTTCTGGAGGAAAACAAACTCAGACTGTTTTATTTGTTTATTCACAAGATTTCTCTCACTACCTCATTCATTGAGTATGCAATGTTTTCTTGTTTTAAGGAACAAAGTGGTTGCGTTAAAATATTTTAATTATATGTTTGCCCTCTTGTCTTTCATTTGAAAAATCTTGTCTATTGTTGAAATTGTCCCTGCCAGTACCTTACCCCATGTGTGGACGTCTTCTAACTTTTTCAAAAGATGTTTGTTTTTCCCCTCTCAATATACAAACAGCACAATTAAATCAAGCAGTATTATTTCAAGAGTGATAAAGAATTATAGGCAAAAGTATTCCTGGATGGCCTGTGGGGGAAGCTGTTTTTATCTTCTCTGTCTGCACTCTTCGCTCATGTCTGTGTGTGATTTGCAGGGGGCAATGTCAGTGGACTCCATCACAGATCTGGATGACAATCAGTCTCGACTCCTAGAAGCTTTACAACTCTCCTTGCCTGCAGAAGCTCAAAGCAAAAAAGAAAAAGCAAGAGATAAGAAACTCAGTCTGAATCCCATTTACAGACAGGTTCCCAGGCTGGTGGACAGCTGCTGTCAACATCTAGAAAAACATGGTAAGCAGACTTATCCGTTAGTCCTAAAGACTTTCATCAACTCAGGCATCATTTACTTAAGCACCCAGTTTAATTCTGTGTTCATTTGATCAAACTCTGGGCCAAAGTTTCCTTTGTGAAGATAGTTTATGGCCCTAGCCAGTTTGGCTCAGTGGATAGAATGTTGGCCTGTGGACCGAAGGATCCTGGGTTCGATTCTGGTCAAGGGCACATACCTCTGTTGCAGGTTCCTCCCCAGCCCAGGATCTGATCAGGGTGCGTGCAGGAGGCAACCAATCAATGTGTTTCTCTCACACCGATATTCTTCTCTGTTTCTCCCTCTCTCTTCCACTCTCTCTAAAAATAAATGGAAAAATATCCTCGGGTAAGGATTTTAAAAAAAGATAGCTTATGGATGTGTTTGCTTAAGAGATTCCTGGGCTAACCAAGATTTGGGGAGGAGGGGCATCTACTTGATGGCATTCAGACTGACTAGACCCCAAGAGACTTAAAAAGTAACCCTTGAGGCCAATTTAGAGGAGGGCAAGAGAGGCTGGACTAGGTCTGTCCCCAGGGCCCCTTCAAACAAAGAAGACACACTTTTATCTTTTGTTACACATTGAAGTCACTCAAAGGTTCCCTTTAAAAAATAAGAGTCCAGCTTCTTAAAAAAAAAAAAAAAAGATTTGAAAACCATTTCCTGCAAGAATAGAAAATACATAGTTTTTAACAACAGGTTCCTATATCGCTATCTGCAAGAAGGGTGTCCACTTAAAATTTCTTCACAATGACCCCTTTGGCAACTCAGTTCCACACAGTATATTGACTTAAATACTGAAATTTAGACTTGACTCACCAAACGGCCATTTTTTCATAATCTAAATGTGTTGGCTATATAGTGTTAGGATGCATCTTATGGACAGAAGTAAAGTTTTTAACTGCTTCTTTACTATAAAACAGTATGCTTATTGTAATAAAGGAAAAAAGGAAGGAAAGCAAAGAAAAATGTAGACATCACTACTGTTTACATGCTCATTTCTTTCTCATAAAACTGGGACTTCATTAAAATGATTAAGATCATAGATAAATCTCTTTGAATCATTATATATGAAAATCACTTGATAACATATGAATGTCTTAATCATTTAATTAATTATATTGAAATTATATTTGTTTATACAAAATATTAATCTATGGGTCGATGTACATGTGTGTGTATGTGTTTATCTGTCTCTTCTTGGAAGATAAACTGGAGTTCAAGAGAAAGGTCGCAGTCATTTTGAATTAAAAAACAGTATCATGATTAGCACAATGTTCAATGAATCTTATTTGAACAGAATTGTTTTTTAAAATAGCTTAACAACTAAAGAGTAAAATACTATGAATAGGTCAACTCAGTCCCAGTTTCACTGTGAGGTAGAAAAAGAGACATTTACTTTTATAACTAGAATTTTCATGATAAAGTATATAGAGAGTGAACTATAAATATTTCTAAATGTTCTAAATAAGAAAATGCCACTTCAACCATGCAGGATTCCAGAGCCAGGTTGAGTAACTGCTTTTGTGAAAGAAAACTCGGTATATCTTTTTTTTTTTTTTTTTTGAAAATCAATTCTATTATGTAAACTAGCATTTCCTCTAAGCTTATTTGAAAACAGGGCAATTCTCTTTCCTTTTGAGAATAATTAAATTGCAGCTTAAGGCCTAAAGGAAAGAAGATAAGCTGGTGATCTCGAAGGCCCCCGGTTCTGTTCTGGGTTTCCATGGTGTTTGGACCAAATGGCTCCTGGACAATAAGAGTCACATGATCTCACTCATCTAGGGGAAATGGTGAACAACATGGACTGATGAATAAGAACAGACCCAGAGAGAAGGAGCCATGGGTCAGACTGTTGGACCTCAAAGGGAGGGTGGGGATAAAATGGAGAGATCAGCCAAAGGACTTATGTGCACACATATGAGCCTAACCAGTGGTTGAGGACAATAGTGGGGTGGAGCATGAGTTGGGGGGGCAGGGATTGGAATGGCGGGTTAAGGACAAATATGTGATACCTTAATCAATATAGAAATTTAAAAAAAACTAAAATACTATACAATTGAAAATACATATTATATTGTTATATCAAGAATGCCAAATATATTAAAAAAAGAGTCACATTCAAAATCAAACAGATATTAATCTTGTTCACTTTAAACCAATGAATAAAAAGCAAACTTCAGAAAACAATTCTTTCATAAAGCTTTGTTTGCCAGTTTTTGAAATGGGTAGCAAGAGTTTGATTCACGTTAGCCTTATAAAACATTTATCAATGATCTTTTTGTTCTCTCCAAAATGGGTCTAGACCAGTGGCCGGCAAACTCATTAGTCCACAGAGCCAAATATCAAAAGGACAACGACTGAAATTTCTTTGGAGTACCAAATTTTTTAAACTTAAACTTCTTCTAATGCCACTTCTTCAAAAATAGACTCGCCCAGGCCATGGTATTTTGTGGAAGAGCCACACTCAAGGGAACAACAAGCCACATGTGGCTCCGGAGCCGCAGTTTGCCAACCACAGGTCTAGACAATTAACTAGACTCCATCTATATGTGTGTGCACCATCCTTCCCCACTTATATTTCATCCCAATGCTTTCTGTACCAATCGGGTCAAAATTCCTTAACCTTCCCCAATTCTCCAGAAGCATACATGAAAGAAAGAGACACTAAATATCCATGTTGTACCTCCTACACGACACCTCTATCGGGGATCATGTTGGAAACCAGGGCCTGTGTCCTGACCGGGAATTGAACAGGTGACCTTTTGGTGCATGGGATGACACCCCACCAACTGAGACACACTAGTCAGGGACAGAATTCTATTTTCTCATCTGAACAATGAGCATAAGTATCTGCCTCAAAAGCTAAACAGTGATTCAAGATTAGCTAATGCATATAAACTACTTAGAACAGCGGTCACAAACCTTTCAGGCCTCATGGACCACCAGTGGTCCAAGGACCACCGGGTGGTGACCGCTGACTTAGAATATATCTGTCATGGACTATTATGTTAAAGGAAATATGCCCTCACTAAACTGAGAGAGTCTTCTTGTGCAAAATGAAAAATGTTAATATAATAGTTGGTTTCAGCAATTGTACTTTTGGTGAAACCAACTATTGGAGAGTCACACCCTGTGATATTTCTGGGATGTAGGCCAGTTTGAGGGTGGGGCCTCCTGCTGATTATGCCTGCCCTCCTTACTCAAGTTCCCCAGGCCTGACATTCAGGTGTTCTGGTTCTAGTTTTCATTTCACTTTTTGCTGAAAGGGAGAGAAAGGTGATCACGTCCATTTCTGGGGCAGGGCACAGTGAAGTCACGTTTCTTTGCCAGATTCTATGCCTTTTTCTAGGTACACTTGTTTTACCAGTGACTGTCTGAAGTCAAGGTCACTGAACGTCTACACTGTATCTTCTCCTTGAGGAAAATCACTGTGAGGCTTATTCAGCATTGGCTGTCTGAATGCTGTTATTTGCTATCCCTAAAAAAGTAAATAAATAAATACTTTTTAAACTTAAAATAATAGTCTATTGAGATATATAGTAATTATAATAATTGATCACTAAGTAGCTATTTTCTAAATCATAGTCATTTTTTTATCGAGTGGAAAAGTACTATAATTGAGAAAAGCATGTAATACAAATGGACATTTCTGAACAGCCTGGAGGAATTCAGCCAAATGAAGAATCTTGTCTGTGTAGAAAAATGTCCTTAATGTGATATCTCACCTATGTGGAAATTTCAACTATCTGAAAACCATCAGAAAATAAATGTGGCCAAAAGTACAATTGCTGAGACCAACTATTATATTAACATTTTTCATTTTGCACAAGAAGACTCTCTCAGTTCAGTGAGGGCATATTTCCTTTAACATAATAGTCCATGACAGATATATTCTAAGTCAGCGGTCACCACCCGGTGGTCCTTGGACCACTGGTGGTCCATGAGGCCTGAAAGGTTTGTGACTGCTGTTCTAAGTAGGTTATATGCATCAGCTAATCTTGAATCACTGTGTAACTTTTGAGGCAGATACTTATGCTCATCTTTCAAATGAAAAAATACAATTCTGTCCCTGACCAGTGTGTCTCAGTTGGTGGGGTGTCATCCCATGCACCAAAAGGTCACCTGTTTGATTCCCGGTCAGGGCACAGGCCCTGGTTTCCAACATGATCCCCGATAGAGGGGTCATGCAGGAGGCAGCAAATGGATGTTTAGCTTTCACATTAATTTTTTTCTGTCTCCCCCTCCCTTCCTCTGTTTCTAAAACTCAATTTAAATATTTTTAAAAAGAAATATAATTCTGACCTGGCTGGCATGGCTCAGTAGTTGAGCGTCAACCTATGAACCAGGAGGTCACAATTCGATTCCCAGTCAAGACACAAGCCTGGGTTGTGGGCTTAATCCCCAGTGGGGGAGGGGGAGCACCCAGAAGGCAGCCGATCGATGATTCTCTCATCATTGATGTTTCTATCTGCCTCTCCTGCTTTCCCCTCTGAAATCAATAAAAATATATTTTAAAAAGAAATATAACTCTGAATTTTATTTTAATATCTTGATTATCCTGTTTTCAAGCTCCCAGATAGGTAGAAGCGATGGATTAGGCGGGGGCTAGACTTGGTTCTGAGGCAGACACATTGATGACAGAAACAAGAGGGCAAGGAAGTCTTTTGAAAATAGATGCAAAGCAAAATCCCACCCAAGAGCAAAGTGCCAAGATAATGAGCCCCTATCTCACCACAATCCATGCAAGCTATCCTGGATACTCTCATTAGGCAGAGAAGTGAGAAGTGGGATATTTATGGATGTTATCATTCTTAACTGAAGATCCTTAGGAAACCAAACAAAAAGCCTTGTGCTTAATACATAATGTGGCAAGACCATAAAAGAAATATACAAAATATTGTACTAGTCAGAACTGTTTTAGTGGAGAGAGGAACCTCAATAACACTAGATTAAACAAAAGTTTTTTCCCCCTCAAAAGAAAATCCTATTACTTAGTGAAAGTTTGAGTATTATATATAAGTTCAGGCACAGCTGCTGACTATAATTTTAAATTTTAGGTTAAATGTTATATTTTATTTCTTTTTTATATATATAGAGGATGGGAGAGGGATACAGAGATAGAAACATCAATGAGAGAGAAACATCTATTAGCTGCCTCCTGCATACCCCCTACTGGGGATATACATGCAACCAAGGTACATGCCCTTGACTGGAATCAAATCTGGGATCTTTCTGTCTGCAGGCTGATGCTCTATCCACTGAGCCAAACCAGTTAGGGCTATATTTTATTTCTTCAAAATATATTTTTATTGGTTTCAGAGAGGAAGGGAGAAGGAGTAAGATAGAAACATCAATGATGAGAGAAAATCATGGATCAGCTGCCTCCTGCACACCCCCTCCTGGGGATCGAGCCTGCAACCCAGGCATGTGCCCTTGGCTAGAAACAAACTGGGGACCCTTTAGTTCACAAGCCGATGCTCTATCCACTGAGTCAAACCTGCTAGGGCCATACATACTACCTCTCGTGAAGTATTTTTGCCCCCAAATCAAACAGAATCAGAGGAGCTCTGCCTCTAAATATGTCTTCAGAGGAAATAAAGGGGAAAGAGGAACATACTAATGATACTACGAGTGTCCAGATGGTGGGGAAGTCTACAAAGGGAAAGCAATGCTATTTCTTCATGAAACCAATTAGGAGAAAAACACAGGCAGAGAGGGGAACTCATACATTAAGAGACTAAAAGGCATATCGATCTATCACAGTTTGTGAACCTTATGTGAATGTTGATTGGAAATTCAATGATATTAAGCAACTATTGTTGAAATGTCTCACATGTGACAGTGATAACACTTGTTTGTTTTAAGAGAGCTAATTGTTTAAGAGCAGTCTCTCAACCTCCACTATAACCCCTCTTCTAGGACATGATCCTAAGAAAATTAGAAATGTGAACCGAGACCTATGAACAGTTGTTCATAATAGGGCCATTTATAATGCAAAACAAGTGCATATGTGTTGGGGGACCTTATTGCCAATCAGAGGGGAATATGAAGAGAATTGTGGCATATTAATACTATAAAGTATTTGCATGCATTTTAAATGACATTTGCAAGGAATTTTTACTGGCATAAAAATCTTATAGCATAATATGGACTGAAAACGGTTGCATGCTCTCTCTTTCTTTCTCTCTCTCTCTCTTTCTTTATCTCTCTCCCTCTGTCTCCCTCTCTATCTCTTTCCCTCCTTTTCCCTCCCTCTCTCCCTCCATATATACAGGGTTGGGCAAAAGTAGACTTACAGTTTTGAATATGTGAAAGTTTATTCTTGTATTATTATTTATTAATTATTATTTATTTGCATTACAACTGTAAACCTATGTTTGCCCACCCTGTATATATGGAGAAATGGCTGGATAAAAAGAAACCAAAATATTAAGAGCGATTATTTCTGTATCAGGTATTTTTGAAGTATATTATTTTTTACATTTTTCTGCCTTTTATAGATTTTCTTTAATAAGTACATGTTTTATTTATGATCAGTAAAACAAGAACTATCTTTTAAATATTGATAAAGAGCTAAAAATTCATATAAAATTCATGATTAAGTAATTATGCTCAATAATAAGAGAAACTGTTGTATAACTTTTCTCATATGGAAGTATGGAAGTACATACTATCACATGAAAAATTGTTTTAGCAGAAATGTTTAGCATCAAATTATCCCATTGCTTGTATTGCTAACCTGTAGGTCCTGGAGAATGACAGTGGGCATATCATATCAAGTGATTATTCATTTGCGTGCTGTAGCCCAGTGCTGGCCTTCTGTTCTGTTTCTATTTTGACTTCCTCCAGAGTTTCACGCCATAAGACAGGTCTGTGATTTTGTTTGCTTCTTTGCAGGCCTCCAGACCGTAGGGATCTTTCGCGTCGGAAGCTCAAAGAAGAGAGTGAGACAAGTAAGTGAGAAGTAAAGATTATATTGTACGTTTCACTTGACTTTCAATTAAATTGCCTCATGTCAAGTTCAAACTTTTGCAAATTCACTTCAAAATATCTTCTCTGCACCTGCCTGCCAATTATAGTATAATTGAGTCCCGAGAGGTAGAAGGCAACAGCTCAGAAGCTCAGAAAGGTTGCGATTGAGTTAAGATCAAACACTTGAAAGCAAAACGTACAGACGTGTGCCTGGTGTGTATAGCCAAGAAAAACTGGTTTAGAGATACCTTACTGAAATGGTAAAAGCAGGAGACTCAGAGGGTACCTAATCAGTAAGCGATAAGAAATAGAAAATCATTAGACTGCACCAATTTTTTACTAAAATTCAATATGAATAATGCCATTAACATTCATATAACAAGATGCTTTCAGATGACCCTAGGACCCTAATAAATAATTCTCAAAAATAAAAAAATTCTTATGAAGTTTCCATGGAACCAGTGATCCCCAATTCATTTTTCATGTGGGACTGTAGCCTTGGCTTTCTTCAGCACTATGCCACATTCTGGCAGCAGAAGCTTGCTATTGGAGCTTCAGGAACAGGTTCCTCAGATCAGGCAGATGTCTGTGTTCGTGATGGCGTCATAAAAGGCAAACCATCCTTTGAGAAAAGAATTTATCTGTTGGCTAAAAAAAATTTAGAATATTTTCCCTGTGTTGGTTTCAACAGAAAGGAAGAAGCAACTCAACAACTAAAAAATGAAGCCAAATCAAAATTATTTTCAGTTGAATGAAGCTGAAGAGATGTTTAGATTATTGAAACTAACTGAGCTTGAATACCTCCTTACCTATCTTTTTTTTTTTTTTTTTCAAAATAAGAGGTCTTTCAAAAGAAGGGTGTTTTCTGTTTGGTTTGTTGGTTGGTTTTTATTTTCATAGTCACACAAGAGACTGTTGGGTTCTATGTCACAACAGGACTTGCAGGAGGGAAGATAGCATCGCAATATTTCTTAGGCCTGTGCAGAACTGCAGGATGTTTCCACAAACATTATCTCATTCAATCTGCCCACCAGCTCTGAGTAGCCCCTTTCAATTACTTCTTTTGAGGATTTGAGAGATTAAGAAACTTAAGTCACTAATATCACACAATGTTAAATTCAAGATCATACAATTTAGACCAAGCTCTTTCCATGGTCCATTCTTTCTGCATGTGTGTGTTCAAAAAAAGAAATAAGGTGTGTTCGAGCCCTGGCTGATTTGGCTTACTGGTTAGAGCATCTCTCTGTGGACTGAAGGGTTGCAGGTTCGATTCCGGTCAAGAGCAGATACCAAGGTTGCAGTCTCAATCCCCGGCCTGGTCTTGGCGCCTACGGGAGGCAATCAATTGATGTGTCTTCTCACATCGATGTTTCTCTCTGTCTCTCCCCACCTCTTCTACTCTCTCTCAAAAAATCAATGGAAAACATCCTTGGCTGAGGATTAACCACAAATAAACTAATTAAAAAAAGAAATATGATGTGTTCAAATGATCACAAGTGGGAATGGCACCAATAAAAGCCTTCTTTCTAGCTGCCTCATGCACATTAATGAACAGTTGCCTGGACAGCGGTTCAAGACAGTAATAGGCATTTTCTTCAGTAAAGAGGTGGTGTCAGGAATTACTCCTCAGTTATATCTGGATCCAGCAAAAGAAAAACTGCATAGAGATTATCTGATAACAATAGAATTCGTGGTCATTTAGATGTAGATTTCAAGAATGAAAGATTCTCTAACTTACATTTCATCTTGTTATATTCCTTCTTAGCACCCTACACTCTTACTTTAGAACAATTGTCACAATATTAACAGTTAATTAATCCTTTTTGTGATGACTAGGTTATTACCAGTTTCTCTATCAGCTTGAGAGCTGGGGAAGGGTTAGGAGTCTGTCTCTTCATTCACCACCAGACTTTGAGGGCCTGGTATATAGGCAGCATGCATCACATCTTTATTAAATGGATAGGTGAACAGGTGCTTCAACACATGAACTGTTACAGAAGCTCATTGCATTGAATAAATTCATAAACTCACAATTATTTATACAGCCAAGAACAATACATAAGAAAAGTTGAGCAGTCAGTGATGAAAGTAGGGGCCAGATATATGACTCCCTTCTTGCTAGTGTGTCTTCCTGCCACTGCTGTGAATGCTAATAATGATTTAAGGCATGGAAACCTTCTGGGAACTGTTACTAAGCTACTTTGACAAATATAAGGCAGCTTTTATTTAGTTATTGTCACCTTTCAAGATTTAGTCATGCATGGCTCATCGGGTTTTAAATTTCATTGTTTGCAGAAAAACTTTGCTTTCTTGTTGAGTACTTTTGGTAAAATGTCAAAATTCTAATGTGGTAGTAATGCTGATATGCAAAACTGCTGTATGGTGGATTCATTCCTTCCTCCCACAATTATAGTTGACCTTATCTTTTCCTCCCAACTTCTGGATATCATTATCAAACCCTTCTGCTAAACCCACAGATACTTCTATTTAATAATGCACTTACATGTATCTTCATGGCTGGGTTGCATAGACTCTGTAGATCAAGGCAACATGTTGTTTACATCTCCTCCTTGGATATTAAGTTTATGCAGATCTTTTCATATCGATTGATTGATTTCAGAGAGGAAAAGGGAGAGAGAGAGATAGAAACATCAGTAATGAGAATCATTGATCAGCTGCCTCTTGCACACCCCTCCTGGGGTTCAAGCCCAAAAGCTAGGCATATGCTCTTGACCAGAGTTGAACCCAGGACTCTTCAGTCCACAGGCCAACACTCTAGCCACTGAGCCAAACCAGCTAGGGCTATGCAGATTATTAAAACTAACTGAAAGAAATATCTCCTCATCTATGTAAACTTAATACCAGATGCTAAAATCACAGTGCTGCTTTTGCTGGGCACTGAACATAAAGATATGGTGTTATGAGACTGCCACTTGAACTGTTGTCTTTCCAGTTGCGTGAGGAATTTGACCGCGGGGTTGATGTCTCTCTGGAAGAAGAGCACAGTGTTCATGATGTGGCTGCTTTACTGAAGGAGTTCCTGAGGGACATGCCAGACCCCCTTCTCACCAGGGAGCTGTACACCGCTTTCATCAACACTCTCTGTGCGTAATACAGTCATCAGTAGGAATGTGTTCCTGGATTACCCGGATGTCCAACTCACTCATCCAAGCCTTGTGCATGTGTTTCACAATACCTTTTGGTCCCTATTGATTGGCCTCTAATGAGTGGGTTATTTGGGGAATTTTCTGGGATTCACCCTAGAGAGAATTAGCAAGAAGCAAGTTGCAATAGAACAAATGGATGCAGCCAAGAATTTGGGATGCTTTCAGATGACCTTAGGACAGTAGGAAGTGCTGTGTATTGATGCTTTGAAATAATAGCAAGAGTTCAGTTTGAGTCTGTGCCTAAAAAGAAGGTTGCATTTCTTTCACAAAGAAGGAGTGAGAAAGGGTCCCAGATTGAGAAATGGGGACAGGCAATATTCCAGGGAAGGAATATGGCTTAGCCCTGTGCCAGAACTTTCCCTATGGCCATGTGCAAGCTATTGAGACAGACCCCATGGAGGAGAAAAGGAAGGTGAGGGTATGGTAAGAATAGGTTAGAGTTGAGTCAGCCTCCATACCTTTCTTCCTCCAATGCTGTGATTCAAACAGGATCACAAAAGAGAGAGAAGACAGAGTCACTGCGCTGTGTCTTAGTTATTGCTCCCCCAAAGTCTATCTCTTCTGTATTGCTCAATAGAAAAGAGTTTCAACTTCAAATTTAAAAATGTTTGCCAATTCTCAATCATTGTTAGTAAATATTAACCAAAAATGAAAGACTATAATACATGAAGTAAATGATTAGCAATGCCAGGAAAAAGAAGGAGAAGAAAGTAAGGGAAATTACTGGCCTGGATTATAATGCTTGCTCTAGATGTTACATTTCCCCGGGTCTAATGAATCTTTATATCCTTCATAGAACCTTGCTGCTAAATTACTACATCAGTGGGAGAGGGGCTGAAGGAAATAAATGTGACCTAATAATCTCTCTCTGAAGAAAGTTGAGAGGAGGGCCCCTTCTCTGAACCTAAATAGTGTGCATTCCCCCGTTTTACTGACTTAGAGCACCTCTTTTTGCCTTGCTTAGTGTTGGAGCCAGAGGAACAACTGGGTGCCTTGCAGCTCCTCATCTACCTTTTACCTCCCTGCAACTGCGACACCCTCCACCGCCTCCTCCAGTTCCTCTCCATCGTGGCCAGGCATGCCAATGACAACGTCAGCAAAGATGGGCAAGAGGTATGCACCCTTCCTCTGCTATAGATATTGTGACTCTTCCCTGTACTTGTTTTAAAAAGGCAAGCCATCACCCTGCTGGCATGGCTCCGTGCTTGAGTGTCGACCTATGAACCAGGAGGCCATGGTTAGATTCCCAGTCAGGGCATATGCCCAGGTTGTGGGCTCGATCCCCAGTGTGGGGTGTGCAGGAGGCAGCCTGTCAATGATTCTCACTCATCGTTGATGTTTCTAGCTCTCTCTTCCTCTCCCTTCATCTTTGAAATTAATAATAAAAATATTAAAAATAAAATAAAAAGACAACCCATCAATTTGGTTAAAGATTTCACCTGGAGGAAATGACTCCTCCCTTTCCCAACCCATCTATGTGGGAAGAACTAATGCAGGGTTTTGTCTGGAGGGACAGTTCCTAAGTGCATTAACCACCTATGTTTCAATGATGCTTCTCAATGAGGCAGTCATTTTTCATGATGATGCCTTACCTCAAGACCTCAAATTTCCATTTGTGTGAAGCAGACAAACAATGAGCTACAGAGGTGCTTACAATCGTGAAAACATGGAGTAATGGAGATGAGGGGAGATTGCTGTCCTTGTAGTTCATTTGATTTGCTTCTTTAACTTGAGCTGAAATGTGATGTCACCTCAGTATTCTTCCTGTTTGTTCTTGGAGCTCCCTTCTGCCCTATAGCTAGAAGTCTACTATCTTCCTTTTAAGAGGTTCTTTCTCTCCTTAAACCCTTCCCCACAAATAGGGACTGGCTCAATGCAATGGAAGGGCACCCTGCTTCCAAACCAGATGTAGGAGGGACCTGAAGGCTTCCCGCATCTGAGCTCTTGGGCTCTGGTTCACTTTGGCCATCATCATATGCTTCAAAGTGTTTTTAGATGTGTGCCTTGGACAAGAGAGATGCTTGCTTCGATTTTAAGTGACCTTTTAGCGAGTGACCTATCTAATCTTCACCTTAACAGGAGACCTATTTCCCTTCTTGATACCATGCAGCCATACTTCTCCTTTCCCTTGAATCTCCAGGAGATCTCAGACCCTTCAATATACTAACACCCATTATAAATCAACAAGAAGGGGCCAGTGGCTTTCCACACTTCACCACAGAACTCAGCTGTGTTGTAGATTCAATCCCGTGTTTGCCCAATTTCTTTTCCCAAAGCTATGATTATATATAATTTTTTCACTTTAATCCAGAAAGGCGATTCTGCATGTCTTATCCTCATCCTTCCTTTAGGTATAAGAATGGAGCTTTCCTGAGTTAGCCATTTATCTGGATAGAAGTTATAATCAGTGAAACTTGTGCTGGCTTCAGATTTCATAATATGGTACTGACACCTTGTTTGAGCAGACATAGCTCTTTGATGGATACACTGTAATTCTCATAATTGTTAAGTAGTCATATTACCCCTCTGGGTGTCATCCTTTATCGACTATAGATATAACAGGGGCTATAGAATCACCTGCCTAATCATTGGGTAAAGACAGAGCTCTTTCTACGTTTCCAGGTGTGTCAGGGCTTCTGTGATGTCTCTTAAGTACTGTGTAAGAAGGAGAAAGTTAGGTCTCTGCTGATTAAGGAGAAGTTGAGGAAAACAAAAAGTCCAATTGAATTCACTCTTGCTTTCTTAGAATCATTTCAGACAGTCTTTTAGTCCAAATGCTGAACAAGATTCCATTGCCCATGCCAAGGAGAAGGAGATATTCTTGGATAGGTACAAATGAAACTTAACATGCTGAAATACTAGCAACCAAGTATGTGTCTCTTACCATGCTAGCTATGTACTAAGGACTTCATATATGATAGTGAATTCTTTATTACACAAGGGAGCTCTCATTGCCCCCGTGTTTCAGAAGTAAACTGAGAGTTGGAGGCATTAAGTACCTTTCCCAGTGTCCCACAGGGAACATCCATTTATGGTTATGTAGGTTGTGCATTTGTGCATTCCATAACTCTGGGGAGGTGCCATGTACCTCATAGTCAGAGTATATTTGCAGAGTGTTAGCAAGCAGAAGGCAGTAGAATATCTTGAGGAAGAGACTATTTTCTAATTTACATAAAGTTGTAATTTGATTTTGGATAGTAGTTGGTTTGGTCCTTCCCATCCCTCACTCTAGTTGAGACAACCAAAAGTATCTCTCGACATTGCCAAGTATCTGGTGGGTGGGAGAAGAGGCAAAATCATTCCCCTTGGTAGCTTTATAACTCACATACCATGTGTTCATGGAAAAATCTATTAACCTTCCTGAACCCGAGTGGCCTTATCTGAACTTTGAGAATACAAATTCTTCAACTGGCACTGTACAATAGTTTAGAACAGTGGTCGACAAACTCATTAGTCACCAGAGCCAAATATCAACAGTACAACGATTGAAATTTCTTTTGAGAGCCAAATTTTTAAAACTTAAACTTCTTCTAATGCCACTTCTTCAAAAATAGACTCACCCAGGCCATGGTATTTTGTGGAAGAGCCACACTCAAGGGGCCAAAGAGCCGCATGTGGCTTGCGAGCCACAGTTTGCTGACCACTGGTTTAGAAGACTAATTATTTTAAGGAATGTGAAAATATCCTAGTAACAGTGAAGTTATACAGGGAATGAGAGATTCCAAGGGTTTCTAGACACTCGACCAAAACATTGAATCAAAATGAAGGATTAATTAAGAAAAATTACAGTTTCAGGAGAAATACAAGCAGAACATTGCTTCTTTGAAATGGTTATAAGACTACAGTGAGGTAGAAATTAAATTGGGAAGTATGGTCAAGAAATAAAGCTGTTTTGCCCTGGCCGGTTTGCCTCAGTGGATAGAGTGTCAGCCTGTGGACTGAAGGGTCCTGGGTTTAATTCCAGGTCAGGGCACAGGCCTGGGTTGTGGGCTCGATCCCCAGTAGGGGGTGTGCGGGTGGCAGCTGATCTATGATTCTCTCTCATCATTGATGTTTCTATCTCTCTCTTTCCCTCTCCCCTCCTCTCTGAAATCCATAAAATATATATATTTTTTAAAAAGAAACAAAGCAGTTTTCACTTTTTTGTCTTACCTGTTCGTTAGTCTGTGTTAGATGTGTTAGCTGTTTGTTGGGTAGTTGTGATGGATTGGAACACAGAATAAAACTGAACCAGAGACTCAAAAAGCTTGGAGGCTTACACAGGCTCTGCCAGCACCTTGCTACATGACCTTGTATTTATAAAACAAAGAAAGAAGGAAAATAGAGTTGTGGTTGGGGGGAGGGGAGAGAAGAGGTTTGAGCTTCCTCCTTTATAAAATGCACATAATATTTCCTAATGGGTGCTTAAAAATTCAATGCATCATTAACCAATAAGATCACAAATCTGTTTTATTATAAAGAGGGACATGAGAAAAAAAATGTTCACTAGTCAGTCAGCACTTTTCTTGGGAAAAATAGTGGTATTTTATCGGGTTGCGTTGTTTTTCTATCTTGTGTTTGTTTGTTTTAGTTCATTTTGTCTAGTTTGCTATTTGCTTTGCTCCTTAGGGGAAAAATAAATTCCCGAAGTATGAAATATTTCATTTCTTCTAGAGAGAATATTGCTGGAGCATAATTGAAACCTCTTGAGCAGTGGTTTCTCAGGTTGTCCAAGAACCCTCTGGCACTAATGGGAAATGTGGTGTGAATATCCCCTTTTGTTGCTGAGAGAGTTTGAGACTGGCCTTTCGTTTACAAATAGCCACGAGGCAAAAAGAAGTCACTAACCACCAAAACGGAGGCTGGATTCTGACCTTTGAGGAGGTGCACGCCTCCAGGAAATGGGAGGTTGGCTTTGGAACTGCAGCGGGATCAGTGCCCTGGTCCCCACCCAGCTTGGAAGCCAGGATTTCATCTCATGCTACACAGGGTCTGCCACTCCAGTGTGACAGGGGGAAGGGTGGTGGAGAGGGCCTTCAGGGTAGAGATGAAGAGCATGGGGCTCCCTGGAGCCAAGCAAGCAGCTTCACTTCTCAGCCTCCCCAGCTCCAGGCTGCGGCTCTAGGCGTCACATCCCTGTCTGTAAACAAGGGCAAAGCAGCAGCTGCCTCCCCAGCTTCTAGCAAGAAGAATTGAAAAGCTCTGGGCCCTAACTGGTTTGGCTCAGTGGATAGAGCGTCGGCCTGCAGACTCAAGGGTCCCAGGTTCGATTCCGGTCAAGGGCATGTACCTTGGTTGCGGGCACATCCCCAGTGGGGAGTGTGTAGCTGATCGATGTTTCTCTCTCATCGATGTTTCTAACTCTCTCTCCCTCTCTCTTCCTCTCTGTACAAAATCAATAAAATATAAAAAAGAAAAAACTCTGGGAAGTCCCTTGTCCAGTGACTAGACATGCTAAAACTTCACTAAAGGTGAGCTGTTCACATTAGGATTAGAATGATCTAGAGGGCCCAGCTGATATGACTCAGTGGTTGAGCATCGACCTATGAACCAGGAGGTCACAGTTAGATTCTCAGTCAGGGCACAGGCCCGGGTTGTGGGCTCGGTCCCCAGTAGGAGGCGTGCAGGAGGCAGCAGATCAATGATTCGCTCTCATCATGGATGTGTCTATCTCTCTTCCCTCTCCCTCTCTCTCTGAAATCAATACAAATATATTTTTAAAAAATTGTCTAGGATGCTTATCTAGTAGAGATAGAATTTTGCCTTGAATTGGCTGGCTGATAATGAAATAAGGAACCAAACACAAGTGCACATTCTACGACCTAGACATAGCCTTATACATGCTGAGACGTGGGGAGCAGGGTGGAGGCTGCCACAAACAAGGCTCCAATTAAAAGCATAGTCAAACAGAAACAGAACAGCGCTAACAAACCACAGCAGCGTGGTCTGCAGCTGGAAGCCATGTGCAGCGTTACGGACAGATTGTGTTGCTTTCCCAGAATAGCAACAGGAGAAGGAGACAGCGGAAACAGATCTCTGGATCCTCCTTGTGCAAAACATTCTTTTCAAAGAAAACAAAATCTGAGAGACAACTAGGAGACAGCCATTGTGTCCTGGGATCAGGGCTCTCACCAGACATCCAATGGGCTGGCACCCTGAACTTGGACTTCCCGGCCTCCAGAGCTGTGAGAAGTAAATGTATGTGGTTTAAGCCAAAAGGAAAAAGAGAAAAAAAAGAAAATCTTTTATTTGGTAATATTAAAAAAAAATCAAGAAAGCTCTGTTATCACATTAATAGGGGAAAGGAACTCACTCCAAATGCTTCGGAGTTCTAGAGAGATGAGCTGGAAAATGGCACGTATTTGGTTATATCCTTCGCCATGAACTTGAAGGAAATAACATGAAAAATAAAATGAACACTTGTCAGATTTTATATCAACGAAATAAAACAAAGGAAAAAAAAATAACTCAGCAGTCATACATAAAGGGCACTTTCTTAAAAACCCCAGTGTTTACCGTGTGAAAGCATTTTCCTTGGCGGCAAACCTGCAAACTGGCTCACTTTCTAAAAATGATGTCCCCATGTTCCACCCTGGGATCGCAGGCCTGGTGGCCACCACTTCAAGGCTCCTCCCCACAAGAGCGGGACACAGGAAGCTTTGTCCTGGCTGTGACTCAGAACTCGAACTCTGTGCTATGTACCCAGCTGCCACTCAAACATTGTGCAGTCCCTCTCTCCCCCCAAGCAGCACAGTCCCCATGCTTATGCAGGAATTACTGGATTTTCAATATCAACAAGAGAAATAAAAAGTTGCCTAGCCCTAGCCAGTTTGGCTCAGTGGGCAGAGCATCAGCCTGTAGACTAAAGGGTCCCAGATCCGATTCAGGTCAAGGGCACGTTATCTAGTTGCAGGCTCCACATGCAATTCATTGATGTGTTTCTCTCATCGATGTTTCACTCTGTCTCTCCCTCTCCCTTTTACCCTCTCAATCAGTGGGAAAATATCCTCAGTGAGGATTAAAAAAGAAAAAAAATTGCCTAGACCACTGATGTTCAGCCAGGGCCATTTTGTCCCACAAAGGACACGTGGCAGTGACTCCTCCCTGGCCTTGCTTGCCTTTCCTTGAGAACCCTCTGCCACACAGCCCTTCCCGAGGTGCCTTGTGATGTTGACATGTTCCTGGCTTTGCACATGGCATTGTCACCCCTGGGAAACCGCCTTCTGCCCCTCCTCTTTGGAGTGTCCCTGCGGCCTCCAGAGTTGATAGCTTCATACTTTGTACTCACTACTTAGAATTTGTAAGTCTCTTTTCCCTCCAGAATGTGAACTTTTTTTTTTAAAATATATTTTATTGATTTTTTTACAGAGAAGAAGGGAGAGAGATAGAGAGCTAGAAACGTCAACGAGAGAGAAACATCGACCAGCTGCCTCTTACACACCCCCTACTGGGGATGTGCCTGCAACCAATGTACATGCCCTTGACCAGAATCGAACCTGGGACCTTTCAGTCCGCAGACCGATGCTCTACCACTGAGCCAAACCGGCTTTGGCCAGAATGTGAACTTTTAAAATAAGGACGGTGCTGTGATCCTTGTGGGAAATTTTTGTCAATAATTAGAATCCATGAAAAATGCCCGACCTGTGGTAGATGCTGAGTGGATGGAGACATGGAGAGATGATGGATTGATGGATGAAGGGGTAGATAGAGGGTGAATGGTTGGATGGATAGATAAATGGATAGATGGATATCAATATTTTTTATAATATATTTTATTGCTTTTTTACAGAGAGGAAGGGAGAGGGATAGAGAGTTAGAAACACTGAGGAGAGAGAAATATCCATCAGCTGCCTCCTGCACGCTGGGGATGTCCCTGCAACCAAGGTACATGCCCTTGACTGGAATCAAACCCAGGACCCTTAAATCCGCAGGTCAACACTCTGTCCACTGAGCCAGTTAGGGATGGATATCAATATTTTTAAAGGGCAGACAAGATAGAAGTTTTGTATCTTGTACCAGTTTCACAACAAATCACTTAGAGTTTAAAACTTTACTCAGTATGCTATTGAAATGGCCACTGTGCCATGAGCTCCAATCCAAGACATGAAGCAAAAGGAAAAGGATGGCACCTCTCATCAATTCTGCCAGAGGTGATGCAGTCCTTGCAAGGAAACAAAAAAAGGAAAGGAAAGGTTCCATTGGTTATTGAGCCACTCAGTTCTTTCATTCTCTGTTCCTGTAGGTCACGGGAAACAAAATGACATCTCTGAACTTGGCCACCATATTTGGACCCAACCTGCTGCACAAGCAGAAGTCATCAGACAAAGAATTCTCTGTCCAGAGTTCGGCCCGGGCTGAGGAAAGCACGGCCATCATTGCTGTGGTGCAGAAGATGATTGAAAATTATGAAACCCTGTTCATGGTAGGTGGTCCTTCTTTGGCAAGGCATCTTGGTAAGCTGTCTATTCATCACCTCTTGGTGGCCCAGTGTAACTCACACGCACCCCCTTCTGGTCTATAGTGCTGGTCACTGGATTCATTGGAAGGCATGCAGTTTCAATAGGAAAATAAATTTATAGCCTATGATATCACTGTAAGTTTGTGATTCTAGGTTTAAGCAAACATATTCAAATTATAATTTTCATTTTGTTGCACCCTAAACAATGGTCATATTCGGAGTCACTTATTCATATAACAGTATCCTTGCTCGAAATATTGACAAAACCATTCTCTTTGGAATTATATGTGACCCTCAGGAATTGATGTATTTATACCATCTTCAGAGATGGCACCTCCTCAAAGGTCAATATGAACATTTTAACTCCTCCATGAAGCTTTACCTATGTTTTTTGTGTCCTTCTCATGCCACTTACCCATGTTATTTCTCTGTCTCATGAAGCACATTATTCTTCTTCTTGATGCTTATCTTAGCATTGTGCTATAGTCATTTTTTACTATTTCCCCTAATAGATTCTAAACACATTTAGAGCATGGGTTGTGCCCTTGTTATCTCTTCTCTGTATCCTCTGGACACTTTTGGAAGGCCCTTCAACTGGCAGGCACTCAATAAATATTTTTTTGATTTGTATTGAATTTCCAGTTCCTGTTTTCCTTCAGAAAACTGCATCGCTTGCTCCAACTTCCCTTGAAACATGAGAACAAATGCCAACTCTTTTCTATTTCTGTTTACCACTCATATTGCTTGTCAGAAGTTACAGAAATGTCTTCTATGTTTCTTCTCCCCTTTTTCCTGTCAGTGTGCAAATACTCACCATGAATCTTACCTGTTCCACCAGAACCCATTGTGTCTCTTCCAGCAACTGTTCTAGTCTCCTCTTGTGAATCCCCTCAGTATTTTGTCTATATTTTTCAAATGCCTTGCCTTAGATTTATTTCCATGTTTTGTCTTATATCAGTGATTTTTGTGCATTTGAGAGCCAGTGACTTAAAATCTTTTCCCTCTGTGTCTTACCTATGTGATCATGACTAAGCAATTCAATACTCAATAAGCATCGATTTCAGTTTTATGAAGTGGGAAAAATAAAAACATGACCTATTTCCCAGGGCAAATCTCACCATCATTTGCTATGTGAGAGTATTCTACAAACTATAAAAGTCTATGAACCTTTTAATTAATATGTAGTGATATTCGTTAGGCTACATGACCTGGCTCAACTCTCAGGATGCAACACACATAAATATCTTGTTGACATAAAGTTTAATCAAATGTTTGGTTGATGGCCTTACATGTCATGATTTAGGAACCCCAGCTCCATGCATCTTGAGAAACTACAATCCTCTAGGATTTATGGGCCAAACCTAGAAGGGACATTCGTCATGCCCACTCAAATCCCATTGGCAAGAACTCACCCAAAAGCCATATTTAATTGCAAAGGAGGCTGGGAAAAGCATTCCTGTTGGATGTCCAGGACGCACAGGAAATGGATTTCGCACAGTGAAAAGTTCTCTGAGCTAGAACAGTGCCACACTTCTTGAGTCTTTGAAACTCTGTTCCTATGTTGCACAGAGTCAACTCTCAAAAAAGGCGGCATTTGTCATTGACTCTATATAAATTTCACACTTCCACCAAAATCCTCATAATTAATTACATACTTGGGTGAATCAAATGACTGAACTTATCAACCTTTGCATCAACTTTTTAAGTCACATATCATTTTGCCAAGCAGTCTTGGCATTACTTCATGCTCTCTGGATTAAAAATAATAATAATAATAATAATAATAATAATAATACCTCTCATCAATCTTAATTCTGTTCTTTGAATTCTGTATTCTAAGAACAGTTCTTTATACGAAACCACTAATCACCAGGCATCTCTCTTTTCACCTCAGATACTAAAACACCTCTTCCTGACCTCCTGGACAGTATGGTGGCCACATTTTAATTGTGTCATTCTTCTCCTTCCCATTTCCTGCCACCCGGGCTACTTAAAACAGCAGAAAAGCAGCAGTTTTCCACCTTTTCCAAATCTGATCTTTGCCGCTCTCTGTAGAATTGATGTTAAGACTCTCCTGAGTGATAATTCATATATTGGTTCCCCAGTTGCAGTCTCTACTCCTCACTAAGGCCTTTTCTGGCCACCTTGTCTAAATACAGCCCCTTCCCTACCTTGTACACCTTCCTCATTTCCTCTTCCCTTTTCCTGCCTTTCCTCCTTAGCACTCACCACGACCAATACAGGATTTTACTCATTTCTCTTTTTTGTTGAGTGTCTGCCCATTAGGATATAAACTTCATGACAGGGTGACTTTTTGTCCTTTTCCATCTACTTTCTTGACTGCATTACATCTGTGCTTAGCATTTGGTAAAACAAAGAAATATTGGTTGAATTAATAAATGACTCAATGGTAGTTTTATGACATATGATTTCCATATTACTGAAGTTTACTAATAATAAAGTTTATGTAAAAAAAAAGTTAGGCAGGAAGGAATTAAGGATAGCTTTCTCAAAATAAGTTAACCACTAATGTAAGCATTCTTAATCTCCTTACATGGATTATGGGAATTCCAAATGAGAAAAGCAACAGTGATTACAATATAAATCTATACTTTCTACGTGACAGGGGTGATGGGTAAACTATATGAAGCCTGGGTCAGTAAAAGGAAAACTGGCTGTGGAACCTTCTGTTTGCTATAAAAGTCTTTGCTATGCATGAACTATGTGACCTCATGTTCTCAGATTTCTATTTCTTTAGTTATCAGAGGATTGGGTTAGAATAAATGATTAACCAAGATCTCTTCTAGTTCTAAAACCTTCAGGATTCTGTGCCCTCACACTAACTTTCCATAAAGCACAGAAGAGAATTAAACTCATCATTTCATAGATTCTCTTGGCATATTTGGCATTTCAGAATCTATTGGTTATACCAAAGCTGGTGGCTAGTTGGCAAAGCTGGTCTATGTGGGTGGACAAAAATGCAATGATGGATATAGCTGCTTCATTTTGTTTTGTTTTTAGGAAACTTTCAGAATTAGTACAGTAGTTCCGAGCAAGAAAGAATAAAGCTAGACTGGACCTGCGAGCTAAAGGCAGTTCACAATTGTGCAGTTTCCCAGTCCTTGGAAGGGTTTATGAGCTCAGAACCAGACATCACTTGCCATGGGCACTAGAAGGGAAGATTTATTAGAAAAGGTGCTTGTGTGTTTGTCCTTGAAGGCAGAATGTACCCTGGAAGCAGCAATTCCGCAGAACTGATGGAAGGGATATAAAAACCCACAGAGGCCTGGCAGAGATCCAGAGTTTGTTCTGAGTGTTAATAATGTCCTTCATTTCCTGATGTTTCTTCCAACTGGCCAGTATCTGAGGTAATTGGAAAGGGCAAAGAGGAATCTGGCTTTGTCCCATAGGACAGAAGAGTTGCCTAGATTCAAAAGTCCGACTAGGACAGTCTTTTGCACCAACTGTGTGCTTTTTAGGCTCCGTGTTGCAAACCCTAGAGCTGATTCTGATGGCAGCCGTCTTGGGTACTTTATTGAGCAGTGCCCACCAAGGCAGCAGATTGTAGTCACTATTCTCCAACCAAAGCATGCAGCAGACTCCCAAGGAAATGTGTCATATATTCAGATTCCTGGGCCAAATTCCAGAGAATCCTATTGAGTAGCATTGGGCTGGGGCCCAGGAGTCTGGACTTTCTAATGAATGTCTCCAGGCCATTCTGCTACTTTTCTAATCATACCGGGGGGGGGGGGGGGGGGCGGCAATGGTAAAATATGTACACAGATAATAATTTAATAAAAAAATAAAATTAAAAAAAATTTTTTAAATCACACCTCGGGAAACCACATGTGAGAAAGATGGCGGGAAGACTGTGAGCTTTGGGATGTGCTACTGCTACTGGAATTCAAATCTCTGCTCTGGCATATATTTGCTGTGTGATCTTGGCCCCATGCTTAACTTTCCCACGACTTCATTTTCCTATTGTAAAAAGAGAAAGATGGAGCTATCTATAGGATTATTTTGAGAATTAGAAATGACATATGAAGGCACTTGGGACAAGAATTGACATATACCAGGCACTAAAAAAAGAAGATTGCTGCTATTATTGTATGACATTGATAAGATGTCTGTCCTGTCAAAGCAGGTGTTGCTGCCAGACTAAAAGGGTCCATTTGCCCTCATGCATTAGAAACTAATAGGGCACGAACAGGTTCTTGCAGCAAAGGAAGTAAGGGTTTATTTTCCGGAAGTGGCCTGTACCCAGAGACAGGTAAGCATTTAATGCCCAAAGCCTGGCTCCCTGGTGGCTTTCAGGGAATGGGTTCTATAGGGGAGAATCATTAACCGTGGTGACTAAGGGAGTTAGGATTGCGGTCAGGGTCATGGTCTGGTAGTAGTCTCTACCAATTACTTGGTGCTAAGATACCCTGTTTCCCCGAAAATAAGACAGTGTCTTATATTATTTTTTGCTCCCAAAGATGCACTAGGTCTTATTTTCAGGGGATGTCTTATCTTTCCATGCACTAGGTCTTATTTTCAGAGGATGTCTTATTTTCAGGGAAACACAGGAATTGATCAGTGATTGTGCTGATATCAGCCATGGCATTGTTCAGTCTTGTGTTACTGTTTTTCTGGGCCTGGAGCCTGGAGCTGAAACACAACTGAAGCCTCGGTGTTATCTTTAGTTTGATCGAAACCCTGTCTCTGTGGGCAACAGACCCAAGGATTTATTCCTAAATTTTTATGCCAACCAGAACCTCTTTGTCCTGAGGGCTCAGTGATTAGGAGAGTGGATGTGCAAGGGGAAGTAGCAGGTGAGTCAGGTGCTGGACGAGGCTAGTTTGAATTGAAATGGAAGGAAAGAAGGAAGGAAGGAAGGAAGGAAGGAAGGAAGGAAGGAAGGAAGGAAGGAAGGAAGGGAGGGAGGGAGGGAGGGAGGGAGGGAGGGAGGGAGGGAGGGAGGGAGGGAGGGAGAAAGGGAGGGAGGGAGGGAGGGAGGAAGGAAGGGAGGAAGGAAGGAAGGAAGGAAGGAAGGAAAGCCATGTTGAGAAAATGAAGTGTCTCCATGGTTAAAGTATCTCTTTTGCAAGGAAGAACACCCTGACCACTCTGTATAACAGCGTGACCTGCATTTTGTTGTTGGTTTATTTTTGGTTCAGTGTCTACACTCCTTCGATTCCTTTATCTTTATTTTTTAATTTATTTATTTTATAAATAATTTATTAACTTATTATCTGTGTACATATTTTAACATTAACCCCCCCCCCCATTTCTAATATCAACAACCATTTAAAAACTGTAAAATGGCCAAAACCAGTTTGGCTCAGTGATAGAGCATCGGTCTGCGGACTGAAGGGCCCTGGATTCAATTCTGATCAAGGGCAGGTACCTTGGTTGTGGGCTCATCCTCGGTGGGGGGTGTGCAAGAGGCAGCTGGTCGATGTTTCTCTCTCATCGACGTTTCTAGCTCTCTATGTCTCTCCCTTCCTCTCTGTAAAAAAAACAATAAAATATATTAAAAAATAAAATAAAAACTGTAAAATGATACTCTCTGGGACCACTGGGAATGAAAGAGAAGGATGCTGCATGGATGTCTATAAATGGCCCCGGGCCTCGCCAGGAGGCAGAAGCGTGCACTGACCATCTCGCTCACACATTCATGAGTCTGAAAGCTGCTGCCTGATACTGGGAATCCCAGAGAAAACTCATCCTTGCTCTTGGAATTAAGAACTTCAGAGCAGATTGGAGAAAACTGCCAGCTCCTTCTGAGGGTTGATGTCACACGATGCCTACTAGGGCTACTTTTTGGAGAGAGAGAAAGGAGAGAAGGCAGCACCCATGGGTGGTGAAAAGTCCGGGTGCAGTGGAGAGGTGGGAAGGCCAGAGGGTTCCCACCCGGCGCTGCGGCAGCCTGAGCTGGGGACCGGCACAGCATGTGGGAAATTTCAAATGAGAACTCCTGGGAAAAGGGGTCAGAGGCCAGGACGAGGATTCCAGGCTCTGAAGCCAAGCTTTGCTTTGTGTTCTCTTCATTCCCCAAAGCAAATTGCATTTTCTTAAATCCCCATTTGCATGCCAAGTCCAAGGCTGCAGGCAGCGATCCAGGTCATCAAATAAGAAGCGCCCCCTACCAACATATCCGGAAAGTGAAATAGGATTTCCATTTCCAGCTTATGTAACCGCCTTTTAAAGAACCACTGTGCACGTGCCTGAGGTTGGCCACCACTTATGGACATCACAGGCTTATGTAAATTTCACCACCATTTCATGGAAAATAAGCCAATGTTTTTGCCTCAGCGATATATTATAGCAACCATGTGAATGATCTCTATAGCATGTTGTTCGCACATAGGACAGGTGCTTCAGGGTGGCATTTCAGATACAGAGTTCCTTTGCAAGGAAGAAAGAGAGTATTTTAGCCAGCTTGAAAGGGAAGAGTCAAGGAGGCTTTAATGGGATCAATCCCTCTAGACTAGGGGTGTCGAACTCAATCAGAGAAGGGGCCAAAATCTAAAATCCAGCCTAAATCTCGGCCCAAATGGTTTACTGAACAGTCATAAACTGTCATTGTGATGGAAACGCAGCGGAGTGCAGTGATGACAGCTCTGTGCGGGCCACATTGCAAGGCCTGGAGGGACGGATTTGGCCCGCGGGCCTTGTGTTTGACACATGTGCTCTAGACCGTTCATAACACTAACCTGCCTGAAGTCCAGGCCAGCACATGGCTGCAAGAGCCAGTGCATGTTGCTGCTAGAGCCTGCTCACAAAGACAGATATGTGCACTGTTGGCAGCACATGCATGTAGGGGAACATACCTCCCTTTTAACCAAGATGGTGCTGAAAGCTAAGAAGGATGCCCCTGCCCTCCCAAAGCCGAAGCCAAAGCAAAGGCTTTGAAGGTGAAGAACACAGTACGGAAAGGCGTCCACAGCCACAAAGAGAAGATCCACACATCACCCACCTTCCGGTGGCCAAAAACCAAAGACACTGAGGCTCTGGAGGCCACCTAAATATCCTCAGAAGAGTGCACCCAGGAGGACAAGCCTGCCTGCTGTGCTATCATCAGGTTTCCTCCCTCCCCCCCCCCGCCCCGACCACCGAGTCAGCCATGAAGAAGCTAGAAGAAACAAGACACTGGTGTTCATTGTGGATGTCAAGGCCAACAAGCACCAGATCAAACAGGCTGTGAAGAAGCTCTATGACATTGATGTGGCCAAGGTCAACCCTCTGATCAGGCCTGATGGAAAGAAGAAGGCATATGTTTGACTGGCTCCTGATTATGATGCTTTGGAGGTTGCCAACAAAATTGGGATCATCTAAACTGAGCCCAGCTGCCTGATTCTAAAGATAAAAAAATTTACATGGTGAAAAACAAACACACAACCGTATTATACCTGAGCTGTTTCTACTTTTTTTTAACCTCCTGCCATAAAGCACATTCTGTGATTTTTTCTTCATCTTCCTTCCTTGAGTCATCCTTTAACAAAGCACCTTGGGGCTCTTTGGTTATATTATTAATATGCCTCAATCGCCACATACTGCCTGGCACATATCAGGCACTTGGAAAAAATATGTTAAATTTAATGAATTCTGACCCTCCAAATACATTCAGACACCCTTACATAATATTAAGCAACCTAATCAGTTCAGATTGTCATTATTATTAGAAAATATTTTAGAATAGCTGTTTGACTATGGGAAATTGAGGCAATACAATAGTGATGTTAAAGAATAATTGATTGGCTGCCTCCTGCATGCTCCCTACTGGGGGTTGAGAGCACAACCTAGGCCTGTGCCTTTGACCAGAATAAAATCCAGGAACCTTCAGTCCACAGCTTGATGCTCTATCACACTTCACTCCAACATCTGGCTCTTCCCAGGTTGCATGTGGGGCGTGTATGTGTGTTTCCTGATTACACTTCACAGACTTTCTCTCCTACTCTCATATTTAATTTTTTTTTAATCCAGAGAAGGTCAAACCTAGTCAGTACCTTCATTAGTAACTATTCTTCCTCCACGAGGGACTACCCCATGGACTTGTATTAAACAGGCTATCCAACCAAGCTCTTTATAGAAAGGGGACCAACAACTGCTGAAGACGCAATGAATGTTCACAAGGTAAACACTGTCAGTCACATCTTATTTTGGGACTGAGACATAGGATTCAATCTGAGACTCACACATAGGTCCAGGCTGAGAAACATGACTGAGGACTGATTTAAGGCGGCCTCCTGACACTCTATGTTAATGTGTTAAGCTGACTAATTTGCCAAACTAGATGTGGTGGAGATATCATACTGTCTACAAAGACAATGAAAGATAACAGGAATGGAGAGGTACCCTACTGAGTACCCAGGTAAAAGTATATTATATCTCTAAAGGTGAAGGTTACCTGTAGCTACAGTCTGTTGAAATAGGTACTGAGTAGAACATGTCAGTCAAATGCTTTGCTATGACTGCTCATTATTTACCAGTTTTTGTTTTTTGTTTTTGTAGAAGCAGTAATTTTAATAATATTAGAGATGGATCCCTAATGGGTGTGACCATGACATGAATGGCCTTAAAATTCACACGGAGGCACCAATCATACTTCCAGGTTTAAGAGCAAGTCAAATTTGGCTGTTAAATTCAGAAGCAGAAGGAACAATTATACCTTCTCTAACTAGGTCTTCTATAATGGGTGTCTATCTGTGAAGGTCCTGTGTCCATTTACATTGGGTCCTTTTTCAACAAGGGTGAAAGGTGTTATTTGGTAAGTAGAGGGGAGGTCCACAGGTAACATTTTGTCATGCTGATTATAAGGGCAAAATATTTATTTTGTTATTCATTAGTTCAGATTGCCATTATGCACTAGAAAATACTTTAGGACAATAGGTGCTTTGGCTATGGGAAATGAGGCAATACAGTAGTTCTAATGGTCAAGTTCAGACATATTTGTATCTATTTCATTATCAGAAACCCCTTTTTATCACATTCTCCAAACGTTGGCTGGATAGGGAATAGAAAGGAATGAGGCTTAAAGCTGCCCATAGTCTAACATCTAAACTGGAAATCAGATTCATTATTACACACTGCCAACCCTCACACAACACCCTGTTCCCCATCAGCCCTCCCATCACCACCCCTGACCCCCAATGCCAAACACAAGCAGAAACAACTTCCTTACTTCCTTGGAGTATAATAAAGTGTAAAAGAAAAAAAAACATCCGCAATCTTCACTTTGTCCTTATTCTCAGGGTCTGGCTAACTTTGAAATGGCTGGTCTGGTGCCCAAACTTGTAGAATTCTACATCCCTCCCTTCTCACATACCTGCCCCCTTTGTTCCCTCCCCATCATCACAGAACACACAAAAAATACAAACACATTTCCTTTATACACAAATCTGGTATTTATTTAAGGAGACCATTTATGTTTTGATCTCATAATGCCCATTTCTTAAGCATTTTTAAGGGTCTTCTTCTTGTTGGGCCTGGGCATCACTTGTGGAAGAAGAACATTCAGGAACTTGTACTTGTTCGTTTGTTGGTTCGCTTACTGGAGGTTGTGTGCCCATCCTGCAGTGAAATACATTAATCCTTCTCTTTTTGCCTTTACCCTTCTGGTCCTTATTCTTCTTAAGGACGGAATTCACCAAAGTCATTATCTTCGTTACCTAATTGGGAAACAAGTTAAACACAGAAAGACATTGGTTTTGGGGGAGAAATTGGGAAATGGGTGGGAAAAGGGTTTATAAAAGAATGACAAGGGATTGAATGAGGAAGTGTCTGTGCCAAAAAAACACAAGGCCAGAATCTAGGGTGAGGAATTACTGGGGAAGAGGAAGCATATGAGTAGGGTAGACTGACCTTCTTCTTCTCTTTGTCATTGAGTGGGAAAACTGACTTCCAGTTCACTTTAGTACTTGAAGTATCTTCCTCCATCCTTGTGGTTGGAATCTGATTCCTTATCTAAACTAGTCTACAATATTTTCTTAGTAACTTTGGCTTTGTTGTAGCAACAGACCCTACTCCAAGGCTCCTGGCCTCTATATATACTCTCTAGGACAATGGGGGGGGGGCACACCCTTCAACTCTGATTGGCCAACAGCCAGGGGTTGCCATGGTGTGGCTTGACATCACAAAGCCTCTGCTTGACCATCCAGGATGGGGAGGTGGGAGAGGATGCAGAGGACTCAGATGTTCTGGTTAGAGGAAGGGGAGCTTCCTCAATACCGCCTAAAGTTTTTCTCCAACTGACCTCTCTCTCCCTCATTTCCTCTGGTTCAGTTATTGCCCAGCATATGGCAGGGAGGTGGTGTTTCCTCTAAGCCATTTCCCATACACCCCCATCATTCAGTGGTCCATTCCACTATCCCCCAGATATCACCATTACCTAGCACGTCATGTCTTGTTTTAATGAATGTTTTATTTTAAAATAGTTTTAGATTTATAGAAAAATTATGAAGATAATACCCAATTTCCTTTACGTTATAGTTGCGCCATACCAATGTCAATAATGGAGTAATGGAGGTGATTCCTCTCCTATATGTCTTTGCAATATGGAGGGGAACCTTTTCCAAAATCTCCTGCAAGACCCACCTTGAGGTACCTTGGTCAGGACTGACACACGTGATCTTGCCTTGGCTGCAGAGGAGGGTAGCTGACAGAACTACAACTTTAAGAGTCTGTATGAGTTCCAGATAAGCAAGTCAGATAATCTCTGACTTCTGGAAATTTATCTTCTAATGTTGTGACCAACCCAAAGGCTTGAGGTCTGATGGAAGAGAAGGAACCAAAAGGGAGAAGCTACACAGAGTCTGACTTTAAGACCATTGCAGTTGAGGGGCGAAGAACTCACAAAATGGCCCCGCTGGCATGGCTCAGTGGTTGAGCATCAACCTATGAATAAGAAGGTCATGTTCAATTCCTGGTGAAGGCACATACCCTGGCTCTGGACCCAATCTCCAGTAGGAGGCATACAGGAGGCAGCCAATCAATGGTTCTTGCATCATTAATGTCTTTCTCTCTCTCTCTCTCTCTCTCTCTCTCTCTCTCTCTCTCTCTCTCTCTCCTCCCTCCCTCCAACTCTGAAATCAATAAAATATATTTTTTTAAAATCAAAAAATATAATTCTAAAAATTCAGGGGGAGGTTAGGAGCAGAGACATATCAAGAGAAAATCCTATAACTTAGTTACCCACCACAAGTGTTAAGCAGAAGAAAAGAAAGTGATGCTTCTCCATGAGCACACAGGGTAAGAGGCAGCAATGAATGGCTTAGTCAAGAAGAAAATTGCAAAGCAAATATTGGCCATCTCCATGTTATCTGCTTGTATTTTTTTTAAGTATTTAATTTGTCTATTCTAATAAAATATTTTAACTCTAAACCTCTTTACAGTTGGTAAGGTACTTTCAAATCTTCTAGCCCTTTTGATCCCCATAATACCTCCTTAAAGAATAGATAGGATATGCCTGGATTTTCAGATGCTGAAACAGAATCCTACAGAAGATGGTTCATGTATCTAAGTTTACATTCATTATAAGCAGCAGAGCCAAAACTTGGACCTCAGGGGCTATCAACTCTTAGTCGGATACTTTTCAATGGCATCCTAATTCCTGAGAAGGAATGCTTATGGGAACAACCTACCTGGATATTACTTACTGTTAGCTCTTTTTTCCTATAAATTTATTCCTTTTACTTCTGTTTCTCTATTAGGTATCTAAATTAATAGAAAATGAATGCTTATCAAATTTAACTGAGCAATTCATTTGAAATTGTTATTAAATAAGAGCCAGTGAAGTGTACAAATATATACAAAAATTAGAGGTGGAAAACGGCAGTGGATACTGTTGTCGGGATACTAACTCAGCTCCAGGTATCATTTCAAATTATTTATATTCATTTTCCCAATGGCCCCAATTTTCTTAACCATTCCTTTTTTAAATTGATTTTAGAGAAATAGAAATGGAGAGAGAAACATTGATGTGAGAGAGAAACATTGATCGGTTGCCTCCTGCATGCACCCCAACCAGGGATCAAACCCACAACCTAGGTATGTGCCCTGACCTAGAATTGAACCTGCGACCTTTTGGTGTACAGGACAACCCTCCAACCAACTGAGCAACCTGTCCAGGGCCATATTAATCTTTGAAGCTGCTTTAAATCATTTTGTAACAAAATGAGCTTTAAATAAATTACTTAAAATAATGGATTATGTACACTGTGGTCAGCCTTACATAATAATCGGAAAATATTTTCTACCCTTTTTGTAGTACATGGATGCACATTTTTAAGTATGTATTTTTATTCATTTGTAAATAGTGTTTCCAAGCCAAATTTGTATCCTGGGTCTTTTAGAAAGAAACTATAGATAGACTTATAGCACTGACCCTTTCTATTTGCATTAATTACCAAGTAAAAGTCACATCCTATATAATAAAGAGGTAATATGCAAATTAAACCTCATGCCCTCACAAGATGGCTGCCTACAATCAAGTTGGCAGGGGTTTAGTAAGGGACGACCAAACAACTGAACAAGCAGGCTATGTGAGGCAGCTCAGCCAGTGGAGGGGGGCCAGTTAAGGGTGACCAGGCTGGCAGGCAGGTGAGCAATTAGGAGCCAACAATCCAGGATTGTGAGAGGGATGTCCACCTGCAGGTTCATCCCCCAAGGGCTCCCAGATTGGAGAGGGTGCAGGCTGGGCTGAGGGGACCACCCCCATGCACGAATTTTGTGGGCGCTGGGTCTCTAGTATAATATATAAAACAAATCTCAGTAATTATAATTGGTTTGCAATCAGACCTAGTGAAATGAGTGAAAATTTTAAATTGCAGGGTAGTTTAACAAAATTTATGGAAAATTATTTTTTAAATAATGATACTTCCTGTTAGCTATTCTAATTATGTATCCAAGTTAATTTACTATTAGACCCACCATATACTCTGAAAGAATAAATAGTGATACCACTACTTAGAAGGACTTGCATGCTAGTTGCTTATTTTTTGGTGCTTGTAGCAAAAATAAATAAATAAATAAATAAATAAATTACTACCTGGTCTAAGAATAGAAATTTTAAAATTAATCTAACTGGATGAAAATACACATGTTTAATAATTTGGTTATGTAATTTTGGGCCTCTATTATTTTTTGCTTTGCTATTTATTTTTTTAAAACTGAGTACTCTCGCTTCTCATTTTCCCTTCTCATCTTAGGTATTACCTTTTGGGAAAAAATTGATATAAGCATGCTTATCTGTTGGTGATGTTATTTGAAAAATTTACAATAAGCCGAAACCGGTTTGGCTCAGTGGATAGAGTGTCAGCCTATGGACTGAAAGGTCCGGGGTTTGATTCCGGTCAAGGGCATGGACCTGGGTTGCGGGCACATCCACAGTGGGGGGTGTGCAGGAGGCAGCTGATCAATGTTTCTAACTCTATCCTTCTTCCTCTCTGTAAATAATCAATTTTTATATATATATATATATATATATATATATATATATATATATATATATATATATATATATATATTTTAATTACAATAAAATTATCAGTCCTTTTATTTGTTTAATGTGTTCAATAAAGTAAGAAAATAGAGTCTCTGAGCCTTGACCTAAAAGTCCTGTTCCTTTCCTTCTTTCCTTCTCATTCCCAGGATATTGCATTTGGTCAAAGAACTTTAAATGCCATCTGTGTGTGTCTCCCAAATTTCTATGTCCAGCTCAACCCTCCCCCGGGAACCCCAGATCTTTATTGCCAATTGCCTACTAGGTCTTTCCTTCATTCAGATGTCTCATAGGCCTCTTAGCCTTATTAATATCAAAGCCACACTCCTAATCTTGACCCTGGCCTCTTCCTCCTACAATTCTCTGTACCAGTCAATGGCAACCCCATCCTTCCAGGTGCCTAAGCCCAAAATGTTGGTCATTCTTTCTTCCTTTCCTTCTACTACTCATTCTCTCTTTTTCTTTCTCCACCCACAAATTAGCTATGCCACAATCTCTGTCTTTACTATCTCCAAGACCCAAATCATTCTCATCAGCTCACCATTATGGTTCAACACTCCAGCATCTTTCTAGATGTATCAACAGTCCCCATCTGCACTTCCTGATTCACTCTTGCTTTCCTGCAATCTGTTATCAACTCAGCAGCCAGAATGATGACAATTAATGTCAGTCCTCTGCCCAGAACCTCCAGTGGCTCTCCACCCACTTAGATTGAGAACAGAAATCTTTATCAGACCCATAACACTCTGCAACCTATGGCCTTGGCTACCTGATCCACTTCCTATGGCTAGCCGCCTTCCTCTCCCTCTGTTCCACCCTCACTAGTCTCCTTGCAGCTCCCGATTCCAGATCTTGTGGATTTTTTCTTCCTTTTGCTTGGAATGACTTTCTGTAATTGCTTCATCAACTTCAGTTCTCTGCTAAAAGTCAGTTTCTCTCTGACCTGACAATACTATTTAAATTGTACTCCCTTCCCTAGAATTCTCCATCTGCCTTTCTTAGCTTTGCTTTTCTCCATGGGATCCATGCTATGCTTTGTTTGTTTAATGTCAGGCTTCTCATATTCATTGTCAGCTGCTATGAGACAAGGATTCTTATCTGTTTGATTTATAACTGAATCCCCGATTCCAGTGCTGGGTAGTCAGTGAGCACTCACTGAATATTTATGTATGAATTAAAGGAAGGCATTGGGGAAAGGCCAGAGTGAGAACATGGTCTAGGTTACACTTCACCCTTGAGCCCTTGAGATTAGGGTTGGTAAACAGTTGGTTCTCCAGAGGGAACTTAGGGTATAACTGTTCTAAGAAGAGAGAAATGGGGGCTGGAAACAGATGACCACTACAGAGAGACAATGAGGGCTTGAACTTGAATCATTGCAGTTGGAATGGAAGACAGAGGAAGGAAGGAATGGGCATCATGGAGATGAGATCTCCTGACTCTGAACAGGGAGGGCAAAGGACACAGAGAAGCTTAAATGCAACCCAGATTTTGCATTTGTGAGAGTAGGGTTTGACAATGTCATTAATAGTGATTCAGGATCAAGTAGGAGGGACAGATTTATGAAAGAAAAAAACTGTTTTGTTGCTTTCTCATCCCTGTTTTCATTAAGAAAATTGTTTCCAGCTTCTCAAAGCTCAAGAAGAATTGAATGCTACAAGAGGCAGGAGGCAAATTCTCCCACCAACCACTCATTCTCTGAAGACTTGTCCCCACAGTCCTTAAGAGTCTTATCTCCAGGCCCACATCGGAGAGAATCAGACTGAAAATGTTTCTCTCAACAGTTTGAATTTCCTTTGGTTGAGCTACCAACATTTACAGAAACATTAGAGCTGAATTTAGTCTTTTCTTTTCTTTTTAAAATATATTTTGATTGATTTCAGAGAGGAAGGGAGAGGGAGAAATGGATAGAGACATCAATGATGAGAGAGAATTATTGATTGGCTGCCTCCTACATGCCCCACACTGGGGATCAAACCCGCAACCCCGGCATGTGCCCTGACCTGGAATCAAACCAACCTTCTAGTTCATAGGTTGATGCTCAACCACTGAGCCACACCAGCTGGGCCAGTCTTTTCTTGTAGAACATTTCCATGTGAGTGATTTGAGATCATAAGACCATTTTCTAATGCATTGTGAGTTAGGCTTGGAAAAACATGGGACATTCATCTATATAGAACTCTAGTGAATGCCTTGTCAGATTATGAAGCAAGAAATGTCACTATTAATGGGCCAGGATGCAAGAAAGGAGTGAAGACAAAACTGGTGTTGCACAGTGGATAGAGTGTCGGCCTGCAGACTGAAAGTCTCAGGTTCGATTCCTTGGTTGTGGGCACATCCCTGGTGGGGGGTGTGCAGGAGGCAGCTGATCGATGTTTCTAATTCTCTATCCCTCTCTCTATTTCTCTCTAAGAAATCAATAAAATTTTTTTTAAAAGGAGTGAAAACAGGCACTGAATAATAAAATGGCATGTGCAGATGTAGTAGTCTGCATTTTTTACTAACTGCCAGGTACTGTTCTAAGTCCTCAACATATAATAAGTCATTTAATCTCCACAACAACTGTTTGTGGTGCATACTATTATTATCTCCATTTTACAGGTGAGTAAGCAGAAATCCGGGAAGGTTATGTACCTGATAGAAGGCCCCTCAGCTAGTAAGTGGAACTAGGGCTCAAACACAAGCCATCTGGCTCAAGGACCCGTCCTCTTAATAAACTAATTACATGTTCCAGAACTGCCCAAGACAGTGGTAATGTATGCCTATTGTCTTGGCACAAATATAAATATGAACCCTAGAAAGTGCCCCCATTTGGACAATACATTATGAACACCATATCTCTTTTTTTTTTTAACATTTTTTATTAATTTTTTTGCCCCCCTCTCTCACTCCCACACATCCCCTCCCTCCCCAGAGTTTTGTGTCCATTGGTTGTGCTTATATGCATGTATACAAGTCCTTCGGTTGATCTATTATCTCCTCCAGATCTTCCTCCCCTCCCCACTGTTATTTGACAGTCTGCCTGTTGCTTTACTTTCTCTATATCTGTCTCTTGGTTCATCAGTTTATAATGATCTTTATCATCCACCAATGAGTGAGGTCATGTGGTGTTTCTCCTTCATTGATTGGCTTATTTCACTCAGCATGATGTTCTCCAATTCCATCCAGGTTGCTGCAAATGATGAGAATTCCTTCTTTTTTATGGCAGCATAGTATTCCATTGTGTAGATGTACCATCTCAAAAAACTGAAAATGGAATTCCCATTTGACCCAGTAATCCCACTTCTAGGAATATATCCCGAGAAACTAGAAACACCAATCAGAAAGGATATTTGCACCCCTATGTTCATAGCAGCACAATCTACAATAGCCAGAATTTGGAAACAGCCTAGGTGCCCGTCAGCAGATAATTGGATCCAAAACACCATGTCTCTTAACTAAAATCTTTTTCTTACTCAAAGCCAAGAAAAACCTAGTCTGAATAACAGAGGTATCCAAGTGATCAGATTGTATCTCCAGTCATAAGTGAAGTGACCATTTGGACTCAATAGGACTGTAAGGAAACCATCCAGCTTGCCCTAAGCATTCCACTAGCTGTAGGGGTTGGTGTAGGCTTGGTTTTAACCAACCAGTCATTCTGTTCTCTTACACACTTGAGGCTCTGTTTTCTGCTCCAATGAAGTTGCCAGGGGCAGTGGTTTGCCTCTTTCCGGGATGGTTTTATTGATTCCTCCACTTTCGGCCCCTTCCAGGTGCCCCCAGATCTGCAGAATGAAGTGCTGGTCAGCCTGCTGCAGACTGACCCTGATGTGGTGGACTACTTGCTCCGAAGAAAGGCCTCCCAATCCTCGTGAGTATGCGGGGTCCTACATCTGCTTGAGGATTTCTCTTACCATTTCTGAACAGTTGGAAAAGTTTACATGACTCCACCTGGGGTGATTTGAAGGGGCATTTTGGCAACTGGCACAACTGATCAGTCCACCTAACTAGAAACTGCTTGATCCACTTATTAAATTAGGAACTGCTTTACAGAATTTTTTTTTTCATTTTCATTTTTGGCTTTTTCTAGTCCCTTGACCTCCTTTGGACTGGGTTTACAAAAAAAAAAGCACCAAGTGGGCAAGAAGCTCAAGGGGCTGACAAGGATGCGCATGTGTGATTCTCCTTCCAGAATTCTGATAACTGTTCTTAGGGGCCTATACGGCTGAGCCTGCATGCATCTCACATGTGTAATTTACCAGCACACGTGATGCATCACCAAACCACAAGACAGGCCTCAGCCAGGCCAAGTGCCATTTGAAATTAGAGGTAAACACCGTCTTGACTCTCCTCCCCTCCCCCCCTTCTAGCTGGCATTTTTTTTTTTTAATAAAAATACACACCGGTCTCCACGTGCACCATAGTTGCAATGAGTCAAATGCCAGCCATGCTGTGGGCTGCTTTGCCACCATTTTTGCCCCGAAGTAAGAGCACTGAATGTTTGCATTAGTCAGATGTTATGATTAATTGAAACCATTTGTTACAGAAGCAGAGGATATGGGGGTACTGAGCACTTGTCAGACCCAGTTAAGGGGATAATACTGCATCCATTACCAGGAGCGATGTTGCCCCCAGGACCCCTAGCCTTACATTTGTGACAGAAAAAGTTGTTGTGGCCCTAGTCAATTTGGCTCAGTGGATAGAGCATCAACCTGCAGACCAAGGGCCCCGGGTTCAATTCTGGTCAAGGGCACATACCTCAGTTGCAGGCTCTTCCCCAGTCTGGGCCCTGGTCAGGTGTGCAGGAGGCAACTAACCAATGTTTTTCTCTCACATCGATGTTTCTCTCTGTCTCTCCCTTTCTCTTCCACTCTCCCTAAGAACCAATGGGGAAATATCCTGGTGTGAGGATTAACAAAAAAAGAAAAAGCTGTTAATCTCTCATGAAAGTATTGTTTATGTTGTGCTTTTGGCCTACAAAATTTCAACAATTCTACAACATACTTCCCCCAATGTTTTATCATCTCTGAGGCTGAGATCCACCCTGTAATCAAAGGCATGTCCTAATTTAATTCATAGTACTTGTTTCTTTCTTAAATGTATATAAAGTAATGGTATATCCTATTCCACGATAGCTTAAAAACATCCACACGTTGAATTGTCCCTGTATGGCGAGACCACATTTGATGTGTTAATTTTCATTTAAAGCTATTTCCTATACAAAAATGCTATGTTCTTGAGATAGATTTGGTGAAAAGGAATTCTGCTTGGCTCAGGCCTCCTTCATTCCTGGGTCATTACACTAATAGCCCTGCTACATCCACCCCTCTGTCTCCTGCAGAGCGAGCGGGCAGAAGTTTTAATTGGCTCATCCTTTCAAGTGCACTTTTGAAAATCCATCTCCGGGCTGATCATTATCAGGCCTGTGGTCTAAGTGAGACATTCTGCCCAGTACAAGGCCCCAGAGGCGCGAGTGAATAAGAGTGCCCTCAAATTACCCAAATTGGCTGGCATTTCATGGTCTTGCTTTTCACATCAGAAAATTAGGCTCACTTAAACAGTTCCTAGAATTTTAACTGTCACCCAGGTAGAAGTTCTCATTGGAAATATCACGGGGCTTTTCTTCCCAGGGTAACTCGCATCACCAGAATTTTAATGACCTCGCTTGCTTTCCTTCTCTGTGCAAGAGAACAGATGAGAGGGCATTTCGACTTGCAAGTCTCTCATTAAGCTGCATTTGTAACATTTCGTGGCTACTCTGCGGGGAAAGCTAGAAAACACACCTAAGACAACCACAGATTTTGATTTGCCATTGTTATATGGCATTAGACTTTGAAGAAGGGTTGATTAATAGCTATTTTTTATGTGTTTTTCAAGTATGTTCTTTGCATATAAATGCCAGGGAATGAACCTTTTATTCTTGACTCTAGCATCGTCTTTTCGCTATCCCTGTGAAAATGGGGATTGTAAGTTTGAGGCAGGCTGACCCTCGAGCAAGATCTTAGGTAAGGGGCAGGCTTCAAGGGGAAAGAGCAGGCTCCCGGAGCTCTGTGGGTGTTCAACAAAAAACGGGTTGGGGGGGGGGGGATTAGTAAGAAGAAAGTGATTGTTTTTCTCTTCAAGGTACAGGCCAAGACACGGCCCAGAAAGTGGATAATGATGGCATAACGGAGAAATATATAAATTAATAAATAGACATCTCTTTTTAATGGCCTTTCGAGGCTTGAGAGTCATATCCCTCAAGCTGTAGGTAGTGTGTTCCTGCCCTAAATGAGAGCATCAAACTTCCCTGCGCATCCAGGTCAGCAGGGACCTTGTTAAAATGCTCTTTCTGAATCACTAGGTGTGGGGGAAGGAGTGTGAGAAGCTGGCTTCTCTCAAGCTCCCAGGTCATGCTGTGATCACACTTGGAGCAGCGAAAGCTGCAAACATCAAGGCGTGCTCTGCACTTTAAGAGCTCACGGCCTTGTAAAAGGGTGTTGACACGGGTCAGAATAACAGGTGTGTGATCAAAGATGTCACAGAGTACAAAACGAGATGTGCTGGGCCAGCGGTCTGCAAACTGCGGCTCTGTTGACTCATGAGTTCGCCGACCACTGGGATAGGGGCTGAATCACAAGGAACAACAACAGCCTGTCATTATTGGAATCGAGAGTCTAGGTCAGTGTTGGACAAACTCATTAGTCCACAGAGTGGCAAATTGCAGCTCGTGAGCCACAGTTTGCCCACCACTGTGCTGGGCCATCGGGACTCAGACTTGCCTGCCCAATAGGAACCACCTGGGAGCTTAAAGAACAAGTCCTCCTGGGCACCATCCCTAGAGATTCTGACTCATTCGTTCCAGAGTGAAGTCTGGACATTGGGGTTTTTGAAAGCTCCCCGTGTGCTTCTGCTGAGCAGCCAGGGGTGCGAATTTCTGGCTTAGATCCACCCCAATAGACACCACATAGTTACTACCACAGTGGGTGAATTTTGACATTGAAAAGGGGTCTTTGGGTTGACAATGAAGGGAACTAATACTGCACACCGAAAGTCCATGATAATGATGGACCACAATGGTAATGAGTGGTAGTACCCCAGTGCCAGGTGGCGCTGGCTACCTTGGTATGCCACTTACCCATCAATAGCACAGCCCTGGATGGTATAACATGCTGGTCACAGCTTTGGATGCAGAGCCAGATGGCCGGAGTTCCAATTTTGGTTCCACTGCTATTAGCTGTGTGGTCTTAGAGAAAGAAATTCATCTCTCTCTCTTTCTCAGTTTCCTCATCTGTAAATTACAGATAAAAACTTTAGAGTTGTGCTATTAGAATAGGATAGAATTTAAATCGATGCTAATGATTACTATCATGTCACTTCAAGTTTCTTCATTCTCTTCTTTTACAACTACTTACCAAAGACTCGGGCATCACTGTGTTTTACTTTGCTACTCAGCAGATAGCAACCTATGAAGGCGATGTGGCATAAGAGAGACTCCAGCCACATTAAGTTGTGTGCAATGTCTAAAGACAGCCCACGCCCTAGCTGGTGTGGCTCAGTGAATAGAGTGCTGGCCTGCACACGAAGGAGTCCCAAGTTGGATTCCAGTCCTTTTTTGCTGTATTTTTCTCGAGGCTTCTGTTCTTTGTCACCAGCTCACATATACCTAAAACAGGGCTTTAGACTCCTGTGTCCCACGGAGAACCGCACAAGATTTGGAGTGGAAAAGTAACGTTTCAAAAGAGTGTAGAACCAAGAAAAGAAACACATTTATTACAACTTCTGTCTTGAAAGATCAGACACTTAGTGATGCTTGGGAAGTAATGTTTTGTTTGGTGGGAGTTTTTCTCTTCTTTATGCAACAATAGAATTGGCAGAGTGAAAGGAGGATTCGTTATTTTTTTTCCTGCTTGTCTGCTTACATTTTTGGCTTTAACTGAAACATGATGCCAAAGGAAGAGAAGACATTTATATTATTAACAAGGAAGACTTGAGGTTTTAAAATTTCTTGTCTGTTATATTCCTTAGAATGATATGCTCTTTTCTTCAAAAGATACTTAAAATCAAATCCCCTCCTTTGGTTTAGGGGTGTAGGGAAATAGGGAATTATAATGAAAGGTAAACCAAAGAGCACAGGGTACATGGAATACAGGTATTTGCAACAGAACAGGGTGTCATATCTGGGCTGGGACCAGGGTGAGCAAAAGCAGGCAGGCACTCACCTAGGTGCAAAATGTAAGGGTATGCAAAAAACCCCTCACTCATCAAGATAAGCAATATTGAGCCCTAGCCAGTTTGGCTCAATGAATAGAGCTTTGGCCTGTAGATTAAAAGGTCCTGGATGCTATTCTGGGTCAAGGGCATGTGCCTATGTTTTGGGCTCAATCCCCAGTAGAGGGTGTGCAGGAGGCAGCTGATCCATGTTTCTCTCTCATCCATGTTTCTAATTCTCTATCCCTCTCCCTTCCTCTCTGTAAAAAATCAATAAAATATTTTTTAAATTAAAAAATAAACAATATTGAAATGTAATATTTTAAATCAAAGTTAATGTCAAATATCTATTATGAACAAAATATCAAAAATGTTTAAACAACTAGTGGCAGGCCAAGCCATACTGGAGCCTGAAGCAAAAGGTATCCTAGCTTAAAGGAAAACAAGTCATCAGTAATGTTTTATGAATATACTTCTTTGTTTCTTTTATTTTCAACTGAGAGAGTTGCTCTGTGTGAAAATTTTTCTGGACCAAGTACCAATCTTAAATAATTTTTAATTAAGTTAACCCCAATTAAAATAATGATAAGATTTTGTTTGGGCATAAATAAAGTTTTTAAATGTAATATACAATAATATTGTAACTTGTATCTACTTTTCAATTTTTCAACTGTTTTAATGTTCTGAGAAATATTAATCATTAAAAATTAAATAAAAACATATATACCTCTACAGTATACAGGACAGAGTAGAGCATTTTCTTACTGTATACTGGAAACAAAATCAAAATAGAACACATTGAACTGCATTTGGGGAGAAGACCAATATGAATGAACCAAATCTTTACTATATATTTTTACATTTCATTGTATTTAATTCTGTTATCAGCCTTCACAAAGTTTTTACTGAAATTGCCCCCAAAATAGCAAAACCAGTGACCAGCCAATCAAGACCATGGGCAAAGACCCATAGTTGGCTCAAAGGATGAAATTTCAGAACTGGAAAGTAATTGTTTTGTTGAGTTGGATGTTTCTCCTATTGAATTATAACTATCTTCATTATATGGAGGAATATTAGGCATTAACTATCTTCATGATATTGAGGAATATTAGGCATTCTCATAATTTAAAGGCATCACATTTAAATTATCAAATAAATATTTATTTTAATCTTTCAATAATGGTCATTAAAAAGGACTTCTTCCACAAAACCATGGGTGTCAAAATATGGACTACAATTTCTGTTTTCCTTTTACTAGGATTTGTAAAAATCAAAACAGTTCTCAGGAAATTTTCAGAGACAAGAAATTGGGCTCTACCAGTATAGCAATGAATCTTATTGACTGTCAGTAGCTGGTGACATCAACTGTCATGCTCCGTTCACTGGAGATTATGAAGCATTAAACACACACACACACACACACACACACACACACACACACACACCCTCCATTCCAGAAAGCCTTTTTAGCAAATGATAGGAACAATGTACATGGAATAGAGAATTTTATAATAGAAAATTTCAAAAAGTATAAATGTACCATCTGTGGAAAGGCTATTCAAGGTGGAAGGAGAATTTATCACATCACCTCTTTCTTCCTGCCCCTTACTGTGCTTCACAACTCCTTTATAGACTAGCAAGATATCAATTGGAAGATGTTTTATGAGGCAGAGTAGGAATAAAGTGAATAAAGTAATCATTGTTTTCTCCTTACCTGTTGTAAATGCTTCCATGTGCCAGGACTATTAGGAAGGACTTAATACAAGCTAGAAATGAGGGGAGAAATTTCACCAAAGCCTTGGGCAAGTTCTAATGCCAGAGTGCAACTTTCACCTCCCACAGGGAGTTTGGATCCATGTTTGCTTCTCCATGAGGTAGGGTGCTTGTCCCTAGGACTCTGCACAGAGGGTGCCTTGCAGAACTGAGTTTGATTAATGTGAAAAGCCCCCATCAATCCAGAGCTGCTGTGGGAGTGGATTTCCCAGTACAATTAATCACGTCTGAGATGGTTATGTGCTTTGACTTCCAACAGACAGAGGTTTATCAGTTGAATCCCTGAGCCAAGAATGAAGCCAACGCAAGTTTGAAATCTCCAAAGATGTTTCTCACCGGCGTAGCTCCTCAAGGAGCTGGGCCGGCCACATCTGGTCATTGAACCGGAGTTTTCCATTTATCCACAGAACGAGTTCTGTGCCTCCGGCTGCGGCTACGGGGCAGGCCTGCCCACATTGCCCTGCCGGTGTGTTTACACCTGGACATGGAGGGACCAGCTAAGGGTGAGAAAGCTATTCACTCTCCATGTCCATCTCATGCGTAGTTGATTAGCTGAGACTAGCCATGCATGCTGTGGATGGTCCGGGGTTTTCAGGACTCATGAGAAATCCATCCATTCATGGGAGCAAACCTATGTCAACGGGCAACCTATCCACCGGATTCCCAACCCCAAACCCATTACATCCCAAGACATAGACAATGAGGCCACTATGTCTTTTAAACTATTCGCATCTAGTGAATCACTGGCTAGGGTGAATATTTTATACAAATTAATACATGACTATTTTGTTGCCTTTACTTGGAGCACTGAAGTTCAAATTGTCTTCATGGTGCTGAATCATCTTAGAGGCAAATCTTGGAGAAGACATTGGTGGTTGCTTATCTTATGTTTTCAGATACCCAAACGGGAGTCCTAGACTTTTTTCCCAATAGATTTAATGATAAAGCAATGAAATGACACTCAAATTTGTTAAAATGTTGAACTGCCTATGTTGTAGTGAGAATCCTAAGGTGTGAATAAAATAATTTTGTTTTAATTGGTGGGCGCTCATGTGGACAGACAAACTTGGATTATGGGTTATTAGGCAACTTTGACCACCAACTTACTAACCCTAGCTGTAGTCACTTGGATGGCTTGACTTAGGAGAATGAACGAGAAGGGCAGAGAGAAGCAAATTGGCCTCTCCTGCCCCCTTCTCACCTTAATATGTTCTGATTGACAACCAAACTCCATTCAGTTATCTGGACTCTGCTGACGGAGTTCACTGGTTTGGACACACTCTCCCTCCTTTACTCAGCTGTGGTCCAAATCACTTCAAGGTCAAGACTACTCCATTTACCCCACTGTCAGTCAGTGCAGAAGTTTGGCCTGTTGTTTGTGGTTTCTCTCCCAATTTGGCATAGTATTTCCTTGACCTGTGGCTATGTGTATGGCTTTAGGAAGGGAAGGTTGGTTTGGTATCAGAGGTTCTCAAACTTCCCATGCATCAAAATTACCTGGAGAACTTTTTGAAATACAGTTTGCTAGCCCCATGTCCAGACATTCCCTTTCAGTAGGCAGCTTCATGCTTCATGACGGGGCGGGTGGGAAACCTGGACAGTCACACAGGACCCCACTCAGAAGAAGCCCACGTTTGGCTTAATGATCTGCTCCTACCATCTTTAAATTCTTATTTTTTAACTTGGGGCCCTGCCTGTTCATTTTTCACTGGACCCCACATATTATAGTATAGCCAATCCTGTCAGTAGGCCTAGAATGGAGCTTGAGAATTTGCATTTCCAACAAGTTTCTTTTCAGAGTCAGCCCAAAGAACAGAGGAAAGGGACAGTGGCTCCACCTCCTCCTCTCTCACCCCTGCTTGATAAGATCCTATCATAACCATGAAAATTAAGGAAGAAAGAATGTCGCAGTTTCTGTTATTTTTGTTATAGTTATTATTGTTGTTCTTGTTTTATTTTAACCAACCTGAATGTTCTCATGAAGCATGCTGCCCTTCCAGTCCCCCCAACAATTAATGTGGGTGTGACTTCCCTGTCTAAATGTCTGTCCAAAAACAATTTGTTGAAGTGACTTGAAAAAACATGTAAAGTGGAACAATACTTTGGTAAGTAATTTGAGAAACTGGGGACAGGAAAACAATGGAGTGAAAAGATAAGATGCAGTTGGGGTGTGAAACACACAGAAGCACACCAGAAACTCCAGTACACCAACTCAAGGGGAGCCCCAATTCCACAGAGCCTTTTATCACTCATTGCAAAACCTGATACATTATTATTACACTAGAAGCCCAGTACACGAATTTGTGCACAGGTGGGGGTCCCTCAGCCTGGTCAGCAATGGAGGCCTATCTAGGCCATCTTGCCCAGTCCCAATTGGGGCTGGCCAGCCAAGGGGAGGAACCAAGGGAGGTTGGCTGTGGGAGCACACTGACCACCAAGGGGCAGCTCCTGCATTGAGCATCTGCCCCCTGGTGGTCAGTGCGCATCACAGCGACCAGTTGACCGATCATTCAATCAACCAGTTGTAACGGTCACTTAGGCAATATATATAGGCTACTTGCATCCACTGCCAGCACCTGGTGCCAGCCCCTATCACTCAGCGCTGTCAGCAGGTGCAAGTGGCAGCCAGTCCCGATTGCCCCTCAGGACTTCTCCACCTCCCCCTGCTCCTGAGAGGCAATTGGGGCAGCAGCCACTGCTCACACTTGCTGACGGTGCCGGCCACACTTGGACCTGCTGCTGGTGCCAGCCCCAGTTGCTCCACACCATCAGTGGATGAGAGGAGAGCCAGCACCATCAGCATGTGGGAGGGCTACTGGCAGACTTCTTCCATGGGGTATGTGTCTTTATGCACATAACCATTGGCTGAATCTGAAAGTTACTTTGTTGAATGTATTTTCTTCTGCATGTTTTTATAAGACAGATGAGCAAGACATGAGGCAGAACTAGAGGTTCTCCATGAGCTAAAATATGACCTTTCTAATGCTTTCCTCCCAATATGAGGGGTCAAAAAGGTTTTTGTAGCTCTGATAGTTATTTTGTTTTGGCCTATGATTTGACTTAACTCTTTTTAAAATAAGGCTTTATGTACCCACTGTTATTGATATAACACCATGGCTGATAAAGGGGACATTTTCATTAATGACTACAAAAACGTTAATACAGAAAACTACTAAAATTAATCCAGTAATATGATTTCTAGCTCTAATAAGGGCACAGAACCCCAATTCTGAGCTGAGCTCCATGTAGTTACCAGTTCAATATATTCAGTTTTTCTCCTCACAAGTTTCCTCACACAGAGCCAACCCCATGATAACACACAAGTGTCTCGCTGTCTTGTTTTGTGTTCCCTCCACTAAAATTAGGGAGACTCCTTTCTCTTTGATTAGATAATGGAGAAGAAATCATTTTTTCCCACTTTCCAGCAGAAGTAGTAAGTACCTTTCAGTTTTCTTTCGTTCACGGGAGACCTAAAGTTTATGGAAAGTCATCCACACGGTATTGTCTGGCTCTTTCCCATAAGGTTGTTTAAAGAGGCCCTAGCGGGTGTACTTAGTGGATAGAGCATCAGCCTGTAGAGCAAAGGGTCCCAAGTTTGATTCTGGTGAAGAGCACATACCTCAGTTGCAGGCTCCTCCCTGGCCCGGACCCTGGTCAGGGCATGTGCAGGAGACAAGCAATCGATGTGTTTCTCTCACTTCGATGTTTCTCTCTGTCTTTCCCTCTCTCTTCCACTCTCCCTAAAAATCAATGGAAAAATATATTCAGGTAAGGAATAAATAAATAAATAAATAAATAAGATAAATAAATAAAGTTTTAAAAAAAATTGTTTAAAGAGGAGTCAAGGAAAGGACTTACTTATTCCACATGGGTAAGATAGTCCCTCAGCAGAAAGTGTTCAAGCCCCTGGCTGTCTCAGTCCCCAGCAACACATGTCACGTGCTGTGAGGCCTGTCTCCTGCACGCTAACCCCTGCAGGAAACCTGAGAAGAAGCCAGCCCCACTGTGAGCGCCCTTCCTCCACGTGGCATACTCAGAACCCTTTGGTTAAGAGAGGATTTCTCAGGCATGTGTACCTTCTTTAAGATTGCAAAAGATTTGTTTTGAAAAGTTAAACCAAAAGAAAGCAAGGACTAGTAAGGAGAAGCAGTGGAGGGGGGGGGCACTGAGCAGGTTCTGGAATTGTTAATCAATCTGTCATCATTTCCCTTCAAGATGTGATCAGGGCCACTATTTTGAGGAAGGTAGAACATACAGATGGTCCCAGGTAAGACTGCAAACACTCTTCACACGCCTGACATTCCCTTTTCCCGTTCCATTCACATGTTCGCTGTTATTTTTGTTGCTGTGATAATTCATGCACATATGAAATGTAATGGATATGCTCATTATTATGCTTTATATCTATTTGTAAAAAGGACTAGTGCCTTGTAGACTCACTTTAGATGTAGCTAAATGCAATGGACACCAATTACAGTCATATATTTATCCTTCCAGCCACTTTATACATGCAACTACTCCCACCAGTAGCATCATCTTCATCATCATCATCATCGTCACAGGAAGGATGGACGGACTGACACTAAGTGTCTGGGTGGGGGAAGAAAGGTTGTCCATGAAGCCATAATAAACTTCATGTAAAGTCTCAATCATAGTTTTATCTGAATTACTTTTAATTCAGGATATTGAGGAAAGTAAAAGAGTTATCTACCGATTTTTCCTTAATAGATAGTGAGCATCAGTTGTTATTTATCTGTTTTGCTGCTGCAAAGGTATATACATATATATTATACACATACACATACACACAAAACATACACTTTTATATACTGGATCATGTAAGATCTGAGGTAGACTTTCCCAAATAGCCTCAAGAACCCTATAGGGAATGCATATTTCAGTTGCTACCCCAAACAGAATAAGCCCTTATTAACACTAAGATCTGGGCTACTTTTCCATCAACAGTCAGGAATGATTGAGTGGTAAGAATATCATTTGACTGAAGGGTATCCCATGACCAGAAAGAATCACTATAATATCAAAATAATGACGAAATATTCACCACAACCAATTAGTTGTATTACTTTAATAAGATTAATTTTAAAATATAAATGAATGTCTTAAATTCAATATAATTGATAGTTGCTATATGTACTTTTAGCAAGTGAAATGCTACATTTTAAAGATAGCAAATGTGAATCCCAAATGTCTTAGCCCTGGACAGTTTGGCTCAGTGGATAGAGTGTTGGCCTGTGAACTGAAGGGTCCTGAGTTTGATTCCAGTCAAAGGCTCGTACCTCAGATGCAGGATCCTTCCCCGGCCCTGGCCAGGGCATTGTGGGAAACAACCAATCAGTGTGTTTCTCTCACATTCATGTTTCTCTCTCTATGTCTCTCCCCCTCTCTTCCACTCTCTCTAAAAATCAATGGAAAAATATCCTCAGGTGAGGATTAACAAAAAAAAAATATATATATAAAAGAATGAATGTCTTAAAGGCCTTGAATATATTCTGTCAAGTTCAGCCTATTTCTAAATTTCTCATTTACTTATTATTTTAATCAAATATGCATACTCTTGTGGTTTGCCCGTGTTCATGAGCACACTCTCCCACACATATAGTCATAAATATGGCTGATGGACCAAAATAATGACATTTCAGCCTCTTGTTCTTTTTCATTCCTTAAAATCAATGCCAAGTAGTGACCTTTTTGCACATATATAGCCCTCCCCAGAGTTTGCCATAACTCAATTCCCTCTGCAGACATTCTTGTCTTTGGAAAGCCTTTCTTCAAGTCATATTTCCAACAGGAAGTCGGTCCCTTTCAAAATTCTCCAACGAGTACATTTTGTTCATCTTGCCCCAAACTAAATCATCTTTTCTGTTTGACAAAAAGTTTCTGTTTCTTCCGATTAATCTTTTTTTTTTTTTTTTACTCTTTTCGTCGTTTTCTGAGCAATCTTCCATAGACGTTTATCCTTTTACTTTGCAATGAAAACCGATGAATCCAACAGGCATCTCAGCAAGGCACATGGGAGAAGACAGGGATCCATCTCTTAGTCCTCCCCCTGCCTTTACCTTGACATTTCCAATGACATCTGTTGCGTTGTACTGCCCTCTGCTGGCCATTTTATGGAAACGCTTTCACCATCTTGTAAAATACTGCTCTGAAGGTTTTCTTTGGTTTGTTTCAGCCTGTGCCCATGCATTCCCCCCCCCCCCCCCCCTGTCATCTGTGTCCCGGTCACCACAGCGTTGGCATCTGTCGCCAGCTGTCAGCATACTCACAGCCTTGTCCTTGTCTCCCTGAGCCAGAAGCCCTGATGACATGCTGAGGTCAGAAGTTTCCTTTTCGGTCGGAGGAAGACACTCATCCACAGACTCCAACAAGGCTTCCAGCGGAGACCTCTCCCCTTATGACAACAACTCCCCTGTGCTGTCCGAGCGCTCCCTGCTGGCTATGCAAGAGAACACGGCGCCGGGGGGCTCGGAGAAGCTTTACAAAGGACCAGAGCAGTACATGCTGGTGGGCCACCTGCCATCGTTGAAGTCAAAGGAGAGTTCTCCTGGACCACAGCTTGGAAAAGGTAACGGGGACTGTGATAGCCTGAGCCGGGGGCCCTTCGGGCCTTCTCTTCCTCCCTTCCTAGGTTCTGTGTATGCCCTTCAGAGAGCTTTGACTGGGTCCCGGCTGAAGATCTTCTCCAGGAAGAGGGAAGTGTGATGAGCCCAGTCTTCTCCTGGAGGGTCTAGGAAGCCGTCTCCTGTCCAGAGAGCGGTATTCCCAGCTGACTCTCTCCTTCCAGCATCCCAGGAACTCCGTGTGTCTTGGAGTTTGGGTGCCTGTTTGCTGAATTTAATGTCATCCAATTATCGCTGTTGCTTTTATAAAGAGAACAAACTGAACCTCTTCTATAACAAGACATCGTGTTCCAGAAAGGACATGTCAGTCTCCAGGGAGATGAACATTTTTAGGCAACATAAGGGTTTCGTGGTCAAATACGTTTGGGAAATGTTGGGTTAACCAAGTCAATGGTGTCTCTGTTGTACAATTTCTCCAAGTCTTCAAAGCGCTTGGTCACCATTGAGTGTCTGCAACGCGAGGGAGCGTGTGGTTCGTAGCTTTTCCCACATGTATTTGGCCGATGGATGTTTGCTTGTTCTTTCCCTCCATAGAGGAATTCCTTGGGGCCGGGACTCAGCGGGATACTCATTAAGTAATAATGGGAAGACACAGTTCAAATTTTTGCTACTTTATCATAAATTTATAATTTAACCCAAAGAGTCATTCTGAAAGGATTCTGTGTGCATGTTTTTAAATCATAGCATCTTTAGTTTATTTTTACGAATATTCATGTCAAAATAACTTTAAAAAATAATAACAAAAGCAGTAACCCATGTTTCCATCAGGCATTAAATTTATTTTCCAAATGTGAGAAACTTTATTTTCCTAGTCCTTGTTCATATGCATGCATAATGATATATATTCATAGTATGAATTCTTTTTAAAAATATTTTTTATTGATTTCCAAGAGATATGGAAAGGGAGAGAGAAAAACATCAATGATGAGAGAGAATCATGGATCTGCTGCCTCATGCACACCTCCTACTGGGGACAGAGCTGGTAACTTGGGCATGTGGCCTGGACCAGAATGGAACCTGGGACGCTTCAGTCCACAGGCCGACACTATCCACTTAGCCAAACTGGTTAGGGCATAATATGACTACTTTTGAAGTAAACTTATTTTACCTAAAATCCTATTATTAGCAATTTTTATATTGCTAACATTTTTTGTGTATGACCACTATATATTTTCATTAAATAGATGTGTCATAGATTTTTTTTTTTACTATTCTTTCTTTGATGTAATAGTTGATATCTAAATTTTGCTCTTTTAAATTAGGGGCAGGTTTCCTATATGTAATATTCTCTGAAGCAACAACAAAAAGAACACTCTGAAGAGAACTTGGCTATTAGGAGAGGCGTGGCATACTCAGGTTTCTAAACACATTTTCAAACGGATATTACTAGACAAGTTCACACCAGGAAAGCTTGATTCTGCCTCCCAGGGTCAGTGTCTTTGCATCTTAGTTGTTTAGCAGGTAGGCAAAGATTAAGGTGACCAGACGTCCAGCTTTTAGCGAGACCGTTTCGATTTTTAACAATTTGTCCCGCATCCTAGAGACTTTGGGACACGAGACAAATTGTTAAAAATCGGGACTGTCCCACCAAAAGTGGGACATCTGGTCACCTTAGCAAAGATACTCATGGGCTCTGACTTATTAGCAGGGGACTAAGGCCCACATTAGCTCTTACATCCATTTAATATCTTGGCAAACTCTAACTCTGCGGTTTTCAATGTTGCCCCCTGGGAGGCATGTAACAATGTCAGGAGGCATTTTTCGTGGTCATACTTGGCATCTAGTGGGTAGAGGTCCGGGTTGCTGCTCAGCATCCCACGGAGCACAGGACAGCACCATAACAAAGCATGACCCGCCCCAAGGTCAAGGCAGACAAACCCTGTCTAATCTGGAGCTTCCTCCCTGGAAATAACTTCACCCTGAGGGACCCTTGTGATGACATTGGGCCCACTCAGATCAGCCAGGATCCTCTCGTGAGCCTCTCAGGATCCAATCACGCCTGCAAAATCCCTTTTGACTATAGCATCCTTACAGGTTCTGGGGTCATGTCAAGGCATCTTTTTTGAGGGGGGAGGGGGGTCTTTATTCTGTCTACCACAACCATATCACAGAAAGAGCCTTTTTGTAAATCCCAAATGGAAAAAGCCTGTTTTGTATCCATCAGTCTCAAATACAGCACTTTGCACGGAAGTGATGTGCATTGATTTGTGTATTGATTGTTGCTCCTCGGTTTTCCTTGTGAATTACATACCTTTTCATACATTTGTTCCTAGATATGTCTGAGGAACCTTTCAATATCTGGGGAACTTGGCATTCAACATTGAAAAGTGGATCCAAAGACCCCGGAATGACAGGTGAACTGTTATTTTTTAAAATGTTTATTGCATTTGCTTTTGAAATTAATTTCCTTTCATCTTTGCCTTGTTATCATATTACACGCTTGTCAAAAATTATTTGCAAAATGCTGAGAAGACGGAGTAGGATAAAGTTACACTTAGCCTTTCCACTAAAATATGCCAATCTCTGACTGTATTTCATTTCATTTCCCTTGCCAGCGTTTGTACACATGGCTAACAACATTCTGTCTCTGCAACTCTACATTATTTAACTCCCATTTCTCAGTTATTCTCCATGATTGTTCATAATATTCATCGCTCACCGCCCAATGCTTGGCCAACTGGGTTGTTCCCATTTTGTTGTTGTTCTTGTATTATGCTGTCAGGAATTCCTTTTATGTACATTGTTAAAAAATGTTTTTATTGATTTTTAAAAATTCTTTATTATTGGAAGTTTTACATATGTCTCCCTTTTCCCCCATTGACCTCTCCTGCCTGCTCCTGCCCAGTTTTTATTAATTTTTAGAGTGAGAGTAAGGGAGAGAGAGAGATAGAAATGTCACAGAGGGAGAATCATGGATCGGCTGCCTCCTGCATGCCCCCTACTGGGGATCTAGCCTGCAACCCAGGGATGTGCCCTGACTGTGAATAGAACCATTACTTCTTGATTCCTGGGTCGATGCCCACACATTGAGCCACACCGGCTGAGCCAAATGAGTGTTTTAGATTCAATTAATTTATTCCTACAGCTTTTATTGACATGATAGAAACATGAAAACATTATTTGTGTCTCCTCTGGATTGCAAATTCCACTGAGCAGGAATGGAGCAGAGAAGTAAGTGTTCCCAGCCAGGTCGCAGGGACCTTTTCTGAAATATCAATTAGTGACAAGGACTGTTGAATCTTATTTGCTAGCTAACCTGTCAGAGTCTAGGCATCTGTATTTGGACCTGCTACAGCAATTGTATCAATAATCAAAAAGTGCAGCCCTAGCAGCTAGGGCCTAGCTGGTGTGGCTCAGTGGATAGAGCGTTGGCCTATGGACCAAAGGGTCCTGGGTTTGATTCCTGTCAAGGGCATGTACCTTGGTTGCAGATTTCCAGTGCGTGTAAAAGGCAACCAACCAATCAATGCATCTGTCTCACATTGATGTTTCTCTCTTCCCCTCCCTTCCACTCTAAAAATCAATGCAAAATATCATGGGGTAGGGAGGGTGGGGGTAAAAGGGAGAGATCAATCAAAGGACTGTGTGCACACATATGACCCTAACCAGTGGTCAAGGACAACAGGGGGGTGGGGATATGAGCGAGGAGGGGTGGGGGGTTGGAATGGGGGGTTGAGGATAAGTATGTGATACCTTAATCAATAAAGAAATTTTTAAAAATCCTGGGGTGAGGATTAACAACAACCAAAAAAGTGTCTTTTTTTTTTTAACTAGGAAGTCTTTTACTTCACCCAACGACACCTGAGAGTGTCCTGTGCCTTTTCAACCCTCAGAGCTGGCAGGGAAGGAAGTAACTGGACATCTGAGCCTGGAGTCTAGACACTAATTCCACTTCTCGCTCTTCTCTCTGCTGCCAGGTTCCTATGGAGACATTTTTGAAAGCAGCTCCCTACGCCCGGGGCCATGCTCCCTTTCCCAGGGGAACCTGTCCTCACACTGGCCCCGGTGGCAGGGCAGCCCCATGGAACTGGACAGCGGCCCGCAGGCCATGCGGAGGACTCAGACCACGGCCACCATCCCGGAGTGCCCGGCCCACCCGCCCGTGTCCAGGGTCTGCAGCAGGTCCCACATCCAGGGCGGCGGCAGGAGGTGGGAGCTGGCCACGCCCAGGTCTGAGCAGTATTTGACTCTGAGCAGCGAGGAGGACCTGGAAAGCGACCTGCAGGTGGCCTGGCTTCAGTGCCGTGGCAGGCCTTTGCACCAGAGACCCCGGGAGAGCACCAGGCCCGACTGCAGGCCGCCGCCTCCTTATCCCGGTCCAGGGAAGCAGGCTTCAGCGTCGGCATCGGCCCACCAGCCGGCAGAGCCACCCTTGTGGAGGCGCCAGAGGCCAGAGGAAGCGTCAGGATCACCCTTGGAAGAGGGAAGCCAAACAGCCCAGCGAGAGCCCCAGGCCGCCCAGCAGCAGCTGAGCAGCGCCTCCTCCAGTCCCGCGGGCGATCAGAACAGTAGGGGCCTGGCGGAACCTAACTGGCTCGACTGGCAGAGAGATCGGTGGCAGATCTGGGAGCTCTTGTCCGCAGACAACCCCGATGCCCTCCCGGAAACACTGGTATGAACCCACACCCAGCGTCAGCACTCACGTCCCAACAGCCTTCTTTCACTCCGAACGGAAAAGAGTTGGTGTTGGTCAATTGGACACTTCCTTCCTTTCCTTCTTTTACACTTTAAAAAAATAGCACAAGGGAACCCCAGTTCACTTAAAGATATAGAGCACTAACAACCTCACCACTTATGATAAGATTCTCTTGCATAGCCAGCCTTAGGGAGATACAAAATCATAAACGGACAGCAGCCCCTAATATATACACTGCTCACATTGCCTCTAAGATAAAGCTCTCGCTTTCGTATAGCTTAATTGTATTTATGTGTCTTCAGTTTTTGACTATTGTATATTCCGTAACAGATTATATATGATAATCGTATATGATATCATCACACAGAAAACAAAAGGAACATTTTTAAAATCACTTCACTTATACTAAGCAAGGAGATTCTATAGAATGTTCTAGAATATGCACAAGCAGGTTTCTGTGCTTTTGCCATAGCTTTTAAAGAGGGACAGTCCTTCCTTCGATGCCTAAGAAAAACACTAACAAAGTAAAAGAGAGTATGAGAAGCCATATTTTTATATAGTAGAGAGATACAATAAATATAGTCACTGAATGCTTTTTGATATGGAATATATTTTAAGGAAATACTAGATTTGATATGCTATGGAATATATTTTTGGAATCTGTTTAGAAAGGATTCAGTTTATCAAACAGGAGAAAGGCCCTGCCTGACAAAGAATAAAGAAATCATCTTTCCCATTTTAGGTCAAATTCAATTTCATATAGACCACATCTAATATATATTTATAATGTGTGACTTTTATGTATTTTTCAAAACTACAAACTGGAAACCAACTATAAAGTGATTAAGCATCTAAATAGAGTATTCAAATTAGATAACGTGGTTTTTCCTTTTGCCCCGTGATCAGTATTAACCAAATTACACGCAGTGCTTTAAAGTAAATAATATTGGGAAAAAGACTACAGCTTTGCATTTCCATTGTACCAAAGGCTGAGGGAATGTTTTCTTCAGTAATTTTGTGTGTATTGTAAAATGCTCCTACGTATTTCATTCTGTAGTACCGGTACCTTTGACCTTTTTCCACTGTAAAACTATTTCTGACCAGCAGGTGGCGATTCGCTTCAGTATTTTATGAGTTTTTCTTCACTTCATAAGGGAATGTGTATCATAGACAAACGATTTTTTTTTTTTATAAAACATGCTACTCTTAACTTTCATGTTGCCAGTGACATTCTCAGTGGTGTCTGTTAAAATTCTGTCTTGTGCCATGAGTAATAAAAAGTTAAGTGAAGGCTTTGTTCTGAGTGTTACATTCAATGAATGAACTCACATCCTATTCCGTACATATGCCCGCAATCCCCAAGTACAAATGTAATAAAAATGCCGCCGAAACCGGTTTGGCTCAGTGGATAGAGCGTCGGCCTGCGGACTGAAAGGTCCCAGATTCGATTCCAGTCAAGGGCATGCACCTTGGTTGCGGGCACATCTCCCGTAGGGGGTGTGCAAGAGGCAGCTGATCGATGTTTCTCTCTCATTGATGTTTCCAACACTCTATGCCTCTCTTTTCCTCTCTGAAAAAAAAATCAATAAAATATATATTAAAAATGTAATAAAAATGCCAATACTATGCATATACAGCTGAGGAGCCAGTAAGTGCGATGGCTTGGGGACATCAACCCAGTGAAACTGATCTATTATACTTAGAAATGTATAATGATTTGTTTCAGGTGAGACTGTCACTCAATTGAAATTCAGTTGTCAATGAGGAGGTAGTCTGCTACATACAGGATGGGAACTCAGGGCTGTTGCCTTCTGGACCAGTATTGCCCAGCACAATCCCTGTAAGCTCCATCTCCCGTAGGCCTTGGATGCTTCATTTGCTTCTTCATAATGAAGACCGGAAGCAGTATCTCATTTTCTTACTGGGGATGACTAGGATAGCTTCAGACTGGGCCTGAAGCTATCCTAGTCATCGATCCACACCACCGGTCAGCACCTCCGCCCCTGGCTGGGACACAGGCAGGAGAACTTGGCTGCGGCCCCCTGCCCTTCCTGGCCACCCACACGCAGCCGCAAGTGGTAAACAAGACCCAGAGCAAACACAGCTTGGTTATAAATTGCAGGTTGTTCTTCTGTAACACTGACTCTCATCCTGCCCTCCTCCTTCTGACCCTGTGTTGTCTTGGCTTTGGATTTGACAATGATCTGGGCCATTCTTTCCCTCCCTTCTAGACCGGACTGCCTGATATATTATGGGGTCCTCTGTCTGCCAGGTTCTTGCCCAAACAGGACTATTTTTTAAAACTTCCAGACCAAATGGCACTAGGGTGTCTGCACCATAAAAGGTAACAAAAGGTCTGTTCATCTGTTGACAGTCAGACCTTATATAGCCAGTCCAGAAAACAGGGCTCAGAATATTTTACCAATAATTTAAGTGTGTGTGTGTGTGTGTGTGTGTGTGTGTGAGAGAGAGAGAGAGAGAGAGAGAGAGAGAGAGAGAGAGAGAGAGAGAGAGTTGAAGACTATTTACTCTCCCTTTCTCCTTGTATGGTTTCAGCACAGTGGCCATATCTTTAGCTTAGTACCATGGTCACCAAACTGCGGCTCCAAGCCACATGCGGCTCTTGGGCTTCTTGAGTGTGGCTCTTCCACAAAATACCACAGCCTGGGCCAGTCTATGTTGAAGAGGTGGCATTAGAAGAAGTTTAAGTTTAAAAAACTTGGCTCTCCAAAGACATTTCAATCGTTGTCCTGTTGATATTTGGCTCTGTTGACTAATGAGTTTGCCGACCCCTGGTTTAGTACATGACAGCTAGTTCTTAGATGCCTTTAACCTGTGAAAGATAAGCCATTGTAAAGCACACACACGAGACCCAAGGACCTGAGTGGAAATGGAAATCATGTCTCACGCCTGGTAGATGATTTAATATCAGGTAAGACAAAAACAAAACTCCAGCTCTTTCAGGTTGGACAAACCATTGAACTGTCCAAGTCCCTCATTACTGTGAGCAAAGAGATCCTATGAGCAAGGAGACAGCTACAAGGCACTGCATCTGAGTCCTCCATCCCTGCTTTTGTGTCTCTGGCAATGGGGCCTGGAACATGATGGCAGGGATGGCCAAATAAAACAGTGTCTTGATCCATCTAAGTAGCTATTACCATAAGTTTGTTGCGGGGTTTTTTTTAAGAAAAAACCCTCATACCCGTAGAGTTTGTGCACATTGAGGCCATTTCTAAATAATCCCAGCTTGCTTCTTTTCTTATGCACATTTTAATACACATCTGCTTGGCAGAGAATCGGCGTGGGGATTAAGTAGAAGGAGATGGCAGAACAAAGCCCAGGCCTGGGGTGTGTGTCGTCTGATAAGCAAGCTGAGAAGAAAGGAAATGACTGAAGAAGAGTCACACAGAGATGAAAACAGGGCATCCTGACTGGCCTGAATTTGAAAGCAGGACTAAATCAGCAACAAATGTTCAAGAGAAGAAAGCACAAACCAAAGGAACATTCCTCTGAAGGTTGGAATTCCTCTGCGCAATCAGGATGACTGAGGACGTCGTGGGGGTGTGGAACTGAAGGCAGCAGTCTCTGGGGTGTGGACCCCTGGCCCACGTGACCTGCAGTTCACAAGGTCCATGCAGCCCCAGCCCAGCTGCAGCCGCAGGGGGTCACGGGAGGGTCAGAGGTTCTCTAAATTCAATTCGGTCAACATCAGCTTCTAGTGCCCAGCTCCTGCCAGTTTGCCCTCAACATTTCGGGTTTATTAATAAAAGCCCCATCACCCTAACCGGTGTGGCTCAGTGGATAGAGCATCAGCCTGCAGACTGAAAGGTCCCAGGTTTGATTCCGGTCAAGGGCATGTACCTGGGTTGCAGGCACATCCCCAGTATGGGGTGTGCAGGAGGCAGCTGATCGATGTTTCTCTCCCATCGATGTTTCTAACTCTCTGCCCCTCTCCCTTCCTTTCTGTTTAAAATCAATAAAATATATTTAGAAAAAAAAATAAAAGCCCCATGGTGCCCTGACCAGTGTGGCTCAGTGGATAGATCATTGGCCTGGGGACTGAAGCGTCCTGGGTCCAATTCCCATCAAGAGCATGTACCTTGGTTATGGTTGCGGGCTCGATCTCTAGTGGGGGCGTGCAAGAGGCAGCTGATTGGTGTTTCTCATCGATGTTTCTAACTCCCTATCCTTCTCGCTTCCTCTCTGTAAACAATCAATAATATGTGTGTGTGTGTGTGTGTGTGTGTGTGTGTATGTATGTATATATATATATATATATATATATATATATATATATATATATATATATTTTTTTTTTTTTAAGCCCCATGGCTGACCTCAGTTTGCAGAGGGCGAGGGCACAAAGGACTCAAGAGGAGCAGAGCCAGGATTTGGCAGCAGCCATCTAATGTGCCAGCCTGCCATCCAGACAATTCGGAGCAGAATAAGCAAAGCCTAGGAGCCTGTCTCTCTAGGGAAGGGAGGGGCTCAGCTGGGCCAGCCCCAGGGGGAGGCCTGCCCCTGGGAGGCCCCAGCTTCACTGGAGCACTTGGAAGCTCTGCCCCTGCCTGCTCCCCACTGAGAGAGAGGAATAGAAGCTGAAAGCAAGAAAGGCCCAGAGTAAGTCTGATTTCTGGGGAGTTTGGGATAGCAGAGCCATGGGGTGAGAAATGGGTGTGATTTAGCAATGAAACTTTCCTAGCTGAGTTATAATAAATAATTATACCATTTACATGTCTATCCATTAGCATTAATTGCACTTAATCATAGTCTAGCGTTGTCTTCAGGTTTTCCTTTATTTCAACCAGCTACAACAGCCACCACTAACTTCCCTAGACCAGTGGTCGGCAAACTCATTAGTCAACAGAGCCAAATATCAACAGTACAATGATTGAAATTTCTTTTGAGAGCAGAAAACTGACTTCTGCGCATGGGCCACGAAGTTTCAATCGCACTGTCTGTGCGTGCCCGCACGTGGTATTTTGTGGAAGAGCCACACTCAAGGGGCCAAAGAGCAGTTTGCAGACCACTGCCCTAGACAGAGGGATCAGTTGATGGATCCATCCACTCAACCATCTAACCAACATTTACCAGGGGTTCCAGGGCTGGGCTCTGGAGTTACAAGCATAGAGAAGACAAATCCAGGTCTGCCTTTCAGGCTCCTCAGTTAAGAAATGGTCACTCCTGCCCTAGCTGATGTGGCTCAGTGGATGGAGCATCAGCCTGTGGACTGAAAGGTTTGGGGTTCAATTCCCATTGGGGCACATGCCAGGGGTTGTGGGCTTGATCCCCAGAGTGGGGTGTGCAGGAGGCAGCCGATCAGTGTTTCTCTCTCATTATTGATGTTTCTCTCTCCCCCACCCCCTTCCTCTCTGAAATCAATAATACAAATATAAACAAACAACTGTGGTAGGTCAGTGCTATGGTCTGAATGTCTGTCTCCCAGCCAAATTCCTGTTGAAACCTACCCCCACAATGTGATGGTATTGGAAGGCGGGGCCTTTGGTAGGTTATTAGGCCATGGGCGGAGCCTCATGATGGGATTAGTGCTCCTATAAAATAGGCCCTTAGAGTCCCTCCCCCTTCCATCGGGAGAGGAGCGGGAGGGCGACTGGCTGCAGACCTGGAAGCTGGCCTCCTTACAAGTCACTCGCTCTGCCAGCGCCTTGATCTTGGACTTGCCAGGCTCCAGAACCGTGAGATTACCTTTCTGTTGTTTATAAACCACCGGGTTGATGGTATTTTGTCGTAGCAGCCCAAACGGACTAAAACACTCTGTTGGATTACTCTTGTTACAGTGGAGAAGGCTGAGGCCTATTGAGGTATAATTGACGGTATATTAGTTTCAGGTGAAACATGTAATGTTCGATATCTGTATATATTGTGAAATGATCACAAGCTGTTACAAATTTTGTGTGTGTGAAAGCTCTTAAGATCTACTCTTAGCAACTTCCAAATGCGCAATAGTGTTTTCAACTGTAATCACCATGCTGTGTGTTATACTCCCATCATAAATTGCACTTTTGACCCTCTTCACAAATTCCCCCTCGCCCTCTACCACCCACCTCTGGCAACGATCAATCTTCTCTGTATCTATAAGCTCGGTTTTGGGAGTATTTTTTGAGATTCCACATAGAAGTTCAATCATTTGGTATGTCTTTTTTCAGACTTATTCAATTAGCATAATGCCTTCAAGGTCCATCCATGTTGTTGCAAATGGTAACTTTTTAATGGTCAAATATTAATAATATTCCATCGTGTATACCGGTGAGATATATATACCACATTTTCTCTATCCATTCATCTATCAGTGGGCACACAGGTTGCTTCCATATCTTGGCTATTGTGAATAATGCTGCAACAAACTGGGGTACAGGCATCTTTTCAAGAACAAGCATTCTTTTATTTTTTTTTTTCCTAATCCTAACCCACGGGTATTTTTCCATTGATTTTTAGAGTGAGTGGAAGGGAGGAGGAGAGACAAAGAGAGAGAGAAACATCAATGTGAGAGATTCATTGACATTGAGTGGCTGCCTCTTGCAGAAGCTCCGACCAGGACTGGGGATCGAGTCTGCAACCAAGGTATGTGCCCTTGATGGGAATTGAACCAGGACCCTTCAGTCTGCAGGCTGACACACTATCCACTGAGCCACACCAGCTAGGGTGAGGATAGCATTCTTTTTTTTTTAATTAATATATTTTATTGATTTTTTACAGAGAGAAAGGGAGAGGGATAGAGAGCTAGAAACATCAACCAGCTGCCTCCTGCACACCCCCTACTGGGGATGTGCCTGCAACCAATGTACATGCCTTGACCGGAATTGAACCTTGGAACTTTCAGTCTGCAGACTGACGCTCTATCCACTGAGTTAAACCGGTTTCGGCAAGGATAGCATTCTTGATCACCACCCAGGGCTTTCAGCCTAGGGAGACACAAGTGACCCCTCGTACAAGTCGCTCAGTCACTGTAGAGGTGAGGCATGCAATGTGCATATTTCATTCTAGTGAGGGAAGTCACTCTGGTAGAGACCCAAGATGTTGGTGACAGTTCAGAACCTGGTAGCTGTATATTCAGAAATACAAGAACTTCCCACCCTGGGTAACCATGAGGCTGGGGGAATCCTAGCACTTAGCCACCCTCTCATTACTGACTGAACTACGACTGAGGCAGGGGCACCTGTTGCCTTTTGCATGCCCTTGATGATGCAGGGAATATGACCATTCATGAGTAGATTTTAGGAAGGTATGACTAGGAATGCCCCATATTAATACAGGGTATCCCAGAAAATGTATACGCACTGTAACAGCTGGTAGCTGGTTTGTTTGTTTGTTTTGTTTTGAATAGCTGTTTTGAAAATGAAATGTATGTTAGTAAACACTGCCTGTACTAGTATTATTCAGTAAGTGTATACATTTGGGGGGGGGGACACCTATATACAATTCCAGTTCAATCCCCCCTCACCATTTGTTAATACTTTGCCCAACATCCACTAGTTTGATGATTCCAAATAGTGCTGTTTCCATAGACAACAGGCTGTTTCAGCCCTGGAGAATATCCAAATGAATTTCAAGTTATAAATGAAACCTCCAATGGCAGTGGTTTGCAAACTCACGAGCCCACAAAGCCAAATATCAACAATACGAAATTTCTTTAGAGAGCCAAATTTTTTAAACTTCTTCTAATGCCACTTCTTCAAAATAGACTCACCCAGGCCATGGTATTTTGTGGAAGAGCCACACTCAAGGGGCCAAAGAGCCATAGTTTGCCGACCATAGTCCTATGGGATCGGAGAAGTATCGATCCCTGGATATGCTCACGTGTAATCTAGACACAGCAACTGTGAGAGCTGGCAGGCTGGTCTTTCCCAGGAGCGGTGGGGGTGTAACTGCTGATCTGTCAGGTTTGCTTGGCGGTTTTAGGTTTTGCTCAAGAAATGCAGTGGCCCTATAAAAGGGGTGCCTGCCTAAGACTCCTTTGTTTCTATTGTAGTTGCCATTTGTTCCTAATGCCTTATCCTATACTTGTAAAAATGCCAACAGTAATTCTCCTTAGTACAGGCATGCCTCGTCTTATCGCCATGTGCTTTATTGCTCTCCACAGGTGTTGCACTTTTTACAAATTGAAAGCAAGACCCTCTCCCTACGGCTGTGATACTGGGGTATTGCAGTGGGGGAAACCACGCCCACAGAACCTCAGAGATGTGCCTGTGAGGATGCCATGAGCAGAGGAGAAGGTGGCTGCCTCTCGCAGGGTGACTGCAGCATCGTTTCCATAAAGGTAAGAAGATGTGATTGTTACGTGTACTCTTAAGAAATTTGGGAACCTGTTCAGTATGAGCTTTATTTGATTTTAAAATATAAAATATTCTGAAATGTCAAAGAGCTTACGGTTGTTAGGTTTAAAAAAACCCCACCCAAAGCTGTTACCACGGACATTCATGACAAATGAATCACTCCAATCTGCTAATTCCTTCTACTAATTGAATCCAGTATTTAGGAGAAATGCAAGGACTTACTATTATCAACTCGAAACCAAACCAAACCTAACAGTCATTGGCAGCATGTGCTGCTCTAAGAGGAACCACCAGTATGCGGATTACTGGAACCAAGAATGTCAATGGCTGAGCTCACTGAACACTCAACAAAACAGGACCGTGTTTAGAAAGGGATCATCGCTATCTGCACCTCCAGCCAGACCTTCAAGGCGGATACTGCAGGGAAGGAACGGGGTGCAGGAGTGGGAAAACTTGTCAAAATGTCAAAACCAGGGCCAGGGAGCCCTGCCTGTGGGAGCAGCTCCTAGCAGAACAGTGCGGATGGAGGAAAACGAAAAGGCTGAAACACACTTTCCCCTGTGTGGGTGCTCTCACACCACGGTGGTGCTGAAAGGTGTCTGTAATGAGGCCATGTCTGAGCCATGCTCATGAGAGCATGGGGAGCCAAGACACTAGTTTTGCTAAGTGCACTTCCGGAGTCAACCTCTGCGTTTTCTTCCGGGGTCTCGGTCATATCGTAGGGCCTTGAGAATCGCTGGTGACTCTTTAAAAAGCATGACCCAACAGCTTTAAAGACAGTGACCAGGTAAGAGCTCCCGTGCATCCTATGGGTTTTCAGGGCCCAAGTAGTCAGAAGACAGTAGGGAAAGAAGCGGCTCTCTTCATATTTTAAGGGAAGTGCTTTTCACGAGGTGGCTCAGACCTTTCTAGATCACACACACAGGCAGTACTGAGTTAAAGGGAAGACGGAGAGATTGCTTCCCACTTACCTTGAGTGGGAAGGACATGTCCACCATCTGCAATCAGCGCTGTGGTGAGAACAGCTCAGCAGAGCGCGAGCACACTACCCTACGTCAAGCGAAGTTTAAGGTCACGACCCCCTCCACCTTCCCAGGACATCACGAATGCCATTCAGTTTAGGGAAAATAGTTTAATGCAGCCTTCCGAAAAAAAGAAATGAATAGTGGGATTTCCCTGTCTAACAGAGCAGCGGCTATGAGGTCCAGCGCCACCAGGCCACCTTCATCCTGTCCCAAACTGCGGACAGCGAGTCGAAGGCGGGCCGCACGTCCAGGATGGTGAACTGGTACTCCTGGTTGACCTCGCCGCCGTCGTAGTAGTCGATGATGTATCTGACTTCCGTCCCACAGCGGTTGATGATCCAGTCATGCCTGTCGAAAGGCAGCTCATACCTGCAACGAAGAGCTGCTGGTGTTAGCCGGCTCCCGGGCCCGGGCTGAGGGGAGCAGTGAGCGAGGCGGAGGGCGGCGTGGAAGGCCTGCTCTCAGGCAGACCTCCCTCTGGGGACGGAGACTCATCACAGCCCACGGCGCCCAGCTAAGGTGGCGCTGAGGATGTGCGACTGGCCCAGCTCACACGCCAGCCAGCGTGGCCACCCAGGCTAAGGCCCCCAGGACAAAGAGCCGGCAGGGCGAGGGGCTGGTTCTCTGGCTACGCTGGGAGAGGAGGGAGAAGGCCAAGCGCAGAGATCCAAGGAGGAGTCGGAGGACAGCTGGGCCAATCCTCCGACAGTGAGATGGGGAGCAACCCGGCAACCAGAGCGAACCCGCCCCCACCCGGCTCACTTCCGGGACAGGATGATGCCTACAGAGGCCCAGGGACTACATCTTGGAAGATGGCCCCACAGTTCTCTGACCAACTGGTTTCGGTGCCATGGGGAAGGGGCCCTCACACGGGAGTACGGGAGTGACAGTCACTTCCGCCCACACTCACCCCATCCAGGAGCGGATTCTTGCGCGTGGGGAGTACTCTTTGGCTTTCCCTCCGAAGCGGACCAGCGAGGGACCACAGGGACACTCCCTAGAAAGCCCCAAAGAAGACAAGTCTATGGAAAGATCTTTCCTTTGGAAAAGAACAGTATGCCAACTGTTTCCTCGATGGCATACAGTTTTCTGAAGGCATTTTACACAGTGTCACAGCACACAGAAAGGTCACTGCCAAATGCAAAGCAATATCCCCCTTCCTTAAAAAAGCCGCTCTCTTCTTGGATCAGGTGTGTTCCCCTCCCTCCACTTCCTTCCCAATGTCTGCCCCAGGAGTCCGGGCCAGAGCCTTTCCACTGGAGCGGGGACACGGGCATGTTCTCGGGGGACAAAGGAGGGATAGGAGTCGTGGCCAACAGCTGGTGTCCCTCCCCAGAGAAGGAAATGGAATCCAGAGATTCCAGCCCTGACTATCCAGCCAGCCCTGCCCGCTGAGTGATGGCGGGTGAGGCCCAGATCCGGGGGACCAGCTGTCCCTCCTCCTCCCCTTCAGCACCCGGGACCCGTCAAATCCAAGGGTTTACACGGTCACGTGGGGGGCCTGGCACGGGCACAGGCTGCTCCCCAAACTATGTCATTGCGATGACACGTCTGAAGGAATGTTAGAGCCCTGGGCCCCAAATAAGAAAGAAGCTGGAAGGGTTTGTTGTTTTAGTTAATCCTCACCCAAGGGTGTGATTTCGAGGGAGGAGTGGAAGAGAAAGGGAAAGACAAACACCGATTCCTTTCCTCCTGCAAGAGTCCTGCAACTGAGGAACGTGCCCTTGACTGGAATCGAACCCGGGACCCTTCGGTCCCCAGGCTGATGCTCTATCCACTGAGCCACTCCAGCCAGGGCTGGACGGGCTTTTGAAGAGGTCAAACCTACTTACGCAGCATGGAGGGCTTCCCACTTCAAAATCTCCTTCCACGCCTGCTCGTTGTTCTGGTTGTGGATCCTGATGATGTTGTACATATCCTTCTGGCTGATGTCGTCCTCCTTCCATTTCCACCTGGGGAAGAGGGTGGGCAAGATCGCACCATCCTCCTGCTCTCTCTCTGGACGCACCCGCCCTGTCTGCTTCCCCGGAGGCTTCCGGCTGGCGCGTGGGCCGGGCGCTATCTTCTGATAAGCCTGCACATGAGTCTACACGAGTTATCTCGTGAAATAAAAACGCACTGTACGTTTGGAGGCTCAAAACCTCCTTGGCATTTATTCTCAGATAAACGTAACAAGCGCATGTCTGTTCTCGGGACGAGGCTCCCTCCTTACCCTTTCTTGAGCATCGCGTTCCAGAACATCTGCTCGGAGGGGTAGACCCACTTCTTCTCCGAATCTGCTCTCGGGATGGAGGACTCCTCCCGCACAGTGGAGAGCGCGAACGGCTGGTCGGGGGCTGGAGTCTGGTTAGGCGGCGGCATCTGAAGAAAACAAGCAGAACCTGTTGTCAGAGCTGGACACAGGACACGGAGTAGAAACAGCACGGTGTGAGCCACCTCCTGGGAAGCCACGCACCGCACATGCAACACAGGTTGTTAGACCACTAGCAGCAACGTTTCAGCCGTGTCATACTCTTTCCCTTGTTCAAGTTCTCATAAACGGCAAACACCCGTCATGGGTATATTCTTGGTCTTTTTCTCCTCGAGGATTAAGAAGTAAAAACTGCCCTGGACAATGTGGCCCCATGAATAGAGCACCGGCTTGCGGACTGAAAGGTTCAATTCCGGTCAAGGGCATGTGCCTTGGTTGCGGGCACGTGCCTTGGTTGCGGGCACATCCCCAGTAGGGAGTGTGCAGGAGGCAGCTGATCAATGTTTCTCTCTCATCGATGTTTCTAACTATCCCTCCCCCTTCCTCTCTGTAAAAAAAAAAATCAATAAAATATATTTTAAAAAAAGAAGTAAAAACTGCCCTGGCCAGTGTGCTCAGTGGTTAGAGCACCAGCCTATGCACTGAAGGGTCACAGGTTTGATTCCTGGTCAACAGCATGTACCTTCCCTTCAAGTTCAATGCTAACCGCCCCTCCTCCACGCCCTCCCTCTCTGAAAAGTAATGGGGGAAAAATCCTCATGTGAGGATTAATGAAGAAAAAAAAAAAAGTAACAAATACCATGATCAGTAGGCATTTCAGGAAACCTTTCTGTATGGCGGGCTTAACCAAAATGACTGCTCATGCTTCTGAGGAAGCCTGATAGGATATATGTACAGCACCACTTCCTGGTAGAGAATTAGACTTTCAGAATCTTTCTTATGCTTCCAGCCTTCGGGATGAGGACATTACCGCTGAGTGGTGACGTCCCCGCGCTGGCAGAGTGGAGGGAGGTGAAGGGTGCTTCCTCCCAGACACAGCGCACAGCGGCAGCCACGCTGCAGCAAGCACTGAGCCTGGGCCATAGCACCCCACTTCCCCAGACGTGACCACCAGTGTCCCCTGAGGCACCCCAGGTTGAGAACCACCGACTGAGAACGGTTTTTGTAGTGGAAGCGGGAAGGATTTTCTAGCAGGTGCACAGAATTATTAAGGCACGACACAGCCCCCGTTAGAAAGATGGCAGAGGAGCTGGGCGGGCTGGCACCACACCGGGCACCATACCTGTTGGCAGCACAGCGTGTTTAGTCAAAGGTGGAAAAAAAGAGAAAGGAAAAGGCCCGACTGGAGTGGCTCAGTGGTTGAGCATTGACCAATGAACCAGGAGGTCACGGTTCAATTCCCGGTTGGGACACATGTTCACATGGCAGGCTCGATCCCCAGTAGAGGCAGCCGACCCACTATTCTCTCATCATTGATGTCTCTCTCTCTCTCTCTCTCTCTCTCTCTCTCCTGTCCTCTCCTCTCTGAAATCAATAAAAATACATTTTTAAAAAGTCCCACTAGGAAGGAGCCGAGTGCTGGCTTACCAGATTAGAAGGATCTAGCTTCTGCCTTTCCACAGCAGCGCCCGTAACAGGGCACTCCACGTACTCGTAGGCGCGGTCTTGGTGGGCAGGCCCAGAGCTGGTTTTGCTCTCGCAGGCTGCGTCAGATGGCTTTTCACTCACCGGACAACCTGAAACCAAGGATAAAAATGGCGTCACCACAGAGGCTGGGCGCCCGCTCTCCAGGCTGGGCCCTAAAACCAGCGAGGACCACAGAGAGCTAGATGACAGTTGCTGAAAGCTGCCCTCGGCTAAGCTAGCTAGCTTCCCCATATCTTAAAGGCCAAGACAGGATTCTCGGAGTTTACTATCCCCAGCCCTCGCCGGTGTGGCTCAGAGTGTGGGCCTGTGGACTGGAGGGTCCCAGGTTTGATTCCCATGAAGGGCACATGTGCATTTTGTGGGCTTGATCCCCAGTTGGGGGCGTGCATGAGGCAGCCGATCCATGATTCTCTCTCATCTTTGATGTTTCTCTCTCTCCCTCTCTCAAATCAATAAAGATATGTTTTATAATGAATAAATAAAAAAGGGAGAAAACCCACCATGCTGGATTATGAGGATGAGGATGTCAACTGCATCAAGCAAAGGGTTTCTGTTTCATACACTGCTGCGCTCGCAGTGCAAGAACAAGTGAGTGAAAGCCGCCAGCGCTGGGCACGGATGGACAGCGAGGGAATCCTTGCTGACCGACCAGGGGAATGGAACGTGAGCACTCGGTAAGCGCACCTGCCGGCTCTTCCCCTCATGTCTCAAGCAGGAAGGCGCCCCTCAGGCCGGTCCAGGCCCTGCTTTATACAAACGACCTAAAACAAATGACTTAAAGCAGAGGATGTGCATCAGTTAACAAAGAAAGCCGCTTCGTTTGCACCTGAAGAATGAACAAGCCATCAGGTGGCGACTTATGGGATGCAGGAGTGAAGTTGTCTTTCTTTAAAATACATTTTTATTGATTTCAGAGATGAAGGGAAAGGGAGAAAGAAAGAGGGAGAGGGAGAGACATCAATGATGAGAGAGAATCATTAATAGGTTGCCTCCCGCATACCCTACTCTGGGGATTGAGCTCGAACCCGGGCATGTGCCCTGACTGGGAATCAATAGGTGACCTCCTGGTTCTTAGGTTGACACTCAACCACTGAGCCACACCGGCCGGGCTAACGTTGTCTTAGTTAATCAAGACAGCTAGATCTAGACCAAGGTTTCTCAGGCACAGCCCCGTTGAGATTTGGGGCCAGGTGAGTCTGTTGAAGAGCTGTCCTGTGCACTGTAGGTTGTTGAGCGGAACTCCTGGCTTCTCCTCACTAGATGTACGTACCTCCCCTCACAGCTGTGACAGCAAAAATGCCTGCAGACGTGGCCAAATGTCCGCTGGGGTGAGAGGGAGTCACCGCCCACCCAAGTTGAGAACCACAGATACAGACACACACAAACTTTGGGTGTATTGGGGCTGATGTGTGACATGGACACTACACTGTCATTCATTATCTCAATTTATTGTCATCATAACCCTGTGAAGCATATTACAGCTTCATCTGACAGATGATGCGTTGAGAAGTACCTTGTCTACAGTCACATGACTTGTAAGTAGCAACGTAAGGGCCCTCCTTTTGAGGATTCCCTTCTGTTCTTAGACCAAGGATCCATTACCTTTCATTTTCCCTTCGTGCATCGGACATCCTGAAGGCGGGGATGCAGCCTGGGGAGCGGAAGCGTTTGTGGTCTGAACTGCCACAGCAGGAGTGGATGAAGACAAGCCCATGGCGGAACCGCAGTGCCGAATCCAAACAATCCTAATGCACACGCGCCAAAGCAGAGAGATCAGTGCTGATGTCTGGGGGCCAACCACTCGCCATCCTTCCCGACATCTGCGGGCCAGGGGACCCCTTCCAGCAACAGCTTTAATATAGTACCCGCTCTGGGCAGTGCCAGTTGTGATATGTACACCAGCCTTCGGGGGGACGTTTCTAACGGTGGGCGGATGGGGGGGGGGTGAGGAGGTCCCTGAGAAACCATGTCACAGCCAGGGGGTTAGGCCGAGGTAGAGGGTCCTTGGCCGGTGATGGACAGGAGACCGGAGGTTTGGGGTGGGAGAGGGTTGGTTTACTGGTGATCGGGTGGGAGGGGGAGGTTTACTGGTGTGATTGGGGGGGGGGGGGGGTTACTCAGGGCAGACGAGACCCGGCCCGGGGTTTAGCGAGCGTCTGTGGGTCTGGGGAAATAACGGCGCAGAAAAGGGATTAAAGGAAGGAAAGGACGGCAGAGGGCACGGGGCTGTGTGTCTTCCTCACAGGGTCCCGAGCGTCCCAACAGCTCCCGACGCGCCCCACCTGCCCCAGCCCCGCCCCCACACCCGCCGGCCCCCGCGAACCCCGCTCCGCACCTGACTGCCGCCTGGGCTGCTCTGGGCGCCGCACCCTCCTCTCGCTCCCAACTCCGGCCCGGAGCGGCTCCGACCGGCCACGGCCGCCTTCCCTCGCCCGGTCACCGCTGTCGCCTCGGTCACCGCTGGCGCTCGCGCCCTGCGCGATTTCCTGTTCCGAAGGCGGGACTTCCGGGTGTGTGGGAGGCCACGCGCCTGCTGGAAAGAGCTCCCTTCAATCAAGAAGGAGCGGGCCCCGCCCCCGCCCGCCTAGGCCTATGAGCACGCGCGCGCGCGCGCGCTGCACTCTGGCCCCGCCCCCCGGCCTGGCACCTTTCTCGCGGGTGGAAAGCAGAGCCAGAAACTTCCCTAGAGCAAGGCTTTCCAGGACAGATGGATGCTGGAAGTGGCCAGGGGGTGCTTTGCAGGAGCGCGTTTTAAAAGGGCCATCTTTGTCAGTTGTCTGTCAGCAGCTTTAATTAGAGCGATGACCCTAGGAGCCTCAGCAGGGGTCCAGAGCGGTGGCCGCCCCTGGAGACCCCAAGATGAACCCAACAAGCACCCCCTCCCCAGGCCCTCTGCCCTGGGTGTGTGGACTCCAAGGTCTGTATTGCCACTTACCTCTCCCAGAAACTGAGTGTGTTTCTTTCCCAGCAGGGATGCAGGCAACCAACCCCGGTGGCATTAGCTAGGTGTGGCACTGATAGCCATCACAGAGAAATGATGTCACGTGATGGTTGTTTGGGTCTCAAAACTGCTTTCCAATCAAGGTAATTTCACCCGGCCCCTTAAGACATTAATCAGAAGCACATGGCGCCCAGCAGCACTGTATTGGACCTGTGAGTGCACTGCACACCCAGGTACTCTGCAAGGGCCAGGCAGTCCAGCCCCTAGGTCCGTGGTCGGCAAACTGTGGCTCTCGAGCCACATGCGGCTCTTTTTTCCCCTTGAGTGTGGCTCTTTCACAAAATACCACGGCCTGGGCGAATCTATGTTGAAGAAGTGGCGTTACAAGAAGTTTAAGTTTAAAAATTTTGGCTCTCAAAAGAAATTTCAATACTGTGGATATTTGGCTCTGGTGACTAATGAGTTTGCCTACCACTGCCCTAGGTGCTGGGAGTGTGGTAGCTGACAGCTATGGGTTGAGGCTGTCTCCAGGATTTGCCCTCAACCTAAGAGAACCTCCTAGAGCAAATCTGTCGTCGTCCCCCCCCTCCCCCCGCCCCGGGCAGATTGCAGCCTCTTAGTGGTCTATGCAAGGGTTCATAAGTCGGGGCCCCTGGTCTCTAGGGGGACAACTCAGAAGGGCCATCCCAGCTTCTGCCATGACGGCTCACTCCTTCGCCCTCCGGGTTATCATATTCACCCCGTTCTGGGGCTTCATCCGCATCGCGGAGCCCTGGACCCAACCGCCAGTAAGGGTCTGGGGCCCAGCCTCCTTGCGGACCCCCCCAGGGGCGAGTGTGCAAACGCAGTACTTTTGCCCAGTCCTCCTTCCATCACTCACAGCTGTTCAGGAGAGCACATCTACGCATAAGCCTTTTAATAAGTTTCATTATCAAGTAGGCTTGGTAGGGCCAACAGATCAGGAAACGACTGCCATTGAAGACGGCGTGTTCTACACACAGATCCTAAGAAAATGGGTACACGTGACACACAGGACACCACAGGCACAAGGAAGCACTGGGCCCATCACCAGGCAGAGGGGGGAACTGTGGGCTAGAGCCTTTATTATGGCTCCCATGGGAAGGAACAGGTGAGATAGGCTAAGCAGGTTTAGGACTTTCTAATGGGAGTAATTTCAGCAGGCTCTGCAGTGCTGGGGTATCCCTTTGTCTGGAAGCTGGCCCTGGGGGGAGAGAGAGAATTAGAGGTGGGGGAGAGAATTGTGAGAAAACAAATTGTGAGAGAGATGAGAGTATTATGGGAGAAGAGATTTGTGCAGATAATGGGGTGTTGGTGGAGATAATTAAGAATTGTGGGAATTATTGGAGAACCAGAGCATGTGGAGGGCTGAGGGAATTGTGGGGAAGAACAGAAAATGTGATAGGAATTGGGGAATTGTGAAAGAGCAGAAAATCATGAGAAAACGTGTGAGAGAAAATGGAGAATTGTGGGAGAGAGGAGGAATTCCAGGAGAATTGGGGAGTTATGAGAGGTTAAAGCCACAAGTATGAATGGTGATATCCTTCAAGGCTTTTGTGTTTTTCTTTGCTGTCCTTCCATATTTACCAAAGAATCTGCTGACTTCAGTAGGGTTTTCCTACTAGGAAGAGAATGCTTGACCAACCAACCTCAATATATCCCTGTCTCTTTGAATTGTGAATTGATAAATTGGAGAGAATAATTGGGGAGAAGGTAGGTAAAAGTGGAAGAGAAATCCAGAAAGTGAGGTATGAATCGCCGTGGAAGGAGGGAAGGTTCTTGAGTGTCTAGACTCCTCCTAAAGTGTGATGGAAGAACTAGCGTCACAGAGGACAAGCTGGCAAACCATTCTCTACCACCTCCACACCAACACAGGTTTCCAAGAAACATGCTTTGGGGAATATTAAAACTCATATTTTGAACTCTTGAATCCTAGTAGGTACAGATGTTTGTGATATTTTTTATTGCATGGTCTCCTTATGCAATAAAAACCAAAGATACAAATTCTAAATGCAGTGTTATTGGTACGAATATTTAAAAGACATAATCAGATTGTAGCAAATATTTGGAGTTTTCATCTCTCTCTCTCTCTCTCTCTCTCTCTCTCACACACACACATACACACACACACACACACACGCTGCCAATGGAAATATAAGGCTTTACATTTGAAGAAATAAATTGTGACTTATAAAGCATTGTTAATATAAATGCTAAAATATGCTACCCCTGCACTGCTGCTCTGCGGGCTCTCTACTCATTTGCTCAAGGTTAACTCTTCAGTTGTACCTCCCCTGATGCATCAGAAGCAGAGGCAGTCATGCTATTAGGAAGCCCAATGAATGAGGTTTTGTGAGGAGTGCTCTTTTGTCTCCAAATCTTTATTATACTAAACTTATCAGTCAGTATTCTCCAAAGAAACAGAACCAATAAGAGCTCTATCTATCTATCTACCTATCTACCTACCCACCTATCCATCATCCATCCACCCATCCATCCATCCACCCATCCATCTATCAAGAGATTTATTTTAAGGAATGGCTGCACACAGGTGTGAGGACTGCCAAGTCTGAAGTCTGGAGGGCAGGCCAGCAGGCTGGAAACTCAGCAGATGCTGACATTGCAGTCTGGAGTCTGAAGTCGGGAGGGCAGGCTGACAGGCATATGGTTCCAGTGCCCCTGCCATGTGCCGGATATGGAGCCAGTTTGGGATGCCATGGATGGGTGGGGCACATTCCCCACCGCCTCAGCAGCACCCTCTTTAGTGAGACAGCAGACCTTCAAACGATCTCATTTATTGTGGTTAATTTATTGTTACTGTGGGAGTATAAAGGAAATCTGTTTACACATGGTGTCTCCGGGAGGCCAAGGTTTACACTACGGATGCCAAGACTTTAGAGTGCCTTAGGTGTTGTCCATAGAGAGAGGAGGAATTCCAGGAGAATTGGGGAGTTATGAGAGGTTAAAGCCACAAGTATGAATGGTGATATCCTTCAAGGCTTTTGTGTTTTTCTTTGCTGTCCTTCCATATTTACCAAAGAATCTGCTGACTTCAGTAGGGTTTTCCTACTAGGAAGAGAATGCTTGACCAACCAACCTCAATATATCCCTGTCTCTTTGAATTGTGAATTGATAAATTGGAGAGAATAATTGGGGAGAGAGTAAGTAAGCCTTTAGAAACTTTTGTACCAGTTTAAGAGTGATTTTAGCCTTAGCTGGTTTTGCTCAGTGGATAGAGCGTCAGCCTGCAAACTAAAAGGTCCCAGGTTCCAAGGGTCTGTGTATGGAAGGGGCCACATGCTAACCAGACAAACTCAAGGGAGGCATGCATGGTGGTCTTGCAAACTCAGACCTAAAGTAACCAAGGGATGGTCTGAAATGAAACTTGAACACAGTGATGGTGGGTAGTTCCGTCCTAGGCTGGTTTCTTCATTGACAAAGTCAGCCTTTAGCTTACCTGAGCCTGTCTGTCTTTTTGCCTCTAGGATAACATATTCCTGAAGTGTCTGGGTAACTTGTAACTTCCATTTTTCTGGAGCCCCTGGGGCACAACCAAATGTGGTGGGCGCCAGGACAGATACCACACATTCCTTCATTATCCTGTTAATTGTTCCTGCACCTGCCTAAGTGTGTGTCCATCATTTTACTTTTTATCCAATCCCAGGGGTTTCCTGGCTTTGCTTTCTCCCACCTCTCTAGTCTGTCACCCATGAATCTCATGTAGCCCACCTATGTTTCTTTCCTTTGATTGCAGTATATAAATACCGATGTAACCTGCCATTCTCTGGAGCATCATCTCAATTCATTGAGGTTCTGCTTCCTGGCATATGTCTACAGTTTGGCTCAAATAAACTCACAAAAATTCTTTATAGGTTTCAATGTTTTTTTACATTAACAGGCCCCAGGTTTGATTCAGGTCAAGGGCATGTACCTCAGTTGCAGCCTCCTCTCCTGGTCCAAGCCCTGGTCAGGGCACGTGCAGGAGGCAATCAATTGATGTGTTAGTCTAGCATGGATGTTTCTGTCTTTCCCTCTCTCTTCCACTCTCTCCAAAAATCAATGGAAAAATATCCTCGGGTGAGGATTTTTAAAAAATGACTATATATCTGATGAATCTGATAATGAAGAAATTTGGCTTGCATTTTGTTTGTTTGCTCTTTGTTTCATTTTATTAGCAATTTCTGCTATTTTTTTTTTAAAAAAGACTGACAAACCTTTATTTTATTTTATTTTATTTATTTTTATTTTTTTAAAATATATTTTATTGATCTTATACAAGAGGAAGGGAGAGAGATAGAGAGTTAGAAACATTGATGAGAGAGAGTCATCGATCAGCTGCCTCTTGCACACCCCCTACTTGGGATATGCCCGCAACCAAGGTACATGCCCTTGTCCGGAATCGAACCCAGGACCTTTCAGTCCCCAAGCCGACACTCTATCCATTGAGCCAAACCGGTTTCCGCTCTGCTATTTTTTTTTTTACAAAAATATCAGTGTGATTGATTCCAAATTTTAAAAATCTAGTCATGCACTACAGAGAGTTCAGAAGCCCTAATTTAAAACACCTCATAGTGAAAGAAGATAGTTTATCTTTCCTCTCATGTGGAAGCAAGAACATTTGTCTAAAGTTTTCAGTTGCCCATGTGAATTCAGCTTTATATATAACTAGAGGCCTGGTGTATAAATTTGTGCATGGGTGGGGTCCAGCCAGCCCACATCTTTGGGGGCTCATTGGGCTGGGCCAGCAGGGGTGGGGTGGGGGGGAGGGGCCAAAAGTAGTTGCCTGGATGACTTTGCCCCTGATCAGGGTGTTGGGGGCCAATTGGGGCCCGGATCAAGCTGGTTGGCTGCTGCAGTGTGCGCCATAGCCACCGGTCATTCTGGTCGTTCTGGTTGTTCCACCATTCTTGCCACTGGGCTTTTATATATATATATATATATATATATATATATATATATATATATATATATATATATATATTTAGTGAATGGAAGAGATGAGTATGGCTCTTCTATTATTTAAAATAATAATATGATCAGCCACTAACTGTTTTTAAGTACTAATTTCAATAATAATAGACTTGATTTATTTTTAAAGTTCCTTTGTGATTGCTCAGATTGTCTGCATCCTTGATTTTGTGGCTTTTTGCAGGACTGCAGCACAGCACCAGCCTCCTGAGGAGCAGCCCTGCGTGCTTTGAGGATCACTTACAAGGATGGCCCTTCCCAAATGCATCCATCCTCAGGTGAGTCTGCAGTGATGCCAGAAACCCTAACACTGAAAAGTGACAGGTAAAGGGAAAATGGGCCAGTACTTCCGTGAAACATCATGAAGTGTCTTTTATTCTATCAGGTGAAATAGAAACGATTGCAGGTTACACTATCAGTTAAATATTTAAAATAAATTCCACCCTGACAGTAGGGTGGTGAAGGCCCGGGGGTGGGATGGGGCTAGAAGAGGTCAATGGGAGGGAAAAGGGGATATATGTAATCCTTTCAACATAAAGACTTAAAAACAACAGCAACAACAAATTCCAGTTTCTCAGCACTTTCTTTTTGGTGGTGGTTGTGTGTTTATATGCTTTGTTCTCTGTGAGCCCTTGACAATACATATGAGAACTGTGTGGAGGGTTAAACTGAAGAACATTCTATCTGTTAATTTAAAGATTTGGTGAAAATTGGATGTGGCAGGGGTGGGGGAGGGTGGAGATGACTATTTTATTTTCACAACAAACAGCTCAGTCTGGTCCCGGAAGTACCGCAGGAAAGCATTGTAAAAACCATCACGTTCCATCTTAACTCCAGTAGATTGCATTCATTTCACAAAAGTTATATTACTAAAAACAAACTTCAGAAATATAGTTCGGACTTTCCTGAAAGAGGACAAGTTAGCATTTGTTGGGTGGTGTTTATTATAGACAATATCGGGTCATTGTAAAAAAAAAAAATTATTATCTCTGCCTTTCTTTATTGTTCTGCTTCTCTCCCTCCTGAACTTCTGTCCCTCTTCCCATCGTTCTCTCACCTCTGTTCCCTCTTCCCTTGCTTTTAACAAATTATTGAGCAGCTACTATGTGCAAGGTATTATGTTGGAGATGAAAAAGAGAGGAAAGATGTGCTTTAGCACTAATAATGAGGCCCCCAAACCACTGGGGTGCAGGATCTTGAACAAAAGAGGTTTGATGAAGTTTATACAATACTCCAAAGGCAGGGGGAGAATGGTGGTCAGAGGAACAGAGGAGAATGTTCTGGCCTGAAAGAAGACTAGATCTGAGGAAAGGAAGCTGAATGTCATACACTTCCGCTCAGGATTTGGGAGTGGCAGGAATGCTTGGTGTGTAGGAGGTTAGCACTGGCTTAGTGCTATTTAAAGAATCAGGAACTGGTCTCTGATTTAACAGGGGTGAGGGGGTGAGGTATACCAGGTGGGGAAACAAAGACATTTACTGTGATCTGAAAAATAAGCCAGAGTGGGTGGGGAGGCAAGAACCGTCCCTTCCTTGAGTTGAAGATAAGCCTCTTCATTCTAGGCTTGCTTCCTAAATTCTTCCTTTTCTGGAAACAAGGTGAATACTTGATGCAGCCAACAAAAAGCATTGACTTATCTCATGTGGGTTCATGAGCTGATTATGCCACATGGGTGCTCCTTGGCTTTTTCATATGTACACATGCTCTCTCCCTCCAAATAGTTTGTATGCTTGCAATCCCACACAGCCCACATTTTGTTTTTCAGAGAAAACATTCGGCTGTGGCTGGATGCATTCTCATCCCTATTCTCTTCAACTAAGGCCCACCAGGTCTCTAGGCCCACCTCTTCTGAGACTAGAGCCTCAGACTAGAGACCAGATTAAACAATTGAAAAAGTCTTTTTTTGCTTTGAGAACCATGAAAGTAGGAATTACATTGTATTCATCTTCTCTCCTCGGTACCTCCCACAATGTCTGGCACATACACTAATTTACAGATGGATGGGTGCAGGTAATTGGGAGGGTGAGTCAAGTCCACAGCATACTACCCAGTGACTGCAAAATTATTTCTGCAGCAAAGACACTTTTTTTACCTTTCTAAACCTGTCGAAACAGGTGAGTGTGGGGAGAGCTGATGGGTGGGTGGGCAAATGGACGAGGGGGTGGGTGGGTAGGAGGATGAATTGAATGTTGTACATCAGCTCTTACCGACCATCGAGACTATTCAGTGTCATTAAACTATCCAGCTCTGATGACTTAGGGCAACTCTCCCACCTATTTCTGAGTTTCATCTGGTTAAAGTTTGAAATCTTTAACTTTTCTTCATCTGATTCAGCCACTTCATGTATAATCTGAAATTTTGACAACCTGACATTCATATTTCTACGTACTTTGTGTGGGTTTGATGTTGGCTTTTGCAAAATTGTACATACATGGTATGTAAACCTTCATATTTTGAGGCTTTACATGTTTTCTCACTTCCTTGGACAATATTACAAAACATGTTAGGATGAAAATATTTGCGAAGGGGTAACATGGGTTTAAAAAAAATAAGAGTTAATTAAATCGCTTTGGACCAGAAAAATGGAAACCCAGTTCTAGATCCTCTGAATTAAAAAAACAAAAACAAAAACAAAAACAAAAAACCAACAACAACTGATTTAGGGTCATCACTTGAATACTGGCCATTACAGCTCTGATAGATAGGAATTTATTGCAAAGGACACCCTGATTGGTGAGCTCTGTCAATTGCATGATTCTTATCAAATGTAGGAATTGATAACCCTGTGACCTAGAAGCTATTAACCCTAGGTTACTAACACACCTCCACACAAATATTTCATACTCTGTGACGTGAGAATTATTTGTTTTGTTATTTTAAATTTTAAACAGCTTTGGAGGGAAGAATCATAACCCCAATTTTTTGGAGTGAGAAAATCCCCAACAAAAATTGCCACTGGAGGGCGATGGAAGTTCAGAAATCGCCTTGCTAATCCCTGAGGCAACCTAGCACTTCAGCTGGTTTATTTATTCAACTGGAATCTGGATGTGCAAACCACCAAGCTCAGGGAAATGTCTGCATGAGGGACAGGGTCCTGGAGAAAACCTACCAACGATGGAATTAGCACCTTGGCGTACTGCCTTAACACTAAGAGCTTTCCTTCCTTGAGCGTTTTCTGAATTGACTTTAGTTCCCGTCAGTGTGAGTTAAATTGCAAAGAAATGAGACAACAAAGGGTGCCTACTTATTATTACCTGCAAACACAAGTGCACAGGTCAAAGATCATTAAGGCATCCCCCCCACCCAGCCACTTGGGTCAGAGTTTTGGCTGGTATGGATGAGCCTCAAGCAGGAACTTTCCTGGAAAGGGACTGGGGGGGGGGGGGGGGGGGCGCGGTTAGAGAGTTTATCTTATTAAACTTTGAGTCATGGCTAATACAGTTGAAGAATCAGTGAGGCAGAGTTAGACAGGTTTAGAAAGGTGTACTTTTAGAAGACGAAGGAGAAATAAATGTCTTCGTTGAAGGGGTAATTTTGCAATCACTTGGTGCTGTGCTGTAGGCTTTGTTTCTCCTTCCTGATTACCTCTGCGGAGCTTGGGACCACTGGCAGGGTTGTGATCAACCCTGACACCAAACTTTGGCCAGCCCACGACATCAAGCATTATCAGTGTTGGGAGTCCAGACACTCATCCTCCTTGGTCTTCTTTTATTTCCCAAGATTGATTCCACCCAAATGTCAACAGCCCAAGGATTTTGTCCTGTTTTGGCTCCAAAGAACAAGGGCATGTGGAACTTAAAGCAAGCCCATAATGCATCTGTGTGTATAACTGGAAGCAGAAATATATCCAAGGATTTCTGGTGCATCCCATGTCCCGTGGGCTCTCCATTTGTAAAGCCCTCCAACCTGGCAGAGGGGTGGCCTGGGAGTTCTAAGATTGTAACTAGGATGAGGACTCTTGGATCCCAATGCCCAGTGCCTTGTGCCTTTTAGAAGGTGCTGATGCATGTTTCTGAGGACACTCAGAAAGCCTGGAATTATGTGATATTAGTGAAGACACCTGGAGCTTTGAGTGAGAAGCCCGATTTGAACTCATTAAGCAGAGAAAGGAATGTACTGGTTCACATTCCCAGGAAGGCCGGGGCCACGCAGGCCGTCAGGAATGGCTGCCACTGGGGCTCTGCCTCTCTCAGCCCAGTGTCCCTCTGTGTGATGGCCTCTCTCCACATTTCCTGACTATTCTGGGGAGTTAGCTCCTATGGGGTCACATACTTTCCCTTAGCTCAGTTACTGTGTCTGGGGGTAAAGTGGGGCAATACGATTTGCAGCACCTGGGGGTTTGTAATAGGCAGCCCCCCTGGGACCACATGGAAGGATGTTCCTCAGGGGAACTGCTGCTGGACAGACTGAGCAGCATGGATCTAACACAAATGCTTTGTCTGGATGGACAGGGAGAGCAGGGAGCCAGGTCAAGGTAAGAGACCTGTTAGCCAATAATAAAATGAATTCCAATTGTAGGCTGGCTTCCTTAAATTCTGCCTGAGGCCTAATATAGATGCTCTGCATTCTTGTGTAAACCATTTGGGTAATGCCTAACTAATCACATTTCAATCGCTGAATGGACATTTGTGGCTAATAGCTTTGGTAATGGATAGCCCAGATCCAGGGCAGGGGTCTCAAACTTTAACTTGGTATACACATCACTGGGAGATTTGGTTCAAATCTAGGTCTGGGGTGGAGCCTAAGAGTCTGCATTTCTTTTTCTTTTTTAATATATTTTATTGATTTTTTTTTTTTTTTTACCGAGAGGAAGGGAGAGGGATAGAGTTAGAAACATCAATCAGCTGCCTCCTGCACTCCCCCACTGGGGACATGCCCGCAACCAAGGTACATGCCCTTGACCGGAATCGAACCTGAGACCTTTCAGTCTGCAGGCCGAAGCTCTATCCACTGAGCCAAACCAGTCAGGGCGAGAATGCATTTCTAACAAGCTCCCAGGTGATACTAGTGCTGCTGGTCCAGGTATTACCCTTTGAGGAGCAAGAGACTAGAGTAAACTTGAATCAGTGGTATTCTCTCACTTCAAAGGCTAGGAACTGTGTGTATTCATGTAAATATGTGTAAAATACATATGTATGCATACATACACACATGTGCATGAGTATGTATCTGAATATATGTGTCAGGACTTGTCTAGGCACATAGGCAAGCTTCACAAATACGAAGAGCACTTCAGTGCTACCTATGTTACTTGTCACCTTCACTTCATCTTCAGTTCACCTTTTTTCTCCTTGGCTTCACTGGAACTAAACAACATTATGTTCAATCCTGATTTCAGTCTCCGCATCCATTTGTTTGCTTTTTAAAATGTGCACCGTAGGTCTTGCATTGCGTTTCACTGTTTGAAGGTATTTTAAAGTATTTGATGACTCGGGCTCTCTGTGGCTTTGCGCACAATGTAAATAAATCCCAGTTCTACTTGATTTCCTTGTACTTGTGGGTGGAAACTTTGTGTCCCAGTGTTTGTGGTTCTTTCTATAGATGCTTTTTCATTCTTCTTTAGACATCAGTTTGGGAAGGTTATGAATTACTTCTGAAGTGTTGTTTCAACATTTATCCAATTCATCTATAATAGCTCCTCCAAGCCAATGCTGATGTAACTTCTAAGCCAGGGTTTAAAAAAAACAAGCAAACCAGAAAAAAAAAAAAAAAAAAAAACCCTCAAAACCAGAAATTAAAATTGACTGAGTTCTTTTTGAAGATTTATAATCTGAGCATAAATAGCAACCAAAATCATAGTGAAATTGAAGAAATTTGTCATGCTTTTCTCATTATTGTCCTATAGTGCTATTTAGGGGACAAGATTTTTGTAGGCAAACACCATTATTTTTAGCAGTTATTGAAGTCAGACAAAGGAAGATATTAAGGACATAGATTTTAAAAACTTTTGAAAACCCCACAGAATTATCCACTAAAATTGAAAGAAATAAAATGAGGCATGACACTGTGTATATCAAAGCAAGATGAAGAGAAAAAATACTGATTTTTACTTTATTCTTAATTTTAATCTTAGTATCTATTATTGGCCATGTGAGGTGGGAAAATTGTATTTTTTATAATTAATCCATGTACAGTTATAGATCCAAATAATTAGAAGATTTTATGTCATCTATGAAACCAGCTCTTAATTAAAAAACTTGATTCACTGGTCTTGATTCTAGAGAAGTCAAATTCCTGAAGGAAATCAAGCTGGAGCTCAATATTAAATGAACAGTTTATTTTATTTGTTTTAACTTCATGGTTATCTCTGAGTAAAGTTTGGAGTATAAGACTTTTGTATTTGCTGTGGCTCAAAATACATTATAGCAACAATAAGTCCTGGCTGGTGTCGCTCAGCTGGTTAGAGTGTTGTCCCCAGTCAGGGCACATAAGTTTTGAGTTCAGTCCTCAGTCACGGCACATGCAGGAGGCAACCAATGAATGTTTCTCTCTCTGTCTTTCTCTCTGTCATTCTCTCACTCCCTCTAAAAAATTAATAATAAAAAATAATAGTAGCAATAATAGCTAACATTTATTAACTAATCAATTTATGTCAGGGCTTTATTAACTTACTTGCATTATTTTATTTAATTCTTATTAACAACTTTATGACATAGGTACTGTCAAAGTATAATTTTTAAAGAGCTAAAAACATAAAATTCGTGGCCATCTGTATGTCCTCTTTGGAGAAGTGTCTATTCAGGTCTTTTGCCATTTTTAAATTGGATTGTTTGCTCTTTTCTTTTGTCAAGTTGTATGAATTCTTTATATATTTGGGGAATTAATCACTCATCAGATGTCTCACTGGCAAATATATTCTCCCATACAGTGGGTTCCCTTTTTATTTTGAGAATGGTTTCTTTTTCTGTGCAGATGTTTTTTACTTTGATTCATCCTTATCAGTGGAATAAAAAGATGAAAAATTATTGAATAAAAGCCCACAAATCTCATACAAACACAGAATGAAAACATGTTAAGAATTTATTCGAGTTATTAATGATGGGAACCATAACAGGGCTAAACTGATTCCAGGAGCATTTTGAGGAGCTTGGCATTTGTAGGCCTTTTAAGGGGAAAAAAGTTTTGCAATAAATTTCTAAGATAAATGAAAAACTGGTTGATGTCCTGCAGAGGAATAAAGCCACAGCCTTTCGAGTTATCTTTTCTACTGGACAGGAACCCATGAATTAATATGTAACTTCAGAGCATCTAAATTCTAACCAAATAAAAAACAGAAAGTTAAACACAAGTACATTCCCTAGATAATTAAGTAACTCTTAGGCAGATAGGTTAGTGCCCCAGTAAGATTTGAAATGTTATGCCACAGCCCATTTCACCTCGTTCAAAGTTTGAAATAATTTTCTTAACAAAATTCTAATCCACATTTTCCAACGAGGAAATCAGTGCTTAGAGATGTTAAATAATACGATAAGGTAATCACAGTAAGGGCAGAGCAAAACTGGAACCCAAGTCATTCTGACACTTAAACCCACTCTCTTATATTTGTTGAAATCCATTTTGTCCTGTAAAATTCTTTTATATATTAGTGTGTGTGTGTGTGTGTGTGTGTGTGTGTGTGTGTGAGAGAGAGAGAGAGAGAGAGAGAGAGAGAGAGAGAGAGAGAGAGAGAGAGAGATTTGGAAAGTGGTCTTTTAACCTGGATATTTTGGGGCCTTTTATTGACAAAGTGTATTCAGATGATATTAACATTTTTACCATTTTTTCCTTTTTATAAAAAAATCCAATTATCCCTTATTCATTAAAATATCTCTCATTAAGGGAGTACTCTTCTCTATTGGTTTCATAGGAATTGGAGGTAGGGCTTGCACTGAACCATCACACATATTATCTTCGTCCTTGACCACCAGCACACATTTGAGAACTAGCTGGTTAGGGGAGTTAGACTTTGAAGTCCTTAAATAGGCTTTTCCTTGGTACAAAGCAAAATGCGTGCATGCAGAATCTAAATCCATGAACCTCAGTCTGTAATCAACTCAGTTACCCAGCTTAGATCAAAGAGAGTTAATACATGCCTTTTAGGTGTAATTTGAATGAAGATATTCTCTCTCAAATCTATTGGATTTGAAAACATGAGGGAGAGGGAGAGATATTACATTAATTGAAGGCAAAGTTAAATTTTGTACTGATCAAGAGGGCCAAGGACTAGATTTTAAAGTTAAAATGTGGGGTGGAAGTGGGAGGAGTGTGGGAATATGGGAACATGACTCTGATCTCCTCTTGGTACTCCCAATTCTAATCTGTTTGTCTCACTTGAGTCAGTGTGTAGTAGTGGGTGACTAGCACTGGTGAGGCCTAGGGCTCTGTTAAGGGTCCTGGCAGTTGGATAGACCTGGACTGAATACTAAAAATATGTATGCCTATTAAAATCATTTCTACAATTGGTCACATGACCATTGTTAGTTTTTATAGCTTTCTTCTCCTAATACTGATCAGGATCACAGACGCCCAGCACACTCAAGTAGGGTCATCATCCATCCTCCACATCAAGATGGGAATCTGCCACCTTCTAGTCAGAAAACTATGGCCTGTGAGCCAAATCCAGCTTGTCACCTACTTTTATAAATAAAGTTTTATTGGAACACATTTGTTTACATATTGTCTATGCCCATTTGTTTACATATAGGCTATGACTGCTTTCACCATGGCGACAGAGTTGAGTATTTGCAATAGAAACCACGTGGCACACAAACCCAAAAAATATTTGCTACTTGGTTCTTTATAGAAAAAGTTCACTGGCATCTGTATTCTCCTAATTCCTACTTCCTTTAAAAGTTGAACCTCTCTTTCTCTGTCACCATCAGCTGGGCTCACTTGGTGGGATTAGACTAAATAAAAATATTAATTTTTCTTTTTTTGGCAAAGAGATTTAGAATGCCTGAAAGAACCTTTTAACTGGCTCAAAGTACCCACTTACCAATACTTCTAACTTGGCATGGCCACATGTCATAAAAATGCCATTGAAAGTAACTGAATTCCTCCTTAATCGTTTTGGCTACCTTTGCGGTGTTTGCTCCTTGTGTTGCTGAAGGTAGACAAGTAAGCTGCTGTTGCCTTGCACGGTTCCCAGAAGTCCACTCAACACGAGGACTTTCAGAAGAATAGTTCTGCTCTCTAATTTACCTGTGAGTGTTGCAAATGCAAGGATTGCTCACTTCTGTCATAGTCTTCAAAGAATAAAGAGAAAGGATTAGATGTAAAAGTAGAGCGTTTTGCATCTTAAATTCAACATTTTAGAAGCGATTGAAGAGCAGAAACACAGAGGGATTGTCATTAAAATGCTTTAGAAGCTAAACTCTCAGTAAGTGTCTTTGAATTATTATTTTCATCAGTTGATCATGCTGATCTTTTTTATTAAGTAACAAAGTGGAATTTTCCCTCTCTTCTAAAGAGTGTTGCTATTGAAAAGAAAGTCAGGAAAGGTATAGTTTAGGACAAATGTCAGCCACATTATGATCTTCAGAGAGGATTCTTTAGCTTTTGGTTATGATATTGCATCTGCTCTAATCCAGTGAGCCTGCAAATGCGTAATATAACGAATGCAGCGATAAATATTATCCATCCACATATATGTCACTTAAACCTAGCACATGTTTGTGTAATTCACTTAAAAGGGTGTGTGTTTATTTAGTTCCTATCCTATGCTAGGCCCTGCTTTAGTTCCCGGGCATATGAGGACAGGGGGCAGATATTGAGCAAAAGGAAAGTTCTGGAAACCTTTCCATCACTCATCTTATTTTAGAAACCCTGTGGCCATAGCTATGAAGCTCAGAGCTCTAGTGTGACTCAGTCAGGCAGCCTCCTCCACACCCACTCCTGGCTTGTGTCCTCTTCCTGTGTGAGCTCTGCTCAGGGTAACTGCAAAGCACACAGGAGGACCGTTCTCTGTGTGTGGAGAGATCTATGGAGCTCGCATTGGACCAGAGTGGGAGCAGCGGGAAGCCTCTTGCACTTCCCCTTCCAGCTCCATAGACTGATGTTTATTCTTCTTGACAGCAAGATGGACTGCCAACTTTGTTTTTAATTATTTGAATAAAATGACATCCATCCTCCTCCCCTTTCTCAGGCCTCCCTCTGAAATCCCATCTTCTGTGTAGCCAACTCTGATGAAATTGCCGGTTTTGGCATCGGTACTCTTTTCAGCCAAGTGAGATGAGCTGAGTTAATATCCACACCCTGAAAGGAAGCCAGAAACATTTACCCCTGCTCAGTCCTCTGTCCCCCGGCCCGCTGCCTCCCCTCCACTCTGTACCTGCCGCCCTGCAGACATACCGCACGTCTCTGCTGCATCTAACCTGGCACCTGAATAAACAACTTCAAGTCTTTTCTAATCCCCTACCTTCCCACATCCCCCTTTTCTTTTCTTTCTTTCTTTTGTGTGTGTCTGTTTTCACAAAATAGTGGAATTCTCTTTTTTTGTATTCTAGTGTAAACATGGAACAAATGTGTAACTCATCATAATGGACATCTGTTACATGAATAGTGGAGAGCTCATATCTCCCAGATTAATCACTGTTTCTATTCACTTGGAATTAGCAACCTGTGACTCCAAGTAACTCCCTGATGAAATAGAACACACATTCTTTTCACAGATGTATAGAAATAGGAATAAATCTACAATTTGGCAAATGCTCCAGATGCAGAGCACAGTGCATGCTTATAATAAGAAAACATAATAACTGTCTTAGACTAATGCATTGTAACTCTGACAGAGAGGAATGTATCTCGTCGAAACTTCTTGAAAACAGTCTCACCTGCATACGTGTTTTCTAAACTCTGGCCCTGGAGCCTGTAGTTTCCGGAGAAAGTTTTCTCATGTTCTTTGTCCTCCTTGGAGACTTGAAATTCCTCATCATTTAGAAGCAAGATAGAAATTTGGAGGCTATGAAGCATAGCAGAATGATCGTCTCTAGGAGCCAGGATCTTACTGGCTACCCTTCTTTGTCAAGGTATGTTTTTAGAAAGAGTGCATTTCTGTGTGCTAGGACTGTGTATCCAAGACATCTATCATATACAGACCATTGAGTAATTGAGTCTGCATAAGCTAATGATTCACAGTTGTATCCCATTGCACATTTAGACATAATATTGCACTCAAACCAGAATAAGGAGTGTACAGCATTTGCTGAATTCATTTTTGTTATGAAATAATGCCAGTTTTAATAATAATGAGGTCATTTGTTTATCTAGCAATCATTTATGCATCTTGTTCTATCAGAACTACTGGTCTGGTCCTGGCACTGTCTAATTTGGGATAAAAATATGTGAATTTTTTCCTTAAAAAATAAATAGTATAATGAAGAAGCCAGATATGCCTACACATCAAGCTAATACTGTGATAGACCCTTAGAATGGCCCATCTCTCTTCAGTGTTCTGGAAGCAGTGAGAATAAATTCAGAGAGAGAAGGTGGTGTCATAGCAGAGACTTGAAAGATGGTTATTTATCTGAGTCTTAGGGAGAGCATTGGACATGGGGTGCGGACAAAGTGGGGATATTACTGACTGTCTTCCTTAGGTTGTTTATAATTTCTGTTTTACTTCCAGAAGCAAACTCAGAGTGTAAAGGATGTAAGTAGGAAAATTATATAGCAGGGTCAACATTTGAGAGGAAGAAATAGGCACAGCTTAGGCTGCTTATAGTTATAACCTGATGGTGGGAGAAACATGAATTCATTCACTCTGTTTTTCTACAGTTGGCCATGCTGAGGATAGACAAGATAATAAGAAAATTGTAAATAAAAATGGCCAAATGCTGGTAATCCCTCAAGGTTCAGTCTAGTAGGTATAACATACAGAGAATGAAAGGAATGTCTCAATTATGTCCTTCTCCCCTGTCCACCATCTCCCTCCTTAGAGAAGGCCACTGCTAGAGTTCTTCCAAAAGGTAGTCTTGATGTGTTCAAGCATTTCCATAATGTGACATGTTGAAATGGAACCCTTTCCAGGGTCAGTTTTGGCTGAGGCATGAAGACAGGGGGCACTACATCCCAAGATAACCCTAGGACAATAATTCTAAATAGAAAACCTGAATAGAGGACTCACTGGCATGGAAGATAAGAGTCAAGAGGATAGATAGATGCCTGGCTGGCGTGGCTCAGTGGTTGAGCATCAACCTATGAAGCAGGAGGTTATAGTTAGATTCCCGGTCAGGGCACATGCCTGAGTTGTGGGGTCGATCCCCATTGGAGCATCCAGGAGGTAGCTGACCCATGATTCTCTCTCATCATTGATGTTTCTATCTCTCCATTTTCCTTCTTCTCTGAAATCAATAAAAAAGAGGATAAAGACTTAAGAAGAGTTTGTAAGGTGGTGTCCTTAGAGGAAGTGGCACCAGGAGTCTCAGCATTCTTTACCACCAACAATCAGGGCAGGGAAACAACAACCCCTAATCCCTGTTGCAGTGAGGGGATCATCTAGGGCACATGTGTCAAACACAAGGCCCTCGGGCCAAATCCGTCCCGCCAGGCCTTGCAATGTGGCCCAAACCGCACTGTCATCACTGCACTCCGCTGCGTTTCCATCACAATGACAGTTTATGACTGTTCAGTAAACCATTCGGCCCGCGATTTAGGCTGGATTTTAGATTTTGGCCCCTTCTCTGATTGAGTTCGACACCCCTAATCTAGGGGATCTATGCAATGCAAGCTGAATTGGCCTTGGCCATCCCCATGGGTAGTTCTGGAATAAATGGCCCATCATAATGGTCCCTCTTTGGGTCAAATGGCAAGAATGTTATATGTTTGCTTTGACTAGCTGTCATTGGGTGTAGGCCCTGTGAAGGACATGACCATGGCTTTGCAGTCCTCTGCTGCTGGGTTGCAGGCTGTGGGCTTTCTGCCCTCAGTGCACTCCCAGAAGCTGGGGCAACAAGCATTTCATTGAAGAGGGATCCAGATAGCACACCTCAATACCCATCACACAGGCAAGGGTACCTCAGCGTTAGGAGGCAAGTGTGTGTGTGGTGCTAGGGAAAGAAGCTAAGGCCATGCCATGTCACAGGGATTGCAGTCACAGGTATATCCAGAGAACATGGGCACATGCCTCAAGAAGGCAGCCTCTCCAGAGAGCACAATCCATCTCACAAGGTAGGAGTTAAATTAGAACTCTCTTGACCACTTGTACACATCAAGATATGAGCAAGAAACCAATGGCACATTTATACCGAGTAATATGTAAAGATTTTAGTGAAGGGTCTATTTCCAAAGGTGTGGGAGCCTCAAGGGAAGGTACAGTGCCCTGGGGCTAGTAAGAAGGAATGCCATCAACAAACTCAGCCTGAAGGTTGGATGGGGAGAGATCAGTCTCCAGGAACCCAGAGACAAGGAGAGCGCAGTCTGGAGGACCCACTAGCTGGGCTGTCACCTTTGGCCATCAAATAGAACCTGGCTGACATGAGCCTGCAGCTGGGCACTGGGGGGATTCTTACTTCCAACTCACTCTTCTCACTTTCTTTGGTGTTATACCAGGACTCTCCACTGGGAACCTGAGCCATGCTGTGCATAAAGGTCAGCCCTCAGATGCACAGAGGTAGGCTATAAGAGTGTAGTGGGCAAATCCTCTCTTCCCCCACTAGGTCCTGGATAGCACATACAACTGTAGTGATAAGTAGTCAGATTAGGAGAGAGAGAGAGAGAGAGAGAGAGAGAGAGAGAGAGAGAGAAGACTCACCTTGCATGTATATACTTAGCACCCTGAGGTCACAATACATCAGTGAAACTTCTTAGTTTTCAAGATGAGAGACAGGATGGAGCGAAACTCTGGGATCTAGTTGAATCCTAAAATGGCTGTGAGGGAGTAATCTGAATTTTGGTGTTTGCTCTGGTAAGAGGAGGAGTATCAAGTTTGATTTCCCCCCCTTCCTCTCTCCCCCAAATCATGGCTGATGTTTTCGTCCTAGGTCATGTGCTTGGGGACAGCTTTCCTTTCACTGAGACTTCTGAATCTGAATGAACGGAAGTCCCAGAATTTTAAATCTGGGCCTTAATGGAAAAAATTAGTTTTGGGATATTGGAGTCTTGGGAGAAAAAGACATCCTAGTGTTGAAGTTTCTGTGGTTAATTCTGTTGGTAGAGATGGATGCTTGATTCTCCTTTGAGGATGATTGCTCTTCAGTTGTGGGGAAGAAAAATGACCACAGTCAACCTTTTGGCTGTGCCAAAGGGAAGCTGTAACTCGAAGCCATCTGCATAAAAATTCTCCATTGGAGAGCAGAGTTGTACCTCACAGGAGGGGGACCCGAGGCTGGTAATAAAGGATAAACTTGTTTCCTCTCTCTAGGCCCCAGGACAGTTTGGGTATGGGAGATACAATGGTCAAAAATACTCCCAGAGTGAGTGGGTGGTGGGGGGTGGGCTCTACTCTGTAACATAGTGGGTACTAGGAGCTGTGTTTTTTAATTGATATTAGAGATGGGGGGAGGGAGAGAGAGAGAAACAACGATTTGTTATTCCACTTATTGATGCATTCCTTAGTTGATTCTTGTATATGCCCTGACTGGAGATCCAACCCACAACATTGGCATATCTGGATGATGCTCTAACCAACTGAACTACCCAGAAAGGACCAGAGCTATACTATTTTATGTCTAGTTTTAAATGTTCTCTTTTGCCTTACAATTCTCTTCTTTTAACCTCAAGTGGTCAGTAAATTGTATTAAATTCTATAGCCTGGATTTAGCAGTGATTTGTGAAATTAAAGGGCCATGGTTCCTGTTGGGGACAAATATGTGAGAAAAGTGAATGCAGCCTGCTGGGACAGGTTACAAGACAAAAAGGCACTGAATTGCTGGACTGGCTGTAGCCACAAGAGTACCAGGGTGAGCTGAAGGAAAAGCTAACATGTCTTTAAAACTCTTCATATCAGATATACCTGGGCGGGACACCATACTGTGGCATGAGGTGGGCATTTGACCACTAATGCTAGGACATAAAGGGAACGGCCACCATGAGGCAGGAGTACTTGGAGCATTTGGACCTCAGTACGGAGAGACTTCAGTGGTTCCACCATCTAATCCAGCCACTATTTGGATATCTGTACTCATCCCTTTGTATGGTTGGATAAGGCTACTTATTAAAAAACTTTTCTAATGAAAGTTAATTTCAGTTTTTCTTACTGGCCCCTTCCTAGCTCTTTTTATTTTCTTCCCTTTAGCACTTTTTAGTTAAACTTTGCTTTGATCAAGAAGCACATATATGGTAGAACCATTGCTTTGGAGTAATGAAAACTCATGTTCAACATTGAGTCTACTTCCTACTGGCTGCATAGGCATACGCAAATTACTTACCTTCCCCTAGATCGAGTTTCTACAGTAGTTACTGACAAAAAGGGGCATACTCAACTCAGATTTCCATAGATTTGAGTAGTCAGAGCCTCTTGAAGCTGGTTCCAGTGTCCTTTTGAAATGACTCTATTTGTCTTTGAAACCTTCCTTGATTTCTAGCACTGCAAAATGTCCCATGATGATCTCCTATCTTCCCTGCCCCTGAACCAGATTTTGAATTGGCCATTTCTCTAACAAACTTTGGTACCTTCATTGGAGAATGGACTTACAGGCCAAATCTACTGGTCATTTTAGTTGACAGAGTCAGAAATCAGATATATTGAAAACTTATGAGTTCATAGTAACATTTCCAGCTCAAAGGAACAATACCAGTTTCTTCTTTCATTTTATAATCTCAACCTTTTCTTATATAGAAAATCTTTTTGGTAACACTACTAGTGTAATTGCTTCTCCGCTTTATACTATAAATAAAGAAAATATTTCAGAATGATAGTACAAATATTGCTATAGAAATAAAACAAGGGAATGAATGGTAGTTGCTAATTTTTAAATTAGTAGTTGCTAATTTTTTAATTAGCAACTACTAATTGAAAAATATCAAACTCTTACATTTGTGATGAGAACTAACTGATCTACACCAGCGATTTTCAACCTTTTTTATTTCATGGAACACATATACTTAACACTCAAATTCTGCGGCACACCAAAAACTATACTTTTGGCTGATCTGACCAGAAAATGGGCATACTTTTGATTCATTTACACTGGACGGCTATTGTTGTGTTGGCTGTCATTTCTTTATTGGACAATCGAAGAGAAAAGAGGTCAGTGCCCCTGACTGAAAAATCGGGTATTGCCTATTTTAAAAATTCTTGCAGCACACCAGTTGAAAATCTTGAAAATCGCTGATGTGTGTCCATTTCTGAGAATAACACTTTGGGCACAGCAGTCAATAAATGTTAGTCTTCTTTCCCACCTTCCAGTCCGTCTGCCCCCCCCCCCCCCCCCCCCCCGCCAGTCTCAATCAAACCTTTTCTTAGCGGTCCTCTCACTAAAGCCTAAACACAGCCTGGCATTTGGGCCTTTTCCAAACATACTTCTATCTCAATGGCTCCCTGGTGTTCCTGCTCAGATGCATTGAATCCTTTCAGCATGTCCCGTGCACGTCTGCGTTCTAGTTTGGCTTGCAGTGTTGCATTTCCCTCCTTCCTCTCTCCCTTCCAAATGCATCATCTATTCTTTCCCCTTTGAATTGAAGTAAGTGCTTTAACAGACATTAAATTCTTACATGTACTTGACTCTCTTTGTCTTTTCTCATGTTAATACCAGACCCTTTTATTCTAGGGACTTTATTATAAGTTTAAAACATCGCTGAGCAGATTTTTCTTCATTATTACATTTCAAAAATTTCTTGCAATTTTCATAAAATTTTACAATCATTGTCACCTTATTCAACCTCCAACCTCCTTCCCCCCCATTCCCACAATCCAAATAAACTTTGTTTGGATTCTTATAGAAATAAGATTAAACCAATAGGTTGGCCTTTTTATTACCTTAAGTCTTCCAGAAAAGGAACCTGGTATTTCTCTCCCTTTAGATTTAGAAGATCTTGTTTTGATTATTTTAACATAATTTGTAGTTTTCCTCATGTAGGTTCTGTACCTTCTTTTAAAATATACTTAAAGGATTTTGTGGTGTTTCTTGCCATTAATGATTTTCTTTCAATTTTCACTGTAATTGATATTTTAAGAGCTATTGTTTTTAAAATAATAAAAGTATAATCTTAGAATATTTTTACATTTTACAGAAAAGTTACAAAGATAGTACAGAGAGTTCCTATACATCCCACACCCAGTTTCCCCTATTGTTAACATCTTACTTACATTAGTATGGAACATTTCTCAAGACTAATGAATCAATGTTAATTATTAACTAAAGCCCATTGTTAATTTAGATTTTTAAACTTATTACTTAATGCTCTTTTTCTGTCCCAGGGTCTTGTCCAGAAAACATTACCTTAAGCCATCATGTATCTTTAGTATCTTCTTGACTATGACAGTTTATCAGACTTTCATTGTTTTTGATAACCTTGACAGTATTGAAGTCCTGGGCAGAAATCTTGTGGGATGACCTTACTACAATTTGTCTAATTTTTTCTTTTTAAAAATATATTTTATTGATTTTTAGAGAGGGAGGGAGAGGGAGAGAGAGAGGTAGAAACTTCAGTGATGAGAGAGAATCATTGATTGGCTGCCTCCCGCTTGCCCCCTGGGCATGAGGCTGCAACCCAGGCTTGTGCCCTGGGCCGGAACTGAACCTGGGACCACTCAGTCCTCAGGCTGATGCTCTATCCACTGAGTCAAATCAGCCAGGGTTCTAATTTTTTTTTTATAATTAGACTGGCCTTGTTGGAAGATCACAGAGGTAAAGTCCTGTTCTCATCACATTTTATCGAGAATATAATACATGCTACCAGTGTGATATCACTGTTGATATTGACCTTGATCACTTGGCTGAGGTAGTGTTTATCAGTTTTCTCCATTGTAAAGTTATTGTCCCCCTCCTTTCCATATTACATTCTTTGGAAAGAAGTCACTTTGCACAGATCATATTCAAGGAATGGAGAATTATATTCCACTTCCATAAATGAATTATTTAGAATTCTTCTGCATGGAAGATATGTCTGGTCTTTCTCATTTATTTATTCAAGTATTTATTTTTGCCATAATGATTCGTGGATAATTATTTTAAACTTAGGGTTATAATCCAAACTGCTTTCTTCATTTTGTTGCTCAAATTATTCTAGGCTTATTTTGTATATGTTCTTTCCCAGCCCTAGACTTAGCCATTTCTCTAAGGCTGCCTGCTTCCTTTCATTGGAGAATGGTATTAGAAGCCAAGATCTGGGTGTTAAGTGGGCTTGTTGCTATGAGGCCCTCTCAATTGGAAGAGCAAGGAAATGTGTGTTTGTAAAATAAGCTATGTATATGCATATATCTAAAATGTCTATGTGTATGAACATTTGTACCTACATTAACCTAAACATAAAAAGATGGTTGCTGGCAGTATCTATTCAATTTTAAAATGGACACCTATTTTTACTCAATATTCCCAATTTGTAGAGTTGATTCTACAGAAATAAAACTACCAATACATAAACATATATGTAATAGGATGTTTATTGTAGCATTACTTTTAGAAAAAATTACTAGAAATAGATGCATTTAAAAATGGGAACAGTTGAATAAATTGTTACATAATATTATTTTTGAAAAAAGTTAAAAAGAAATAGATATACATTACAATGAACCTAAGAAAGATGTAGGAAGACTTATACCAAACTGCTAACAAAGCTGAGATTTGGAAAGAGAAAATTATTATTTTTATTGAACAGCATAGTATTCTATGATTTCCTATAATGATCATGTATTACCTTATTTTATAATTTCAGATCTATTGAAATAATTTAAATCACATGGAAGAATGGATTTGGATCTACATTTTAAAGGTGTTTGGACTTTGTTCCATTTATGTTGTCTACTGTAAGCTCTATGTGTTGCTACAAACTATCTTTGGGGCTGTTTTTTGGGGGCAAACATACATGGTGAAACCCATAATAGACCTCCATTCTTATAACTATATAAGTCAGCATAATATTTGAAAACCTTGTTTCAAATTTGTGTGACCAGCTGATAAAAAGACACATCCTTTTATCCCAACAGCTGTTTCAAATATATAAGAAAGTTTTCATTTATACATATTTAAATCTCCCTAGTCAATAAAGATAGTTTTTGTCAGATTCCTAAAATGGTGTACAATTCCTCCCTTCTTCTCCCAGGTCTGGCCCATATCATTTTCATTTCTCGCTTCTCTGCAATACCAGAAGGAGGAGTGACGTAGCTAATTTAGCATTTATACATTGGTGAGAAAAAGTAGCCACTGTTAGGTAACTCAACTATTCCTTGCAACTCCCCTGGGTCTCAGTAGGACTGGACAGTGGTGGCAGAAATATGCTGATTTCTTTTCAGGTAGAACATTACTCCTTCTCCTCTTTTCCTGAATTTTGTCCTCTGATACATTGCCAAGTCTTCATAGTACAGAGGAAAACAGGCATGATAATGATAAGGAGAATGGGGCCATTTTCTTGTAGAAAATAGTCTTCAAACCCAATTTAAGTATATTTGAGAAATTTAATATTCAGGTAGGTTTTTCATAAAAGTGAAGTGGTCCTACCACAAATTTTTGGAAAGTGGGGAATATTCTTCGCTTCACACCATTTCAGCTTATGAAAATGTCGTAGGACCCCTCTGCTTTTGGAGAGCAGGGGAAACCTGCGCTTTGAATTTTTATTAACAAGTAGCAAATGTTATATTTATGAAAATGCTACCGAGCACTTAAATAAGATGTAAAACATAAACATTAAATTTCCAATATATATGTAAATAATTGAGTAATATTAACAATTTAGGATTTAGAGGATGTAGTTTTAGACCTTATTTATTTATTTATTTATAATATTTTTATTGATTTCAGAGAGGAAAGGAGAGAGATAGAAACATCAATGATGATAGATAATCATTGATCAACTGCCCCCTGCACGCCCCCCCCCCCGGGGATGGAGCCCACAAGTTGGGCATATGCCCTGACCAGGAATTGAACTGTGACCTCCTGGTTCATAGGTTGACACTCAACCACTGAGCCATGCAGGCTAGGCCATTTTTAAATGCTCTTGTAACTAACATTTTTTAAATGGTCTTTTCTGTGAAATAGTTTTCTGTTCATCTTTTTTTTAAAACTTTCTTTATTGATTAAGGTATCACATAATTGTCCTCATTTCCCCATTCCCATCCCAAACCCCTCCCCACATATGCCTCCACCCCCATGTTGTCCATGACCACTGGTTAGGCTTATATGCATGCACACAGGTCCTTTGGTTGATCTCTCCCCCTTATCCCCACCCTCTCCTATTTTTGAATGGCCCCCTCTATGATGATATTGCCAACTTCTTGCAGTTGAAGGGAGCTTAGTGTAGAGAAAGCAGCACAGCCTCTGGGGTTAGGTCTGGGTTAAATGTAGCCTTGTTCAAGTTACCCAACACCTCATGCACTTGCTTTCTCATCTCTTAAATAGAGATCAAAACGTTGTCTCAAGAATTTCATTAGATCATATGTAAGGTAGCTAGAGATTGTTTAAGAACTGATATTTATTGATATATCTATCCAAATATTGTATAGCTCTCTGCTTCTAAAGAATGAGCTGATGAAGGTTGTGATGAAATATCTGCATAAATGAGTAGAAGATGAGAAAGTCTGTAAAGGAAATTAAGACTTTGACCTTAAAGTAACATGGATGTTTAATAAAGAATCTAACTCCCTATAGCACATTTAATTATTATAGCCTATTATTACAAAGAAATATCAGTATTTAAGCAAGCTCTAACATTTGTAATAGAACTGCATAAATAATGAATTATTTATAACTTTGGTTCATACTTTTACCAAAACAGAATAGATTTTTCTCTAGAAGATCCAGAGCAAATATATTTTTCTCAACATTAATCATATTGTCTTCAATCCAATTAAACTAATTGTTGCAATTCACAGGAAATTCGGTTTAAAGAAAACATACATAATTTTGGGATAGCGTTCATTGGAAAGCCACAAAAGTAGAACACAGATTAGAGAAACAGTTTCCAAACCAATGTCTGGGATTTTGTTTGGAATTATCCTCAAAACCCCAATTCTGGAGCTAAATGGTAATATCAAATGACATATCAATTATTTCTCCTATCCCCTCCTTGTCCCTCTGCTCTGCCAAATAATCCCCCCCTCTAACTATGACATTATTCATTCACCAGAACCCTGATGAGTTTGAGACAGACTGAAAACTCACATGGTGTCAAAAGTGGAAATAGCTCATATTTTTTATTGTGTTACAATGAGCTGTGGACTGTACATGGTAGTTCATTCATGTTGCTTCTCTTGGGAAGGTCTTATGTACCACTGACACATGAGGCCAGATGTGCCTTCCCAGAGTTGGAAATGTTACATATTTCAAAGAAACACTTCTTTGTGCTAATATTTGAAAGAAAAGCTCCTTTTAGTGGTGTCCCCACCCCACCCCATTCCTGGTGTGAAGCTACATATTTCAAAAATGTCTTGCTTATGAATACCAGGCAGAAAAGGCATTCGCATAAGCATTTAGAGGGGGAAGAAATAAACTAAACTGGATGAAGAGAAGCATACATGAATTTTGGAAACACTGTTCTGTTTTCCAAAGGAGATCCCCTGGTTCCTTTGCTCTCCTCCCAGTCCTTATTGAGCTATTTCAGAGCCAAAAAAGAAAAAAAAAAAAGGAGAAACTATTCCTGTCCTATCTTCTCTTTGCTTTGCTTCTCATGTTGAACCAATAATTCATTTTTATTGTATTTTGCCTAATACCTTTTTGGCTTTGCATTTTTGTTGTTTGACTACTGTAAAAACACTAATAAAACCAATCTAACCCATTACTAATATTTGGATTTTGCCTAAGGCAATCAGTAAGTGTCTACCAATATACAGGGGGACACTCCTTCTATTTCCCTACTCCACACAAGCAAATCCTGTCTCTTGTTCTTGGCTGTCCTGAAGAATACTGCATTTCTATGTTTTTTTTTTGTTTTTCTTTGTAACACATTAAATATTTTGGGATCTTTCATAATTTTATGTCTAGCACTCATAGTTAAGTCCTTGAGGACAGTCTACAATAAATAATACTTTTAATTCTACAGCTTGTCTCTTTGCAAGTAGATTTATTTTATTTTATTTATTTTATTGGCCTCATTCTAAATCATATTATGAGCAAGAGTATTGGCAAATTAGCTAGGCTTGCCATATGTGTAATTTCTGAGACAGGAGAAGCTGTTGGGTTCAAAGTATAATTGTTCCCATGAATTATTAAGGGCTAAAATGTCCTATTTTGTTTTGAAAATCGTCCATTGTTTTCATCTAGCTCTTTTTATGTTGTCTGTTGCTACAATTATACGAAGATAGAAACATCAACTTAAATGAAGAGAAAAATCAAGAGGATGAAGTTCTCTTCCTTCTCCCTCTCTTCTTTGTCACTGAGACTTTGTCAATTTCTTATGAAGGGCAAATGAAATCAATATAAGAATCTTTAATCGCCTTCCATAATCCAGGAGGGGACTCCTGGTTCCATCAAAAAGGGATGGTGACTCTCTGAAGGGGAACATCCATGCTCTGGGACAATACAGATACTTAAACTATGAGAATTATTTTGCCTTGGGATAATTTCTTTTTCTCTTTGGTAGTAAAGTAAAAGAATCACTTTTTAAAATTCTTTATTTTTAAAGTATTACATATGTCTCCTTACCCCCATTGACCTTCTCCATTGACCTCTCCCCAGGCATTCCCACCCCTAGCACATGCCCTCACCCCCCTATTGTCTGTGTCCATGGGTTATGCTCATATGCATGCATACAAGTCCTTTGCTTGCTCTCTTACCTCCACCCCCCCACCTTCTCTCTGAGGTCGGTGGTCTGTTTGATGCTTCTGTGTCTTTGGATCTAATTCTGTTCATCAGTTTATGTTGTTCTTTATATTCCATAAATGAGTGAGATCTTGTGATATTTATTTTTCTCTGCCTGGCTTATTTTGCTTAGCATAATGCTTTCCAGGTCCATCCATGCTGTTGCAAATGGTAAGAGTTCCCTTTTTTACAGTAGCATAGTATTCCATTGTGTGGATGTACCACAGGCTTTTAATCCACGCACCTGCTGATGGGCACTTAGGCTGTTTCCAAATCTTAGCTATTGTAAATTGTGCTGCTATGAACATAGGGGTGCATATATCCTTTCTGATTGGTGTTTCTGGTTTCTTGGGATATATTACTAGTAGTGGGATTACTGGATCAAATGGGAGTTCCATTTTTAATTTTTTGAGGAAACTCCATACTGTCTTTCATGGTGGCTACACTAGTCTGCATTCCCACCAGCAGTGCACGAGGGTTCCTTTTTCTTCGCATCCTCACCAGCACTTGTCGTTCGATGATTTGTTCATGATAGCCATTCTGACAGGTGTGAGATGGTACCTCATTGTCACTTTAATTTGCATCACTCATAATAAGTGACTTTGAGCATGTTTTCATATGTCTCTTGGCCTTCTGTATGTCCTCTTTTGAAAAAGTGTCTATTTAGGTCTTTTGCCCATTTTTAAAATTGTTTTTTTTTCCATTTTTTATTAAGGTATTATATGTGTACATATCTTACCATTGCGTCCCCCCCACTCCCATACATGTCCTCCCTTCCCAGAGTTTTGTGTCCATTAGTTATGCTTATATGCATGCATACAAGTCCTTCAGTTGATCTCTTATCTCCCCCATATCTCCTTACCCTCCCCGCTGTAATTTGACAGTCTGTTGCTTTACTGTCTCTGTGTCTATCTTTTTGTTCATCGGTTTATAATGTTCTTTATTATCCATAAATGAGTGAGATCATGTAGTTTTTTCTTTCATTGACTGGCTTATTTTACTCAGCATAATGTTCCCCAATTCCATTCAGGTTGCTGCAAATGATAAGAATTCCTTCTTTTTTATGGCAGCATAGTATTCCATTGTGTGGATGTACCATAGTTTTTTGATCCAATTGGGTTGCTTATCTTCCTTTTGTTACATTGTATGAGTTCCCTTTAAATTTTGGAGATTAAACCCTTGTTAGATATAACATTGGCAAATATGTTCTCCCATGCAGTGGGCTTTCTTATTGTTTTGTTGATGATTTCTTTTGCTGTGCAGAATCTTTTTATTTTATTAGACCACAAACTTACACTGGACACAAAAATAAACTCAAAATGGATAAAGAACTTACATGTAAAATGGGAAACTAAAAATCTTAGAAGAGTCCATAGGCAGCAAGATATCAGACATGTGTCATAGCAGTATCTTTACTGATACTGCTCTTAGGCATTGGAAACTAAGAAGAAAAGAAATAAATGGGTCTACATCAAAAGAATCACTTTTAATGTCCATCATCTCATTGTTGTTGATTCATTTTTCTTTATATCCTCTTTGGAATGTCACTGAATTATTCTTAGGTGTTAACCAGAGAACTGTATCTGGAAAAAATTTGGTTGGGATCAACCTTGTATCAAACATTGAAGTGATTATTTGCTCCTAATAACACACACACACACACACACACACACACACACACACACACACAAACTCAATTAGAATAAGATTTGATTGATTGTCTTCAAACAGCAGAAGTTTAATAAAATGTTTAGAACCTAAGTGGATGTTAAGATCATATTTTTTCCTTCCTGACTATATTCTGTTATGCTCGAGCTAGGATTATTTTAATTCTTAGCTATAGAAAGCCAATTCATACTAGATAACGAAAAAAACAAAACAGAAACAGAATACATTGATATATGTAACTAAGAGATAAAAGAATTAGGGCTGACTTTAGGCATGATAGGATTCAAGGAGTAAAAATAGGTCATTAGGACAAATATGTATGCATCTTTATATCTGTCTATATAATCTTTTTTCTTTTTTAATTCTTGATGATCTTGTGATTAAAAATTATTGTGATAAAGTATATATAACATAAGTTGACATTTTAACCATTTAACTGTATAATTCAGAGACATTAATGACATTAAACTGGTGTGCTGCTATCACTCTATTTGTTTCCAAATCTTTTCATCACCCTAAACAGAATTTCTGTAATCATAAGCAGTAACTCCTCCTCCCACTCTACTCCCAGCCCTGGTAGCCTCTGATCTACTTTCTGTCTTTATGAGTTTGCCTATTCTAGATTTTTTTGTATATGTGGAGCCATACAGTATTTGTACTTCTGTGTTGGGTTTATTTCACTTAGAATAATGTTTTCAAGGTTCATCCATGTCAGCAGATGGATAAACAATATTTTGTCATATCTATACAGCACTTTTTTATCCATTCATCTATTGATGGACATTTGTTCTGTTTCTATCTTTTTGCTATTGTGAATGATACTACAACAAACATTGGTGTACAAATATCTGTTCAAGTCCCTGTTCCCAATTCTTTTTGAGTGGAATATTTATGTATCCAATCTTGATTCTGCTGTCCTCTCTATGGCTTCGTCCTCAGGCAGGCAAAGACAGCTTGTTTCTTACTCCTCATTTTATATAAGGAAGGGAGAGATTTTTCTCTCCTATTGCCCTTATTAACACCTGAATAAAATTTCTGATAGCTGATATTCTGATCTCTACTCCTGGATGGCTCACTCCACCTAGTGAGAAGCTCCTTCATAACTGTGTCACTACCAACCAATCCACTGGGTTAGAGGGCAGTCCTTCATAGGAAAGAGAAGCTCTGTTTCTAGAAATAAGAGACACTAGTGGGCGGAGGTATCTCTTATTTATCTTTTCACGTATGGGCAGAAAACTCATCTTGGTTGTTGGACCAAGAACATTACAATTGCTAATTTAGTATGGTTGGTACTGTATTGTGTTCTTTTTTCACTGTTCTAGAAAACTCATCTTGGACTCGTGGGTGAAACCTTAAGAATGACATACTCCAAGTTTTTACAAAATAAGGGCAAACAGAAACTGTTGATGCTGCTGATTAGGATACTAATTGCTATGACCTCCTGGGAGAGCATTTTGATGGCATTTACCATGGCTGAAAATGTGCAGGCGTTATGACCCAGCAGTTCTGTCCTTGATCTAGGCTCAAGAAAAACTCTTCCACTGTAGTCGTGGGAAACATGGACAGGATTATTCTTGGCAGCATTATTTGTAGTTGTGAAAAATGGAAAACACATGAAGGTTTCATCAGCTGGCTAAAAGATAAATTGTAGTGTTCTCATAGAATGGAATGTGATGCCACCATTAATAATGACCTACATCTACAACTACTGAAATAGATAGGCTCAAATGTATAACCGTGAATAAAGAAATCAAGTTGTAGTAACATAAGTGTTATATTGAGAGCACCAATGTATATATTAAAAAACATGTATATCAAATATTTGGTGTAGCCTATATGATAAAGAGCCAATATGCTAGTTAGACCTAACAAGACAACCTTCTGGATGACCATCCAGACAATCTTCTAGACCAGTGTTTCCCAAAGTGTGGTATGCGTACCCCCAGGGGTACAGGAAGAGTTTGGTGGGGTTACGTGTTGCACCAGAGTTTGGTGGGGATATGCACTGCACCGTGCTTAGTTGCTCCCAATTCTATGTTCTCGTGAGTACAAGGGGTACTCAGCGTTACAAAAATTATAGAAGGGGTACACATATGTCAAAAGTTTGGGAAACATTATTAGATGAAGCCGGGGCTGCGAAGGTGGAGGCAGCTGGGGCTATGAGGGCCAAGCCCCTTGCAAGAATTTTGTGCATCAGGCTTCTAGTGTATATAAAACCATACACTGTAAAGGTTCCCATGAAATTAAATAGAGAGGCAGATGTGACAAGGAAAAATTTAAGGGGACTTCAATGCTGCTTTTTTTCATTTTATTATACAATTGGCTCAGTTAAGTTAACTAAATGTGAACAATTGTTAATTTAGTATGGTTGGTACTGTATTGTGTTCTTTTTTCACTGTTCTATGATTTTTAAAAAAAGCATTTTGCAATTCAAAAAGTAGCACATGCTTAGAGTAAAAATAGAAATAAATTTTATTGTTTAATCTTAACACTTTTGGATATGTATGCAATTAGAGAGAAGATAGATGATAGATAGAAGATAGCTAACATATTGTGATTTTTTTTAACTTGGTGCTTTTTCAAGTATTCATAAGAAGAGGCTCTTGCCAAAATCTCCCTGCTGTGCTCTCCTACTTCACGCCATTTTATATCATTTATGAGTTCGAGTGCATTTAGTCCTTAATCTTCCCTGTGCCCTAGTATTCCCCTAACCAGCAAAATGCCCAGTGTGTTTCCCATTAACCTCAACATTCCTACTAAGATTCAGTCTCACAGCCCTGAAATGCCTCCTATCATTTTAGCAAACAATCAAACTGCTCCTCCAACGTTAAAAGCTGGCAAAGATAAACTATCCAAATCAGTATTCCTATGAGAAAAAAGTCCTGGGAGGTGAAGATAGATTTCAGAAATCCTATTCATACCATGAGGGAAAAGTCATTAAATAATTGTGCATGAGGCAGTTGGTGACAGCCTTGTCTCTTTCGGTTTTGCAAAAAATGCTAACAAAGATTCGCAACATCTTGCTTGATTCTGAAGTGGTTAAAATTTTATAATAGGAACCTTAATGGCAAGAAAAAGAATCTCAGAGCATTGCTTGTTGAGCACTGACATCACTGTGCGGGAATGAGTATTGTCTTACACAATGGAATGTGCCCTATCCCTCCTCTGAGAGGGAATTTGGCTTGGTATCCAAATTAAAATATTGTTTTGAAAAATCCATTGCATCAAATGACAGGAAAAAAAAAAATCTAATCCAGTTCTTTGGTCTACTGTTGGCAAAGCGGTTGACAGTAGGTTCATCTACCCAGTTTGTCTGGGCTGTCCTCTTGGATTTTTGACGGGGTCCAATCTAGGAGAATTGTCCGTTGGCAAAGATGCAAAAGAGCCTACATTCTTAGGGTCTCTGTTGAAATGGTTTTATCGGGCATAAAAGAAAGGAAAGATAATGGACTCGAAATACTTGCAAGCCCTTAAAAGCATTGAGAACTTGAGTGTTTGTTATGTTTTTCTCCCTTTGTTGGAAAGTTGGTAGGTGAGATGGTGGAAAGCTGGCTTGTTTTGGTAGGTGGGCTTCTTCTCCTTTTAAGCTTACTTCAAAATGTCTATCCCAAATGAAGTCTTCTAGTTGCAAGTTCCATAGCCCGGAAATAATTTGAAACTATTCAGAAATGTTATCCATTTCACAGCTCTGCTCTCCAATGTCATTTGACTGGGTTTGAGCTTGGGTTCACAGGTAGGGATTCAGGGAGTGACTGATGCATCACGCATGCTCATGGCTCCTATATCACTGAGAGGTAGTGGTTCTCCTAGAGAACAGCTAATGGCATCATTTGACTGCCTGGACCCTACCATGCCTGAAGTCAGCACTAATTCCTTCCTCTCTTAGTTACATATATAAATATATTCTGTTTTTGTTTTTTTTATCTAGTTTGAATTGGCTTTCTGTCACTCAGGATTGAAATAATCCCTAACAGCATCATAAGTATCACCTGGGACCTTGTTGTAAATGTAGATTCTTGGAGTCCACCCAAGATCCCCTGAGGGCGGGACTCAGGAACCTAATTTAACAGACCCTCCCTGTGATTCAGATGCACACTCAAGTCTGAGAAGTGAAATCTGTCACTTGGATGTAGAGAAGCCCAACTCTGAGTCCCTCTATTCTTCTCATTCTGCCATGGCTGAAATTAAAATGCCAAATTTGTCATCAAATACTTTGTGGTAGAATAATTTTAAATTGATTGCCATCGTGTACAAAGGACCTTTGGTGTTATTTTGGAATTTACAGGGTGATGTTTTTTCATGAGAAAGTGAATGTGGTTATTCTTAGTTGGAAATAGAGGAATGGGATTTGGGATCAGTGCTCTTATAGAAGAGGCCTCAGAGTGCTCCAGGTTCCCTGGTGCCATGTGCCACTGTAGTGTTCAGTTAGCACCCATTAAGATCCCCCCTTTTCTTCTTCAGGAAGTACACTTGAAATTAATATAGAAAAAGTCCTTCCCTGAGATTGTACCTCCTCTAATGACTTCCATCACTGAATAGTATTGCTTTGTGCAGAACTCTTTTTCAAAAACTAATTTGGCATTAGTTTCAATCTTTAGATTAGTAACAATCTGCAGATAGATAGGGATACTTCTGGTTGTAGAATGTAAATATATCATTTATATAGGAATACCTAAATGCAAGGAATGGAAAATTATCTCTGGATGCTTCTCTTTCTTGCTTTCTTGATTTCTATCTTTTAAAAGGCTTTTTGTGGCAAAAATGCTATAATTATTGACGCAAGAGATTGAAGAGGAAAAGTGTCATTGATCAAATAGCTAGTATAAGTCAAATGCTTAACATATACTATCTAACTTAGTATTCTGAACAATTATGAGGATAGGTTACTTGGTCCAATTTACAGATGAAGGAACTCAATCTTTATTTATTGTAGCAGGATATTGACTGTTCAATGGTGCTTTATTTTTTCTTCTTTTATTAATAGAGGAACCCGGGATTACTGTGGGTATCATGTAATTATGTGCTTAGGCAAGGAGGAGGGCTCAGTCTCATGATATGAAATATGACTGGGATTAAGTCAAACATGATAGTTCTATCTCTTTCCTAGTGATTTCTTTTGGGGTGGCCTCCATAAATCTAGCCAATGAAATGCAAGGGGAAATTTGTGGGGACTGATGTGCAAACCTGTCTGCCCCAATTAAGTAGAGACATGGATAAATAAAGGACCTCTTTTCTTCTCATATTGGACCACTGTGCTATGTGGACATGGTACTTTGTTGGAGCTACAGCGGCTATCTTGCAACTACAAGGAACAAGCCAAGAGATAGCTGCTGGAGTTGTCCTGCCTGGCACTGTTCTGCTTCTGAATTTCTGGTTGTGGGAGCTCACAAATCCCCATTGTGTGAGCCACATTTTGTTAAACTCCCTTTACTTGCTATTGCAAGTGTGTGTTCTGAGAACCTACACGCTGATCATGCTACAGAACAGGGATGAGAATGCAAGTTTGACTGATGGTAAACATCCTGGTTTGTTCTCTCTCCCATCTGCCTGGCTTTCTGCCTTTTCTTTTAACAAAGATAATCTTTCTCTCCCATCAACCAACAGAATTTGAAGTCTTAGAAAAATGACCAACAACAATGAGAAGGTATATTAAAAACATTTTATTCTAGCCTAAACCAGTTTGGCTCAGTGGATAGAACGTCGGCCTGTGGACTGAAAGGTCCCAGGTTCGATTCTGGTCAAGAGCATGTACCTTCGTTGCAGGCACAACCCCAGTAGGAGGTGCGCAGGAAGCAGCTGATGGATGTTTCTCTCTCATCGATGTTTCTAACTTTTTATCCCTCTCCCTTCCTCTCTGTAAAAAATCAATAAAATATATTTTTAAAAAAGAGAATACTTTATTCTAGACCAGATTACGATGAGGAATGTTTCATCAATATTTTTCAGGTAGCCCAATATTTTTAGGTATGCCTGTACACGAAGCCAGAATTGTTTGTGACTTGCTCAATCACACCTTCCTCTTTAGAAGTCATCATCCATTCCTTGTTAGTAAGATATCTTCCTAGGTTATTTTCTATGCATTTTACATTTATGTGTTCATATAAGATGATTTTTATAAAATAAATAGCATTATACTGCATGTATTCTACTCTGATTTTTTAAATGTCCACAATATAGATTTTTTCACATGAATTAATTAACTGTACCTTATTCTTATGATATGCAGCCTAGTGGTGTACAGTTGGAGCATACAAACATTTTATTTAGTTATCTCCTTAACTAAAACACTACCTGGCACATAATAGGCACTTGATAAACATTTGTTAAATCAATTTGTCGTGGAAGTTACTTAGGATGTTTGTGATTTTTCTGTGCTTCAAACAATGCTTCTATGTAAATTTTAGAGTCAGTTTGTCAATTTGCCTAAAATTAATCCTATTGGGACTTTGGAATTTTATTGGTGAGAATTGACATCTGTATAATATTAAGCTTTTCTATGCATTTTTTGCATATGCATTTCTGTAAGACACATAGCTTTGAAAGAAATGGAAGAGTCAAGTGGGATATTAATTTTAAGGTTTAATAGTTGCTCCCAAAATTATTTTCAACAAGGCTTCTTCTATAACTGTCTGTACTATTAATAGCATATGATGACATCAATAATGGTGATTATAATGGCGATGATGTAGTGATGAGGGGTGATGGTGGTGGTTGCAGAAAGGGTAGTGGTAGTGGTGATTATACTATATTTGCAAAAGAACCCACAGCTTTTCTGTAATAATTCAGTTTAGCTCCAATTTCCCTTAGATATCTGATTCCTTTCAGATTTTATTGCTCCTCATTTTGAGTGTGGAGAGAAATCCTGATTCTTCAGCTAACCTTCTGATAGAAAAAATTAGGCTTGCCTGAGAGTATACATTTTATAAAAATTGCTACCAAAACATTAGCCCAGCCCTAGGTGGGTGCTTGTATTACAATTTGAGAAGAACTGAATTGTTTTTTAGGACCAGGGCCTCTCACCATCTTAAACCACTGTCAGAAATGTTCTAGAATAGCAGAGGAAGACTTCTAGAACAAAGACAAGCATTGACAAGTAAAAGACTGTTGGTTCCTGCTTGTGTAGCTATTTTGCTGAGTATCAGGAATCCCAGTTGAACTCCTCAATGTTCTTGTTCCCTAATACATTTCCAGATTTCTGTATGTAGATTGATCCCAAAACTTTTGGGGCAGCGCTTACCTGGCTGCCTCCATGTAGAGTTTGTTTTCACATATTAAGCTAGTTATGCAAAATCTAGAACTCCTAACCTTCATCACAGTATAACTGGCTAGTCTTCTTAAACTAGCAAAACCTGTGGGCTTATTTTCCTGCCATGTTTTGTGTGCATGTATGTTTAGTTGTTTCTGTTTCTTTTACAAAGTATTTGTGTGCCCAAGGATTAATCCACTAATCCAATTAACAAGAAATCTGATCAACTGCAATAACTCTTGTATATCATACTATATTAAGTGCTAGTATTTACTATTTTATGTATAAAGTTTTGTTCTGAATGATAAACACTTAAACTGGTTGAGGATTTGTGAATATTCTAATTGACTTAGATTCAGTGATTTCAGTGTAATTTTCTAAGGATAACGATAGAGAATACACACACACACACACACACACACACACACACACACACACATATGTAAATTATATATATTTTAGAGGCCCGGTACATAAATTCATGCGTGGGTGGGGTCCGGCCAGCCTGGCCAGGGGGAGAGGACATAGGCAGTTGGCTGGCCTGCCTGCTGGTCGAACTTCTAGTCGAGGGGACAATTTGCATATTAGCCTTTTATTATATAGGATCTACACTGAGTGGCCAGATCATTATCATTATGTGTTCAGAGATCATAATACTCTGGCCACTCAATGTGTGTGTGTGTGTGTGTGTGTATGATTTAAGATTTTCAAAATATGTCCTCATGGGTTGCCACATATCATACTGTCATTATAGTTTTACTACCTCTTGTAATGCTGTTGCGGAAAGGTCAACATCTGTTTTCCTTTGTATCTGCCTGAGGAGCACAGTTGTACCAGCAGAGCCATTGGGAAAAGAGGCTGTTTTCCCACCTGATTATGGAAGCAGGCTCTGGGTTGCTCCAGAGAAGGACTCACTGACCTGCATCCCTCTGCTCTCCCTGGCTCTCAGGCAGAGTGCTGCTTCTAATCAACGTGAGCTGAAGTGTTGGTGAGGTTCCTGTATCTGACCCATTGCTCTGTTCCCATATAATTCTGGAAGGTCTGTTGCCTGCTCTGTAGGAGCTGCTGGTCAATGGGGATTTTGCAGATTGATTATAGGCATACATCAAAGAAGATGTATTGATGTTGAGTTAATAGATGGATATTAGAACGCCTCTCTAGACTGTTTCTTTTTAATTCCAAAAGCTATTCTTTGTCTTCTGCTGGGATCCTCGCTTGGATGTTTTGAACCTGAAGCAGTCAAATGAGAGGCACCTTCTAGAAACAGAACATAACCATAGAGAGAAGAATCGTTGGCCTTTATAACTCAAAGTGTGGTCCATGGATCAGCAACACCCTATTACCTAAGAGCTTGTCAGAAATGCAGAGCCTTGGGTTGTACTGCAGGCCTACTGAGTCAGAGTCTTCATTTTCACAGTATTCCTTGGTGATTCTGATGCACATTAAAGTATGAGAAGTACTATTTTAGGCAGTGCTAAGACTAGAAGATGTGCATTTTCTCACCTGCAGCCACCCTACTGCATAATATCACTTTCCCTCACTATGTTTGTGAGCATTTCAAAGGAGCCTCACAGAAAAGTGTTTGCACAGACTTGCATAGAAAAGCTAAGAGCAGAAATGGCAATAAAGAAATAATCAAGCAGTTCGTTAATGGTAGAGTTCTAGGAAGCCATACAACTGATAAGCTCTGTGTGGTTAGAGCAGGAATCCCAGTGCTTTAAAGGCTGACCCTGAACAATTACAGGCTGACACTGAGAGATTATGGCCCTGACACATCAGCAAGTTTGGGTGGATCAGCATGAGATAACACCGGCTAGAGAGAGATGAAAGGACAGGATCACTCATTAAGTATAGGGTTGTGCTTTTATTTAGCAAGTCCTGTCATGTCTGCATCCGACTCTTAAATGTTATGAACAAGAGAAGTGCTGTGATGGTTTTATATTGACCTTGGGTGGCCTATAGGACTTGGTTTTTGAATTCTTGTGTCATGGACTCAATTGGGAGCCAACTCGTTCTCAGTATTCTGAAATAATGATTCAGTATTCTGAAATAATGTTTAATTAAATATTAGGTATAATTAAACTACAATAAATTGCGCAAATCCTCATTTCAATTAAGTTTTGACAACTGCATGTATTATCCTTCCAAAATAAAATATAGAATAATTCCATTACCCTAGAAGGCTCCTTTGTGCCCCTTTCTGGTTAATTTAACTATGGTTTTTATTTTCTTTGCCTTGCATTACTTTGCTTGTTCTAGAACTTCATGTAAATAGATTCAAACGTATGTACTCTTGTGTGTGGCTTCTTTCATTGCATACGATGTTTTTGATAATCATCCATGTTTTTTATTGTATTAGTAATTCCTATTCTCTATTGTTGAGTAGTATTCTCTTGTGTGAATATACAAAGTTTTATGTTTACATGTTTCTGAACATATGGATAGTTTCCAGTTTTGAGCTTATCAATAAGACTGCTTTGATCATTTATAAACAAGTCTTTTGAGGATATGCATTTTCATTCATCTTAGATAATTACCTACAGGGGAATTACTGGTTCCTAGGACAGATGTATGTTTAACTATTAGAAACTGCCAAACAGTTCTCCAAATAATTATACTATTTTATACTCTGATTAGAAGTGTTTGAGAATTTTAGTTGCTCCATAGCCTCACCAATATTTGATGTAAGTCTCTTCAATTTTGGTTTAATTTGCATTTCCTTCGTAACTAATGATGTGGGACACTATTTCATATAATTACTTGCCTTTCATGTAGTCTTTTATGAAGGGTCTGTTCAGGGAGCTCTTTTGCCCACTTTTAGTGTGTGTGTGTGTGTGTGTGTGTGTGTGTGTGTGTGTATTGTTTACTTGTGGGAGTGTCACGGAAGGATTTCTCTCAACTTACCCGACAAGCCCCAGGCCTTCAGTAGCTCTGAGCCCAGAGCGCATGAAATGCACTTTTCTCAGTTCTGCTTTTGGAAATGGCTGCCCTGCCCTTGGAAAAGGCCTTGTTCATCCCCTGAGTATCTGGTGGCATCTCGTGGAAATGATTTGGTGGATCGGTACAGACTTGCTCTGTGGCTGACTGCCTTGATATTCTCTTCTTTTGTGTGCCAGACATCATGTAACCATTGAACCTTCCCCGCAGTCTTGGCTAATGTCTCCTTATCCCTTCCCAAGTGGAGTTCTTTTCCACTTATCATTCTGCTGAGTGACAACAGTTACAACTCTCTTCTCACCTATGAAGGGCAATTATTTTCTGGAAATTTTTTCATTTAGGTTTGTGTGCACTCCCCACTCTCAGGTTGGATTTTTAAAACTTTGGTTTTGTAGCTTATCAGGTTTGCTTTGGTGGTTGGGGTGAGAATGATGCTCTCTTTTGACTCTTGACAGAAAGAGACACATTATTTATATATAACAGACTAAGAGGTTCATAGTGACCCAGGGTAGAAACCCTGGTGTTAGTAGAATCAAACCATTAGAGTTTTATGTTATATTTTTAAGGGTTAAATTGACATCCAGTAAACCATGATAGCTGTTGAGCACATTACTAAACATTGTGACTAGGTTTCCTTGTCTCTAAAATGGGAATAAAAAGAGTACTTGCATCATGGAGTTGCTAGAGGATTAAACAAATTAATATATGTAAAGAGCTTAGAGACATGCATAACACATGGCAGATGCCTGATAAATGAAACACTAGTTGTTCTTAATAGCACTACTGAAGACAGTCTAGCATACAAAGTTTCTTTATTAAGGACTTACTTTATTTCAGCCAATCCCCCCCTCCTTTTTTTGTTAATCCTCAACGGAAGATATTTTTCTTTTTAAAAAAAAAAAATATTTTATTGATTTTTTACACAGAGGAAGGGAGAGGGATATAGAGTTAGAAACATCGATGAGAAACATCCATGAGCTGCCTCCTGCACACCCAGCACCTGGGGATGTGCCCGCAACCAATGTACATGCACTTGACCGGAATTGAACCTGAGACACTTCAGTCTGCAGGCTGATGCTCTATCCACTGAGCCAAACCGGTTTTGGCATCAACGGAGGATATTTTTCAATTGATTTTTAGAGAGAGTGGGAGAGAAGGGGAGAGACAGAGAGTGAGAAACATCCATATGAGAGCAATATATCAACTGATTGCCTCCTGCATGTGGCCCAGCCTGCAACTGAGGTAATGGGGAAAATTGAACCCGCAATCCTTGGGGGCCAACACTCTATCCACTGAGCCACACTGGCTAGGGCTCAGCCAATCCCTTTTGTGTCTTACTTAAACCTTAAGTTACCACTTTCTCTAAGGATTAGTAACGCTTAACGGACACAGCTAACAAGCACTGTAGTCAATATTTCAGTTCCAGGAACAAATCTATTAGACTATGGTGGTATAACAAATGGTGCCTGTGGTGACAGTTAACATTATTCAGCATGTCGTTGGTTCTTCTGCCTTTGGGTGGGATTGTACCTTTGTGCCCCTTTGACATGAAGCAGGGCTATATGATTTGCATTGGCAATGAAATGTGACTAGAAATGTATCACTTCTGAGCAAGTCTTGAAGAGCTATTTTGCAATCCAACATGCTTTCTTCACCCAGCCACAGGGAGCAGAGATGTTCCAGATAGAAAACCCTGAGTGAGGGGGATCTAGAAACACAGTCATAGCTGGCCTGGGATGGGCTTGTAGACTAAGACAAGAATAGACCTGTGCTTTAGACCACAGAAGATTTGGAGCTGTTTGTTATATAAGCACCACTGAACCTATCTCCATTGACTGAAACAGCACTTTTAGGATATAGTCCACACTGTTTGCTTTGCTCTGGCTGGAGACCAGAGTCTGGATGGAGGGGGAGTCAGAGGCATGAGTGCCAGACAATGAGTTCAAACCCACTGGTATCAGATAGCCAGTGTCCAAATCTGTCCAAAGAGCAGGTGCGGGATGAACAGCAGGAGACAGGAGGTGGGGCCCACAGGTTTGGAGCTGAGGAAAGGCAGGGATGAAGCAGTAACTGAGGAACAAGCCCTGAAACCAGATATGAGGGTCCATCCATGATGTTTCATTGCAGGGCAAAGGGAGGTCCAGAGGGCAGTCTTCTTGGGTGCAGCTGTTTGGTGTGTGGTGGGCCGCCTAGCTGATAGACACAAGGTCAAGTCAATAAGACCTTGGGGTGATTTCCTTTTGGATGTACCAGACAGAGTTCACACCAGCAAGTTTTGATACCCCAAGGTTTGAAAAACAATACGCAGATTACTCTGTTCTGGACAGCTTTTTGTCTTGCTCATTGTCTTTTTTTATGCTGAGGGTCTCTCAATCCAGATTTAAAAGGGAAATCACTCCGATTAGCTGGAGAATCATATTCTGCCAGTGTGATTCTGGCCCCATTTTAAGGTACCTTGTCGTTTAAATCATACAAATTATTACAAATACAGAACTGTCCGTGTATGTTTTTAATTGGGTCAATGATGTTAGCGCAGCAGCAATGTAAGCAGAGCATTTACAAAAATTCTTCCAGGCCTTTTGGAATTCAGCTCATGGGCTTAACAGACATGTATTGACATAACTAACTTGTTCAACATGTCTTTCTGTAAGTCATAAGTGAGGAGAAAGTAAAGCTTTGCGTTAAACTAACACGAATTTTGTATTAGGGATAATATACTAATATGATAAACACTAATGGAATACATATTCCAAAGTGCAATTTCATCATTTAGTGCAAAGTAACCTCCTACTGGGAAGTGAGGATTATTTTACAGAAAATATAAATACCAGGAAGGCTTTCTGGGCAATCAGTAATAACCTGGGATGTGAAATAACATGTACTGTCAGCCATGTGCAATCCCTTTATTGAAGATCATCATGAGGGTTCTTTGGAGAATGGATTATCAAGGCTGGAGGATAGCTAATTCCTGTTATGATATATCAGGGGCTAAGTGTTATAAAAGCTTGTTTTTCTTCTCACTTGTTCCCTCAATAAACTAGAATGGTAGAAAATGGTTGCTTAAGTCTCCCTCTATTTGCTGCTAACATTATTACTTATTCGTTAAGTGGTCTGTTGTTTTTTTGATGCTTGACTTACTATGTTAATAATATGCATTGAGCCGAAACCGGTTTGGCTCAGTGGATAGAGCCGGATTGAAAGGTCCCAGGTTCGATTCCGGTCCGGGGCATGTACCTTGATTTGGGCACATCTCAAGTAGGGGGTGTGCAGGAGGCAGCTTATCAATGATTCTCTCTCATCGATGTTTCTGACTCTCTATCCCTCTCTCTTCCTCTCTGTAAAAAATCAATAAAATATATTTTAAAAAATAATAATATGAATTGGCATACACTGGCACATCTACCTATACAGAGTAGATAGTTCATAAATGTTTGCCAAAAGTGATTTTGTAAGTACACATAAAGTTTGAAATCTACATTGGCAGGAAGCTGAGAAGAACCTTTCTGTAAAAAAAACAAAAATCAGATCAATAGGAAACATTCTAACAGTTTGTAATACATGTGTGTATGATATGTATTACACATATATATTATATATAGTATAGAAAATGTTTCTAAATAACATCATCAGAGAATCTTTAGGTGTTTAGAGAAAATTTTGTATAAGAAAGGCAAATTCAAAGAGAAAAGCTGCCTTCACTTATTTTATTGCTTCTTTGCTAAAGGTATTTACTCAGAACATCAGAAGTAGAGCTTTCACTTCCAAGGTCTAGAGAAATTTAAATATGTGTGAATGCTTATGTTTAAGTTGAAGAGGAATGTTGACAGAAATAAATCACTTTTAGAGAGAATTCCCAGGACCTAGTCCCTTGTACAAAAGCTCTCCTGGTCCTTGTGCAAATACATGGCCCTTTAAAGCAGGAGTCCACATAATTTATGGGTTTATGTCTCTATGCCTCTGTTTATTTTTGGTATGAAAATCCTTGCTTATAAAAAGGGTAGTTAAGTATGGTACTACATAACTGTGATCCCTTTTGCCTGACTTAAGAGTTTGTACTTAAGGAACATAAACTAAAGTCGGAGGTAATTCAATTAACATTCCAAACACACAAAGGTATGCTTGCTTCTCAGCTTTAAGGCATAAAGCAGCCCCATTGAATTATGGCAGTAATTACACCACATGTACACATTCTTAACATTTTCATGAATCGCAAGGCCAAGTCTAATTTGAGATGTTTGTCTATCTCTGGAGAGAATCAACTGAAATAAAAATCTTGACACCATAGAGCTCAACGGCTTATCCAACTTCACAAAACAAAAGTGGTCACCTTCCATTCTCAGATGTATACTTGATTCTCCCTGTTTTCTTACCACGCATACTAATTTATCACCAAACTCATGGCTACGAACTCTGAAATAGCTCTTGAATCTGTCCACTTCTGTCTATTTTCTTTGTTCAGCATGCCATCTTTTCTTGCCCATATTAATGTCAATGGGCTTCTGCCTGTTTTCCTTGCCTTGTATTATCTCCTCCAACGTTCCCTCCACTCTGCATAGGCCATATTTCAATAAAACAAAATTGCATCAAGAAGGATGCTATGAGTCTCAGCTTAAATTAAACATCACCTCCCCGGGCCCTCACTGGCTTCACCTCCCTTCTTCTGCACCTTCCTACAATCCTTCTGTTGAAACAAGTGTCACACTGGATTGTGACCCCTCATGTACTTTCCTTTTTAGGAGATCATAAGCTCTGTGAGGGCAGGGACGGCACTTATGGTGCTTACCCCAGAATCCTTGGATTCTAGTCCAGGTGAACTCTTAAATTATGAAGGGATTTATTACAACTTTTAATATTAGAAACAAGGTATGTACCAACACTCTCTAACATATTATTTTTTTCCTTATACCAAAACATTTATAGCTCCAAAGGAAAATTCCCCAAGGTGGTATTTTCCAACAGGCTATATTTTAATTAGTGAGGATAGTAAAATCTTTTAAAAATTTGTTTATTGTCTAAACTTTTACGGGTCTCCTTTTTCTCCGATTGACCCCCCCCCCCCCAGCCATTCCCATCCTGAGCAAGCCTCCACCACCCCAGTGTCTATGTCTATTGGTCATGCTAATATACATGCATACAAGTCCTTATACATTTCTCCTTAAACTAAAGGCACTAACTTAAATTTCTTCTTTTGACTTTAACTGAAATACTAATAATAAGATTTTAAAATATTTTTATTTTAGGCATGCTTTATATATTAATATAAAATTACATATAACTGTGGTATAAAATGTGATATGAAAATCAGGATGAATGTGGAATTGGGTGTGGCCTTGGTTCCCTTAACCATGAACATGTTAGATAACTTTTCATGTATTTTTCTATTTTTTCCTTTAACACCTTATTTACAGATTCCCCCCCCCCCCCTATAAGTGAAAATCTGGTTCGGTTTAGACTAGAAGAATGTGATATAGGAAGAAAAATTACATGTATCTTTTTCTGTGTATTTGTATGTATGTGTATATGATGATTGATTAATGACTGTTATTAGCGATAAGAAAAATGTAACATGGGGGAGTTTGAGGAGCAGAAGTTCATTCACAGCTCTATTGTGAAGGAAAGGTCATTGTCAGTTCAAATGAAATCTTTTCCCCCAGCTTTATTGAGATATAATTGACAGATAACATTGTATAAGTTTAAGGTCAAATGAAATAGTGTCTTTATTATAAATGTTAAAAGTGAGTAGTATTGAACAGATTTTGTCCTTGCTATGAAAATAGTAGAAGTCCTTGCCGAAGTCAAAACAAATATTCATTTAATGATGGCCACTGATAAATTTGGCCTAAAATCTCACACAAGAGTTATAAACTTAAACATCCATGGATGTATAGAAATAATTATAGGTGAAATGGTAGTAATTTAAGGTGAAGAAGGGAGGGAAAAGTGGTTAGGGGTATGGAGCAACCATTCATTGTATCTTTGGTTATCTAATATATTTTCCCTGAAGAAGTGTGGGATTCCAAATTTAAAGAAATAGGAAACTGCTTCTGATACAACAAAATGACCTGAAGCACATGCATGCACATGTGTGTGTGCATGCGCACGCACACACACACACACATTCACATGCATATGCACAGTGTATTAAGCCAGCAGTAAGTGGTAGAGGCATTCAGACATTAGTAAGTGGACTACAATGTTAGAGTCTAGTGAATAATCCTATGAACTGAAAGATTTTTGGAAGCCCTCTACCAGAGTGACTTAAAATACGTCATGTGCGCCTTGAGGATAAAATTTAAAATAAAATGAAATCAGATGCATTTCTAGGTTTGAAAGCAAAGTTCTTACTAGTTCAAATTTGAGCCTTTTGTGAAGATGGTTTCAAAGATAACAATCTAAGGTTTTTTTTTCAAAGAGTTCCTCCAGAGAACTGAAGCATAGCCAAATCCCTCAACATAGAGAAGAATAATCACTTAAAAGAGAAAAAAAGCAAGTCATCCTGTTTCACTTGCTTATTTTCTACTGCACATATGGAATATAAGAATCTAGAGAGCAGGGTAACAGTGAGTGAATATCCATCCTGTTTTGGTTATCTTGGCTTTTAAAATACACATTTCTTAAATTTCTGGCTTATATAGTTTCTCTGTTTACCCAACCAGCCTTATATTTTCTCCAAGTTTTCACTTTAAAGTGAAAATGTTAGTCCATTTTCCTCAAGTTTTCCTTCTGTCTTCCCAGACCTTGTTCATCATTTTTCTAAGAGTCTGTTTACTCAGAGCATGCTGGCGGGCTATTTTGTTTTTGAAACAAAATTTAAACGTGTTAACACACAATCAATGATGTGTGAAATATGTATGGGTGAGTGCAATTTCATAATCCAGTTATACCTTCCATAACTAAATACAGGATGCCAGTTATTTTTTTGTTTGCAAATGGCTATGCCTTTGATTATATTATATCCACTCGTTATGCCTATGGTGGCATAGAAGTTCTTTCTTTTTACTGGATTTTTTAAGATATTGATTAGGGCTTCTCTGAGACAGCGTTCCTCAAATATCAAGGAACCTTCTCACAAGCTGAGCTCTCATGGTTGCATCCAAATATATCTGGAGTCAATGTGTTAAGGCAGTGGTAGGGAAACTCATTAGTCAACAGAGCCAAATATCAACAGTACAATGATTGAACTTTCTTTTGAGAGTCAAATTTTTTAAACTTAAACTTCTTCCAATGCCACTTCCTCAAAATAGACTTTCCTGGGCTGTGAGATTTTGTGGAAGAGCCACACTCAAGGGGCCAAAGAGCCGCATGTTTGCTGACCATGGTGTTAAGGTAATCAACACTATCTACAGTGACAAGTCACCTACATATCTCCATGACATAACCCAAGCATGGTTGATGAGGTGTGTGGGAAGGCTCTACTGCATTTAGCCATTCAGGGGCCAAGGTTCCATAAGTGTTATGTCTCTGCTCTCCTATGAGGCCTCAGAATTTGACTGGATCATCTACAACACATGGGAGAAAAAGGAAGAGAAAATGCATGGAGAACTGTTCAGGGGGATTCAGGGACCTGGCCTAGTAGTGACAGACATCACTTCTACCCACATTGTGTGGGCCAGAATTCAGTAATGTGACCTCGTAGCATAGCAGAGGAGGCTGGAACTCTATAACACTGAGCCTACGTGGACAAGAAAATGAAGTCTGATGAGTTTATAGCGCTGTCTCTGCCACTATACAGATTGACCTGCTATAGTTTTAGTGGCATCATGAAAGTCCCTGATGTATCCCAAATATTCCCCTGTGGCAAGCAGATTCCTGGCTTCAGCTTGAATCAAGGTTGAATGGCAACATTGATTCCTATTGAATATGACTTAAGAATATGATCTGTCATTAAGCTCTCATGTGGAAGAAGACTTTGAAAGGAGGTCTTGTTCCAGGGTGGGTAGGAAAATTTCTCAGGGATATGGGTGCTAGCTGGGCAATGGGAATGAAATACTGCAGGGTGAGCGAGATTATTCCTTACATCAGCAGATTTTTTTTATTTACAATAAAAAGCTTTTGCACAGCAAAGGAAACCATCAATAAAACAACAAGAAAGCCCACTGTATGGGAGAATATATTTGCCAATGATATCAACGATACGTGTTTAATCTCCAACATTTACAGGGAGCTCCTACAACTTAAGAAAAAGAAGATAAACAACCCAATTAAAAAATGGGCAACTGACCTAAATAGATGCTTTTCGAAAGAAGACAGAAGGAAAGCCAAGAGATATATAAAAACCTGCTCAGTCACTAATCATCAGAGGGATGCATATCAAAACAACAATGAGGTACCATCTCACACCTGTCAGAATGGCTATCATCAACAAATCAACAAATGACAAGTGCTGGTGAGGATGCTGAGAAAAAGGAACCCTCATGCACTGCTGGTAGGAATGCAGACTGGTGCAGCCACTGTGGAGAACAATGTAGAGTTTCCTCAAAAAACTAAAAATGGAACTCCCATTTGACCCAGTGATCCCACTTCTAAGGATCTATCCTAAGAAGCTAGAAACACCAATCAGAAAAGATAGGATATATGCACCCCTATGTTCATAGCAGCACAATTCACTATAGCTAAGATTTGGAAACAGCCTAACTGTCCATCAGCAGATGAGTGAATTAAAAGCCTGTGGTACATCCACACAATGGAATACTATGCTGCAGTAAAAAAGAAGTTCTTACCATTTGCAACAACATGGATGGAGATGGAGAGCATGATGCTAAGTGAAATAAGCTAGGCAGAGAAAGATAAATATCACATGATCTCACTCATTTGTGGAATATAATTAACAACATAAACTGATAAACAAAAACAGATCTAGAGACAGAGAAACATCAAACAGAACGTCAAACCTCAGGGAAGGTAGGGGATGGTGGGGTAAGTGGGTGAGATCAATCAAAGGACTTCTATGTATGCATATAAGCCTAATCAATCAACACAGACAACAGGAAGGTAAGGGCAGGAATGGGGAGTAGGGGGCAATGGGGGAATAAAGACACATATGTAATACCTTAATCAATAAAGAAATCCAAAAACTACATGCAATACCTGACTATTTTGTCAGGGGCACTGACCTCTCTTCCCTTAGATTGTCAAATAAAAAAATGACAACAGCCAACACAACAATAGCTGTGTGGTGTGAGTGAATCAAAGTAATACCTATTTTTGTCAGATCTTAATTGTGCTGCAGAAATTTAGTAATTAGTTTATGTGTGCCATGAGATGAAAAAGGTTGAAAATCGCTGCCTTACATACTTACCGTGGTCTAAGTGCTGACTGTCCTAGAAGGATGTTTTTATTTCTTTTTTTAAAATATATTTTATTGATTTTTTACAGAGAAGAAGAGAGAGGGATCGAGAGTTAGAAACATCGATTAGAGAGAATCATCAATCAGCTGCCTCTTGCACACTCCGTACTGGGGATGTGCCCACAACCAAGGTACATGCCCTTGACTGGAATTGAACCTGGGACCTTTCAGTCCACAGGCCGATGCTCTATCCACTGAGCCAAACCGGTTTCGGCTTATTTCTTTTCTTAATCCTCACTTGAGGATATGCTTATTGATCAGGGAGAGGGAGAGGGAGAGGGAGAGGGAGAGGGAGAGGGAGAGGGAGAGAAGGGAGAGAGAGAGAGAGAGAGAGAGAGAGAGAGAGAGAGAGAGAGAGAGAGAGAGAGAGAGAGAGAGAGAGAGAGAGAGAGAGAACATCAGTTGGTTGCCTTCTATATGCGCTCCTGACCAGGGATCAAATTTGCATGCAAAATATGTATTGGGGAGTGTTCTCAACACCTTTGGGGAAGAGAAAGAAGAAAGATGAATAAAGGAGTTGAGATGGTCATGGGTCAAGAAGGTTTTGAGCTTAGATCTTCAAAGTTGTCCATACTTGAGACAAAGGGGACAGTCCTTTCTCTCCCTCTGCATTTGACAGTCATTGAATGCTGGCTTCACTCAGAGAAGGGTCATGAGCTAGTGTGAGGTGACTCTCTTCAGTGCTGGGTAATGCCTAGAGAGGAACTGAATTGTGAGTTATTACTATCCAACACTCCTGACACCCGTGAGTCTGGGCAGCACACTACCGCATCTACTACACTAGTGGAATCTATCTGTAAGAAAGACCCACTACAGACGCCAGTACTTCTCTTCAGATCTGACAAGCAGAAAAATCTCTAGATATTGCCAAATGTCTGCTGGGGATTCGAATCATTCTCAGTTGAGAACAACTTGGCTAGAAACTTTAGCAATAGGCAGCACTTACCATAGTAGCAGCTTCTCTGTGAGCAACGGACTTTTCTTTTGTGAGATGGAAAATTAGGAGTGTGTTTAATGCTAGTGGATGTCCAGATGTTGACACTGTCTTTTGGGGATAGTGCACTTGTTTTATCTACTCTTGATGATCTGTCCACGTCACAAAATCTCTACATTTGAGATCTGGTATGTGAACCCCATTTCCCCCAAAGTTAATAGTTCAACTTTTTTTCAAGTGTTTCTTATGGGATACATGGTCATGGAATAAAAAGATCATAGTTAGTAATCATTTGTTTATTATTTTTTTGGAAACTTTGACCAGCAGGGAAGTATGAGGATTTTGAGAAATCACCAGAGTACAGTGAAAGTTGCCAATAAAAATGTAAAATAATACAGATGTTGTTATGAAGCAGAAACATGTTATGTTTAAAATAAATCAGTATCCTTAACTATTAGTAAGAGAACTTGAGTTTTTTAAAAAGAACAATGGTATTATAATTTTATTATCTTTTTCCTACACATCTGGAATTTTGAAAACTTTTTGAATAAGAAAACCCCATTAGATTATTTAAGTCAGTCTTGAGTTTAATTGTAGTTTTGAGAATATATGGAAATTTTCTGCCTCGAATCTCTTCTTCTTTTATAGAATCATCTTAATTTTTTGAAATAATTTATCTGTGAATTATTGCCTGCTATATGTAGGTGAAAATCAGAGAGGCTATAAATTTTGTTTTAAATCACACATTACTTTTCTATAACTATGAAATTTGAAAAAATAGAGACAAGTATAAAAAAGAAAATACAACCCTTTCATTTAATGTCCACAGTACTATCACTCCCCCTTCAGCTCACTAATACTACTCAAATATTCAAGCCACCAAATTCAATTGATTAGACCCCTGAAACAACTTAATAAAATGATGTAATTCAGACCCTTGGGAAAGGTACCTAGTGGGGTTGGTGTGTACCTGCTTTTATGCCTTTTTGAAGTTCAAAGCATATTTTAAAGAAACCAGTTAATTTTCTTCAGTGAATTCTATTTCTTTCTCTTTTTAAAAAAATATATTTTATTGATTTTTCACAGAGAAGAAGAGGGATAGAGAATTAGAAACATCGATGAGAGAGAATCATCAGCTGCCTCCTGCACATCCCCCACAGGTGATGTGCCCGCAACCAAAGTACATGCCCCTGACTGGAATCGAACCCGGGACCTTTCAGTCCACAGGCCGACGCTCTATCCACTGAGCCAAACCAGCTTCGGCCAGTGAATTCTATTGTATTTCAATGTCAGCTTCTCTACTGGGAATTGTTTATAGCTTGGCAATATGGCCATTGAACTTTATTTACTTTTGAAAAATTAAATTATCTGGGTGTTATAGAGTTAAATTTGAGCCCAAATTGCCAGTAATATTTCCTTCATACCATGCTACCTGTACAGGTAATTTTTCTCTTCAAATTTTGCTTTATATGAATGGATAGTTGACATATTTTTTCTGCTGCATCCTATGGTACATAAATTCAATTAAGAAATAAAACCAAGAAAACACACATTATCAAATTAATTATGTATGACCCAAATGCTTAGGAATGAAAAATTTAGCCTTAGTCCCATTCATATTGCATGGGCAGCTAACAACTAGTCCTAGTTTCCTAATGTACCTCTTCATGAGCTAAAAAAAAAAAAAAAAAAAAAAAAAAAAAAAGGGCCATAATGAACTTATGTTCCATAACACATCTCTGATGTTTATAAATATTTTACATAAAGTCAATTAATGGAGTTAAACTCCTACAACCAGATGATGAGACCTGACAGATCCCATCTTTTTAAGGCAACAGTTGAAAATGGCTAATTCAAAGGCATCCTAAATTATTTATATGTAAGTTAAAAATTTTAATGTCCTAATTTTGTTTGTTTTTTCTCATTTTCAGTAAAGAACCAGGTTCTTTTAGGTCAGATAACAAGTTGTAAGTATAGTTATATGAGATATCAACTTATTTCCAGATATTGGGATATGGAATTCCCCATAAAGCATGCTCTGAAGCATGGGCTAGTATAAATTTGAGGACACCAAACCTAGGAAAGATGTGGGTTCAGTTCCGATGTTGGATGTTTCTAAGGTAAGGTGATCTGGCTGCTGGTTGAGAGGGTTAGTCACTGGAAGGACAGACTTTGTGGTCATAGATGATGAGTCCCTCAGAGAAAGACCTCAGGCAGTAGCTGTGGGCCTAGAGAAAGCAGCAACCATCATTCAAGGGACACAATTGGCTAGAGTTGAGAATAGGTAGGGACTGCAGGAGAGCTTCATGCTGTCCCAATGGAGAACCCGGAGGGTAAGGACGATTGCTATAATGGGAATTAGAATTATGATGGGAATTATGCTTGGGTAGCGCTGTCTCCTCCTGGTGGTAGGATTTGGTACTCCATGGCCACGTTGTTTCAGAACCTGCACATCATTGAGCCTGCAATACCAATCCAGCTACAGAAGGCTGAGAAAGAGGGAAGCTGACACCTTTCAATCGATTGGTCTTTGATTCTATAGTTCCATAACTGTAAATTATTTTTATGTGTGTATGGTTAAGTTTCTCAACTGTCTACAGAACATAGTAGTTATGAGCACTGACTCTGGAGCCAAATTTCTGGGTTCAGAATGGGCCCTTGAACAAGTTAGTTGACCTCTCTGCAGTTCAGTTTTCTCATCTGTAAGTTGGGCATAATAGTCTCTACATCATTAGCTTGTTACGAGGTTTAAATGAGTTAATATTTGTAAAGCTTTTGGAACTGCAGATGGCACAGAATATGAGTTTTCTATTCTATTATCAAAACTAAAAATAAAACTTTAATGTATTATGGGTATAGTCATGATACAAAACCAAATACTATAGCCACCACAATGATTTAGCTAAACATAGCTGTCAAGAGAGTCATGCTGCATTTTTGCAACAACCTGGCTTTTTCTTGGTTAAAACAAAAATGTGATCTGCTAGAGCAACTGCACCATAGTGTCAGGGAAGGCTCAGAGCAGAAACTGAAAGATGTGAGGTCAAGCTGTCATCAGGTTAGCTGCCTTGCACAAGCCACTTACCCTTTCTAAACCTCAGTTCTTCCTTCTGTATAATGAGTCATATTTATTTCATAGGGTTGCCATCAGAAGTATTTTAAAAGTGCATAGAGAAAGCCTTTACACTGGGAAGGGTTGTGGGGGGAGATAAGAGATCAACCGAAGGACTTGTATGCATGCATATAAGCATAACCAATGGACGCAAGACACTAGGGTGTTGAGAGCATGTGCAGGGGCAGGGGGCAGTAGAGGAGGCTGGAGGAAGATCAATGGGGGAAAAAGGAGGCATATGTACTACTACTTGCAATACTTTAAACAATAAAATAAAATTTAAAAAGAAATAAATAGAAATAAATAAGTAGATAAAAGTTGTAAAAATGTGATCTGTTCTTCTATAAATGAATTAAAGCAGCAATGCACACACAATTTATTTTAAAGAAAACAAAATATTCTCCTGTTCCTGTCACTATAAGTGTTTATAGGCTGCCCTTATTTAGACAGACAAGATGTCCTGGTGTATCTTTACTAGATCATGTGCTAGCAGAAATGGATTTATACTGAGCCATTTTTAAAAATCTGGTTGCCCTCGTTAGCAGTCTCATTTATTTTCAAGGTGATTGGCTTGAGTTAAGGGCCTATTCCATGACCTTGAAGCAAAGAACAGTTAATTTATATAGCTAAATATTGCTTAGCACTTGTATCTCAGCCATAAACCCAGGTAACCTGAAAAATTAACTACATTATTTTGCCTGTGGACTTTTCACACATACAAATAAAAGAAACATTTTTTTCTCCCTCTTCTTTTTAATGTAAGAACCCATGTACTGCAGATTATATTTTCTAATTGCCACAGTAATATATTCAGTCCCAAATGTTCTCAAGAATCATGACACACTCCTATTGAGAGGTGAAATCTATTTCTCCTTTGAACCTCAGCAGAACTTTGGGGCTGGCTCCACAAATAGAATGCAGTGGAAGTGACACCCATGACTTCCAGCGCCAGGTCATAAGTAGTGTTATGGCTGTGCCTGGTTCTATCTCTTCGGCACACACCCCCTTGAGATCCAGCCACCATATTGTGCAGAAGCCTCAGGCACACGAGGACACCATGTGTTTCTTCCTGACCCAATCTGAAACCTCCTGCTGGAAGCCAGCACCAGCTGCCGGAAATGTTAGTGTACTAATCTCCAGAAATTTCCATATCCTGGTCCTCAGCCTTTGAGCAGCCCCAAATTGCAGAACTCCGAGCAAAACAAAAGTAATTGCTTAAGGTGCTAAGTGTGGGGATGGTTTGTTAGTCAGAATGGGAGAACTGTAACCCCAGGACTTCCTATTCTGCAGATGCAGATGTGTATGGTTTTTGCTTGAGGGAACAGTTAAGAAGACCTTGGAATCAAAAGTTAGAACAGGATCAGGGCCCAGAGAATACAAGAAGGGAGGCTGTTGTCCAGCCACAAAGGAGTAAAATTCCCAAGCTACAAGAATGAGAGCTAGGAGTTCTGAGAGCAGTGGAGATGGTGTTCCAGTCCCAGCTAGGCTTGGAGGAAGGGCAGGATCTCTGACAGGCTGGCAGTGTGTGGTCCTGTGGACCAAATACTAAGCTCAGTGGTCTTGGGCTCTTATGTTCCCTTATGGTGTGTGTGTGTGTGTGTGTGTGTGTGTGTGTGTGTGTGTGGTGGGGGAATGGTAAAATAAAAACCAGTTGTATTTAGATGGACCATAACTGCCAGAGCAAAGATAGGTGGCACAGTTGCAACCACATACTAAAAAATATCCTTGGAATCCATGTAAGCACCTGGGACACTTGTCTGGAGTGTGTGTATATATATATACTCTTCATCAGTATAAATTCTGAGAGTACACACACACTGAGTGGCCAGATTATTATGCATTCAGAGGTCATAATAATCTGGCCTCTCTCTCTCTCTCTCTCTCTCTCTCTCTCTCTCTCTCTCTCTCTCTATATATATATATATATATATATATATATATGAAAATTGTTAACCATTTGTTATAGTATCATTTGTTGACTAGTTAATTTGCTGGTTAATTCTTTTCTTTATTGATTTGAAATATTATTTTATCATATACCAGATATTTTAATATATTTGATTTTTCTCTGTTTCATTAATCCATCTGTCTAGATTACCAAAGTAATTCCACTTTAGTAATTATATGTTGATAATTATTTTAATATCTTGTAGAGAAATGTCTTGTCATTATTTTTTCCAGAAGTTTCTTGGCTTTCTCATAAGTGTATTCTTCCAGGCAGGCTTTTTGGTGAGCTACTTCTTCACTCCTCCACCCCAAAAAACTCTTTAGGCATTTGATTGTGATTGTTTTGCTTGCAAATAGTTCAATATGGCAGATTGAACACAAAAATCACTTTAACTCTTCTTTTCCCCAGAATCCCATTAAATGAGAGTAAAGAAAAGTGTAAAGAAGCTATACCAGTAAATAGACAATAATAAAAATGTGATAGGAAACAACAGTGACAAAATGTGGGAAGCTGATAGGCAGATAGATGGGAGTTAAATGACTTAACAGACAGAGAAAGCTGAATCCTAAGGTGGAAGTTGGGAAAGGGGAGTCATAACCTAATGTACATCGCAGAACCCTCCAAAGGAGCAGGATTTGGCAGGTGGAAGAATTGGTTGAAAGTCTGTTGAACAATTTAGTCCCTCAATCTCCCTTCCAAATGTAGTCAGCTGAGCAAACATCCCTTCCCCATTCTGGCAGGAGACTTGAGGTTTATTCTATAAAGAGGATAAGCAGATGATCTTTGAACCAGACAATACTAGGCACAGCTCAAACAGAGACCAAGTAGAAAACACGGGGATTAAGGTGAATCTGATATATGGGACTTGAGATCTCCAGCCTTCTTCCCTCACATGGCTCAACATTTTGGCAGCCAGACATGTACATTATATGTGAGAGGTCAGAAGCATCTTCTCTGGAAACCTAACTTCCAAGAGAAAAGAGCACAAGATACTCAAATCAGAGGTCTTTCAAATATCACCGTGGAGAGAAGCATTGTTGACAAGCACCCCCCAGAGCTTCCTGTCGTCATTTTAGTGTCCCACTTTTAATATGATCAGATGGCCAAAGACTGCCAGAGATTTATGTAAAAAGGAAAAAACAACTTGAAATGCAAATATAAATGGAACGAAAGGTCCATAATAACTACTATTAATGTCTTCAGAGAAGATATAAATCCACGAAGAAGTGGATACTGTAAAAAATAAATATTCAGTGAATACAAAACCTTAGGCATTAAAATTATGATAGCACAAACTGTTGGGAGGTAACATCAAAGGGATCCCTCCCCTCCCAGAAAATAGATTAGAAAAAAAAAAGATTTTAAGAAATAGAGGCTCATCTAAATTGTTCTAGAATAATTGAAGTTCTGTGAATATAAGCCAGATAACAGAGGGAAGGAAATCATTAATAAAATAATTCAACAATTTCCCCAGAATATCCTGATAAGTGTCTGGAACACTGTTAATACATTGGAGAGTTGCAGATGGAAGTGTACATAAGGTGGGGGTAAAGAATCTTCTTCTTCCATACTTAATGTAATAGATAATAATTAGAAAAATTAGAAGTAGCAACATATGCCTATTAGAGTGACTGTGGGAAAGGAAAAATTGGAGTTGGGAAGACAGGTAATGTTTGTAATAAACTAATTATGGACTTTGTTAAAATCTGTGGAAGTACCATGCCTCTTGAAGATATGTAAATGTATAGATTAGACAAAAGTGAAAATGCATCTAAAGCAAAGAATTTAAAGTTCAATAGATTAAAGATACTTAAGATTGCCTGGCCGATGTGGCTCAGTGGTTGAGTATTAACCCATGAACCAGGAGGTCACGGTTCGATTCCTAGTCAGGGTACAGGCCAGAGATGCAGGCTTGATTCCCAGTAGGGGCATGCAGGAGGCAAGGCAGCCAATTGATGATGTCTCTCTCATCAATGTTTCTATTTCTCCCTCTCTCTGAAATTAATAAAGCATATTAAAAATACTTAAGATTGATTCTTGAGATGGCATTTGCATTAATAAGATTATTAATGGTAAATCCAATTAGCTTATTCCATGTATGAACAAATGCCACAAAGGAAAAGAATGTCCTTTACCCAATCACATGCATTTCCTTTTTAAAAATGACCTTCTGGAAGCTAGCCTGATTAAATAAACAAGAGCTGCCACTCCTCAATTTATAGCACATCATAGAGTGAGGGGATTGTTTCTCTTTACCCTTTGGTTCCTAAGAGTCATATCAATATTTGTGATATATTAAGCCTCTCCGGTAAAAGATCAAACATTTCAGAATTTGCCTCAGAGGGAAGGCAGGGGAGGATGGGTAGGTGAGACGCAATCAACCAATAAACTTATATGCATGTATGCATAACTCATGGACACAGACAATACTGTGGTGAAGCCTGGGTTGGGGCTGTGAGTGGGGGTGGGCTAGAAGATATAGTAAATGAAAAAGGGGACATATGTAATACTTTCAACAATAAAGATTTTCAAAAAATTACAGTGTTTGTTTCTTCCACAATCAACTTGTTTGGAATAGCAGGAATCTAAATTCATTCTCTCATATGTTCCAGTCTCCGGAAGCTATGGTCAGCTAGATCATGAAGATGTGTTGTGGTTGTTTTCATCTTTTCTATTGAATAGATTCATTAGTCCTGCACCAGAATTTGGAGTTAACCTCCAGTGTGCACTTTTCCCCCCCTTTCTTTATTGATTAAGGTATTACATATGTGTTCTTGTCCCGTGCACTTGCCATGCAAGTACCTAACCCTTGTTAAGCAGATGTTTTCATTTCCATATAAAGGAGATAGTAATAGTAATTCCAATACAGGGTTTTTGAGGGGGTTAGATGAGATAAGTAGGTAAAGGGCTTAGCACAATGACTAGCACTAGATGAGAAGTCACCAAGTGTCAGCTGTTGTTATCATTTTTACTCAGGAGAACAGAGTTGTCAATAATAAGCATTCATATTTGTGTTTTACACATTTACAAATGAAAATAACTTTAACCCAATAGGAGCCTTTGTATATAGTATTCTGCATGTGGGGTTTTCTCACCCAGTCTAGGAGGTAAATGGTAAATTGATCCATTTCTATTCTCTTTCTGAAACTAAATGTATCAAGCATGGTGATTTCCATACTTACTTTCATCCATTTGAATCTGTACAATTCCAAAGAGTTTGTGATATCAAGGGTAGGCACAGGCTTAAGAAAATGTTACTTTTCAGACTTAGAATTTAAAAATGAAATTTGTTTTAAATCCCGAATCTCTTCAGGAAATTGGTAGGGAAACTGTGTTGAGATAGCCACTGATTTCTAATTCTCAGCAGATACAAAAGAATTGATCTTACTTTATCTAGAAAACCACATTATTAAACCTGGCTATTATTTGTATATTCAGAGCATAAAGTAGTGCTAAAGATTTAGCCTTGTGAAAACTTTATTCTTTAATTGGTAAGGCTTTGGTCATGAAAAAAAAAAAAAAAAAAAAAAAAAGAGAAAATAATCGTTTCCCATTTCAGGCTTTTCCAATCACTTTTCCCCATTTTTTTCTTGCCTGGGGAACAAATGTTGAAGCACAAATATCGGTGCTTTCATATTTCTTAATGTTAAATTATTAAAAGTGCACTTTAATTCAACGGCCATCATTTCTCAGGAAAAAAATTCCCAATACAAATGTAAAGAATAAAAGCTCATTAAAGACATTAATCTTTTGTTTCAGTTTCTTCTTTGTTCCATTGCAATTGCACAAAGACACACAAATTAAGAAATTTGGGGTTAGGGGCAGCTAAGTTGAAGATTTCTCTAGAATGCTTTCTTCCTTTAATAAGTCATGGAAATTCAATGCAAATACTGTTGTCACAATATCTATGTGCGAAGTCCAAATTTTAGCACAGTTGTCAGGAAATTCTGAAGGTTCTGCAGCCCAATTATGTGGGTGTTGTGGCCTGAATGTAATTTTTCTATTCCTCCTTCCCTTGTAAATTCATATCTTCAATGCAGTACTGTTCATGTGGTAAAGAATGTGTCATAGTTTGCCCAGGGTACGTAATGTGGCCAAGTTCTCATTGCTCCTAAGAATTTTAACTAGGCATTTTCTGACTTTTGATTGCTCACCCTTTAAACAATTTTGCATTAATGCATACCATACTGAATATCAGATTTTAAGGTGAAGAAGAAACCAAGGATGATGATATTTATAAACACATGGCATCCACAGAAAACAGTTCAATAAGAACAGGTTTGCTGTTTGAATAACTACACTTTTTAGGGCAGTCAGCTCATCCTTCTAAGCATGACAAGAAGAGAAGGAAATATCTTTATATTATTTTTAAAAAAATAAAGGCTGTTAGGCTTGCCTCATTTATCATTCAGCTACAAAATGGAAACTTGGCCTTTGTCCACTCACAATTCTAATTTTTTCAAGAAAACGTGCACATATTTGAACAAGTTTCGCCTCTTCTAAGTGGTTAACACAAAGTGCTAAGTTTTTAGAACATGGAAACAATTTCAATAAAATGAGAAAAAAGTTTAATCTGGAGACACATACCCTTAAATAATGGGGATTTGGAGGAGGATTGGGAATCGAGAGAGATCAGAGATCTCCACAAAACACAGTTAAAATAAAACAAATCCCAATGTGGTACAAGTGAAATTGATGTGAACATAATTAGTTAATTTAATGGATTTAAGAAATACATTTTCTGAACAACTGTAGGAAAATATGATTGCTGTGTAATAGAATGATTTTTTTTTCTGTTTCTTAACTGAGTTCTTTTCCCACCTCCTCAACCCTGTCCTTTTCTCCTACTCTCCCTCTATCCCTTCACCCCCATTCTCTATTCCATTTTTTCCAAGTGGCACAGAGGTAGCTAGAGATAGTTGTCCTAGCTGCGTGTCCCTTCTACCTTCTTCCTTTTCTTGCATAAATCATCCTATTTCAGAACCCCAACTTTGTGAATTCACAATTTTGGGGGATTGGGGCTTCTCTTTGCCCCAATTCACATCTAGTCGCTATATGCTCTGTAACGGGGCAACTGGCAAAATATGGGTCGTCACCCCTTTGGTTCCCAGATCTAATAATTTAATTGGTCATTCAACAGTGATTTATTGCATATCACCATGTATCTGGCAAGTGGATTGCAGTGCCTACAGGGGTGGTGCTTTTCCAATTTACTGTGATTCTTTTGCTGTAGCTCTTCTGGGCCCTGTCCCACTACCTGGCATGGTTAGGAGGGTCCCACTCACATTGGCCATCTTGGATCCCCAGTTTTGTTCCCCAAGACTTAGGAGACTGCCAGAAGCTCTGCTCAACTTAGCTTCTCTAGTCCCTTCTTTTGGGTTGGACAGATGTCCCTAGAGAAGAAGGAACACGTACATAGCAGGCTTAATTCTTTGTGGTTCTTTCTGTTTTTAGTTCCTCGAGCTTAAAATTCTTTGCTCCCTTGTTAGCTGTTGAATGCTTTCAATCAGCTGGGGTTTCTTTTTGTTTCATTTGTTTATTTTTCTTTATTGATTAAGCCTTAATCATTAAGGTATTACTTATGTGTCCTTATCGCTCCATTGCTCCCCCACCCCACCCCCACTCCTGCCCTCATCGCCCTGTTGTTTGTGTCCATTGGTTAGGCCTATATACATGCACACAAGTCCTTTGGGTGATCTCTCCTTCCCCCCACCCTCCCCTGCCTTCCCTCTGAGGTTTGAGAGTCTGATCAATGCTTCTCTATCTCTGGATCTGGTTTTTTTATTATTAAATTATTATCTGTGTACATATACCATTGCTGCCCCCTCCCATACATGCCCTCCCTCCCCAGAGTTTTGTGTCCATTGGTTGTACTTATATGCATGTATACAAGTCCTTCGGTTGATCTCTTATCTTCCCCAGATGTCCCTACCCTCCCCGCTGTAATTTGACAGTCTGCTTGTTGCTTTACTGTCTGGATCCATTTTTGTTCATCAGTTTATGTTGTACATTCTATTCCACAAATGAGTGAGATCATGTGATATGTATCTCTCTCAGCCTGGCTTATTTAACTTAGCATAATGCTCTCCAGGTCCATCCATGCTATTGCAAATGGTAAGAATTCCTTCTTTTTTATTGCAGCATAGTATTCCATTGTATAGATGTACCACAGTTTTTTTTTAATCCACTCATCTGTTTTAAATATATTTTTATTTATTTCAGAGATGAAGAGAGAGAGAATCATCAATAATGAGAGAGAATCATTGACCAGCTGCCCCCTGCATGCCCTACACATCCGGCATGTGCCCTGACCAGGAATTGAACTGGGACCTTGTGGTTCACAGGCCAGCACTCAACCACTGAGCTACGCCAGCCTGGCTAAATCAGCTGTTTTTAAACTTAGCTTCCCTTAGGAGATGGGTGGTTCCAATGATTTAGTTTACTAGTACATTATTGAAACCCTTCACCTTTTAAGATTCATTTCCATATTTTTTATTTGTGAGATTATATCTCTGATACCCTTTCATGATAGGCAGAATTCACCATGTCTTCTGTGCAAGCAAACTTCTGGGAACATACCTGTTTAGAGAGTGTATCCATTTTATAATAACTTGGTAAAGCCCGAGGTATTGTATAAAGGACATGTATAAAGCACAGTAGTTATCTCAAAACCATGTTTATGTTCACAGTGCCTAGTGTTGATGCTCAATAAGTGTTGATGTAAATAGCAACTCATGTGAATTTCATGTTTATAAACTCAGTGTCTCAAGTAAAAATCATTTAATAGCCATTCTCCCACCACAAGAAGAGAAAAGGAAAACAAAAGCAAGGGTGGAACTTATGTGTCTCTTTTAGGACGCATGAGATAGGGACATTTTTAAAGTAGCTATCTTCTTTGGTTTTGTCAAAAGAAGGATGGGGAAATAGGAAGAGAAGTATTGTTACCATCAAGGTTATGAAGGGAAAAGGAAGAAAAGAAATCCTTCACACAGATTTGGGGGACGATTTGCCAAAAGGCCAGCCTGTATGCATTGTTCCACCTCCGCATGTCTGCCTCTGCGCTCCAGTGGAGAAGCACATGCTACCCAAACATGTGCCTCTACCATGATACGATTGCCAGAAACCTTGCAGAGTTGGAGTTCAAACCCATTTGGACAATTGTTCTTAGAGGTATCCATCTTAATACTTATGTTTTCTAAGTAGATATTTGGTCAGTGAACTTTGTAGAAATACTAGTACTTAAAAGTACATGGAAAAAGGTGCATTTTAAGCATAAGGTGTGGATGGGAAAGAATTAAGCAAATTTCAATATTTCCTCCCAGTGGAAATTCGTTTACCAGATAAGAAAAATTGCCTTGTTTGCAGTAGATTAATTATTGTAGATTGCATAAGCATATGCAATTTGTGTGGCATTCTTAATCAAGTAGTATGAAGAAATTTATACCACAAACAGAATGTTGCCATGAAAAATCATTGCCAGATGTATATATTTTATTCACCTATTTAATTGTGAAGCAAGTAGGAAAACCATGAATAAAGTTAAAGATTGAGAATTTGTCTTTAAAATGGAAATTTTTATAGTCTCAGAGGATTCATACCAATTGTACTATTCTCTTATAAAGTATGTTAAGGAATACAGGTATATTATACCCATGTTTACAATTTTATTCTTGTCCTATTCTAATTTTCTTTCTTTATATTTTCCCTTATAAAGTCAAAGAACATGAGCACACAGTTTCCCTCTTTTGTAAGGCTGCCCCATTCTCAGAATAGCAACAGTACGCCTCAATAATGTTCCTAAATTCAGACTTTCTGGTCAAAGCGAAATAAAGCAATACCTGTCATTCATATGGGATCAGTAAGTCACGGAAACCATGGTGTGACAGTCTCTGAAACTACTCCTAAAATAATGGGGGCAGCAGGCTTCACCATCATCTATTCATTCAGCAAACTTTGTGTTTAAGAGAGAGAGAGAGAGAGAGAGAGAGAGAGAGAGAGAGAGAGAGAGAGGAGAGAGAGAGAGAGAGAGAGAGAGAGAGAGAGAGAGAGAGAGAGAGAGTATAAAGGAAGCCTACAAGCCTTACAAACCTCAGCACACCTGCCTTATATTGTCCCCAAAAAGCCTGAGAGGTAGGTGATACTATTACCTCCTTAGACTCAGGGAAGCAAGGCTTCTGAAAAGTGTAATATCTCATCCACAGCAAAGACATGAAAGAAGAGAAGCAGAACACAAACTCTAGAATCTCTGCTCTCTCCACTGGACCACACTGGTTTTAGTTGTGAGGCAGGGCACAGATGGTCCTAATGTGTAATGAACCCCTCCAGTGTAACACACAAAAAAAATAATAATAATGCCAACCCCTAAAATATGTGCAAAAACATCCCATTATATTTTACAGTTTTCCCAAGGTAACTATTGTTTAGTTATCTATACTAATAAAAGAGAAACATGCAAATTGACTGTACCTCTGTTACATCCACAAGCCACACCCACCAGACAATCAGGAGCGAGTATGCAAATTAACCCAACCAATATGGCTGGGGCCACTGAGCAAGCAGGAGGCTTGGGTTTCCCCAGCAATGGAGGAAGCCAAGCTTCTCTCCTGCCCTAGCCAGCCCTGGCCTCCACTCAAGGCTACAAAGTTTCAATTATAGAAGATAAATAAATCCCAGACACCAGGGCTTTTGCTTGGATAGCTGGGGAATGTGGCCAGCCTGTACCTCAGGCCGTCCCATGCCCCAAGGAAACCCCCACCCTGATTCGGGACACACTTCAGGGCAAACCAGCTGGCCCCCACCCATCCACCAGGCCTCTAGCTTATCTTAGCAAAGAGTAATATTCAAATTGACCATCACTCCAACACACAAAATGGCTTCCCCCATGTGGACACAAGATGGCCACCACAAGATGGCCAGCAGCAGAGAGCAGTTGAGAGGGACCAAGACTGCAAGGGAGAGTAGTTGTGGGTGATCAGGCCAGCAGGGGAGGGCAGTTAGGGGCAATCAGGCTGTCTGGCAGAGGAACTGGTAAGCATCAATTAGGCTGTCAAGGGAGTGGTTAGGGGGTGATCAGGCTGATAGGCAGAAGTGTTTAGGGGCAATCAGAAAGGCAGGCAGGCGAGCAGTTGGGAGCCAGCAGTCCTGAATTGTGAGAGGGATGTCAGACATCCCTCAAGGGGTTCCCAGATTGGAGAGGGTACAGGCTGGGCTGAGGGACACACCCCCGTGTATGAATTTTGTGTACTGGGCCTCTAGTAATGAAAATATTAGTAAGCAAATAATTTCTTCCCCTCTCTTTCTCCTGCATTACTGTTGTCATAAGCACATACTTTCTTTTCCATTTACGTAGTCTGGTACTGCTCAGTGTAGGAAAATGTTATTCTCTGTGCAGCAGAGGTTCTCAAATAAGTTTTATAGACAACTAAGTGGCCTTGGAATAGTGTGCAAAATGTTGTGTCTACAGGCAGCTTTCTTGGGTGAAGCCTAGAGCTTTTGTGGTCACACACATTAACACAACCACTGCTATAAAATATTCGGAGTGCTAGAAGTTCCTAAAAGTGGGAGAGGAGATTGAAGAATAAAGAAAAGAGAAAGTTCCACAAATTGCTTTTATAAGAGAAATGCAAGACACTCCACTCATCTGATTTTAAATTAACAACAAATATTATGAATTATACTCAATAGCTATAAAAAATAAAGATAACTTCTACTAAATTATACTTATACAAATTTTCCTCTGTACCCAGCACTATTCTAAGTAATATAATTATATATATAATATATAATTTAATCTTCACAAGAACCTAATGAAGTTAGTATTATTTTTTCCATTTTATATAAGATACAAAATATTTTATAAATAAAAATATATCACAGTTCTATATTACTATAGTACATAATAGCAAAAGACAGAAGAGGGGAAGGGAAAGAAAGTGAAACAGGAAGGAAAATAGAGCATAGCAGGGATGATGGATGAAAGGGTAAGGAAGAGAAATCTAATACTGAAGTATTGTTGAAAAAAAAATAGAAGTCATAACTATGTATAGACTGGTGTGACCAGAGCTGTAAAAACACAATTCTGCTACTTGCCAAAGCCATGTGCATGAACAGATTAATCATTTTAGAAGAAAATGGAATATATAAACCATTAGATTAAAAACATGTATAAACACTGTCAAAATTTATTAGGAGAAGTGTTTGAATTTCAGCCTAATATTTGGAAGTACAGACATTTTTAAATGTTCTCTTTTCTCCATTTGATAGAGAAAATCCTTATTCACACATTGTGGAAACAGACTGAGAAAATAGTAGTTCATTGAATAAACACCCATTTTCCACCTGGGCTTTTGGACATTAATTAATGGTCCCTTATGGTTTGCCTCATACATTGGTGAAATTAAGCCAAGAATTGCACAGAGACCACAGATGAATGCTAGTCCATCCTTCCTTGCTTGCCAAGTCTGCCATGAAATTAAAACTGAACTGTCATAATTGGAAAGTAAGTTATCTATATTTTACCAAAATGCTCTCAATATGTGCTAGTATACATTATCCCTATATGCTACCTGAGATAATAAACATACTATTGTAGGAATTTCAACTGGATTCTTTCTGCTCTTTCACAGAAAATTCAGGAATGCAGCAAATGCATTTAGCGCAGGGAAGTTTGCAGGATTTTCCTATCAAATTTAAAAAGATTCATTATGTGAGAAAGAATGGAGGATTTAGGCTCAGTGTCAGGTTTCTCATTTATAATATTTTTCATCTTTAAAAATGTTGAGAGAGAAGAGATAAACTGAAGAACTTACATACTTACATGAATAGCCCATGAACACGGGTGATAGGGTGAAGAAGGCGTTGGGGGTGGGTAGGGCCTGGGAGGAGGAGATAAAGGGAGGGAAAATGGGAGATATCTATAATACTATCAAGAATAAAAATATGTTTTTTAAATGTGGAGAAAAAAGTGGATTTGAGATTAAAATTGACTTTGTTTTTCTATCTTTATTCTCAGTGATCAGAGTGACCATAGGATGTATCTTTTTCGAGTGTTTTCAATATGTTTGGTATTTGTTGCATTAGGTCTCCCCTACCTCACTCTCATCACCCTAATGCATGGTCTGGTCTACAAGACTGCAGGGACATTGTGTTGTACAACTTGGGGGACCAGGGTGGCAGCCACTTGTCAGTTTCTAAGTGAATTGTCTCACTTATGGAACCAATTGCTTCTTAATAATTAATTCAGATTAAGTGGCTATCAAAGATCATCATTAAATATCTTGAATTAACTCCAAGTGACCAAATTCCCCCCCCCCCAAATTTAAGCATATGTATTTCAAAGACAGAAAGGGAACTTGCTTATTCACTGTTCTCTTTATGTTCGCTTATAAAAAAAATACCTACTCCCTATTTGCCTGTTCCTTCTCATTGGACATAGACTATTGTCACAATCAGCTCATGAAGCTGTCAGCGGGTCTCTGGAGACCACTTTATGATGTCAAAGTAAAGGCAAAGCAACGTTGATGCAAATCCCACAGTTATTAACAAAACCAGCAGAACTCATTTTAAATGACTTTTACAGTTGAGATCCCCTCTCTGGACTCGTCCCCACTGCTATGTTTCCATTTCAAAGTCACATCTTTGTTAATAATATAATGGGATTCTGAATTCACATTGCTTGTGTTTTTGTTAACTCTTGGGAATACTCATGCTAGAGTTCCAATTTCCCCTGGGCATATTAGAAAACCACAAACTATTTAAAAGGTTTTTAATATTGGTTAGATATTTTGTAGATTACAGTGCTATATTATTCCATCAAAGTTTAAAATCTTTCCTTGAATTGGGGTATTGAGTAAAAGAGAATTCAGTTAAAGGTACATCACTAAAATATTTACAGATAAAGAACATTTGAATTAGGATGTCTAACTTTTACTCATTCTCCCAAATAGAACATTTATTAGGAGTTTACCATATGCCAACCATTAACTGTATTTTAATAGAAAGAAGAGAATATTGCAAAGAAGGATAAAGTATAACATGATACTCAAGGAGTTTATGAGTGAGGGAAATCCAATGTGCCCAATGAGATTAGAAGCCCAAAGCATGTGGGAATCAAACTGAGATGATCCAAAGAAGAACATTCAGGAATACATGTTCACATGATTTGAAACATTTAGAACATGTACAGAAACCTTTCTTTCCAGGACTTGATTGAAGTTAACAGAATGTTTTCTTACCAACATATAGTAATCACTAGAGGCCCAGTGCATGAAATCCATGCATGCGTGTGTGTGTGTGTGTGTGTGTGTGTGTGTCCCTCAGCCCAGGCTACACCCTCTTCAATCTGGGATCCCTTTCACAATCAGGACTGCTGGCTCCTAATTGCTTGCCTGCCTGCCTGATTGCCCCTAACTGCTTATGCCTGCAAGCCTGATCACCCCCTAACCACTCTCCTGCTAGCCTGATAGACACCTGTTACCCTACTAGCCTGATTGTCCCTAACTGCCCCCCCCCCCTTAAGGCCTGGCTTAAGGCCTGGTCACTGCTACTGCCCTCCCCTGCCACCCCGGTCACCCCTAACTGCCCTCCCCTGCAGGCCTGGTCACCCCTAACTGCCCTCCCTGATGGCCTGATCACACCCAACTTCCCTCCCTTACAGGCCTGGTCCCTCCCAACTGCCCTCCCCTGCAGGCCATCTTGTGGTGGCCATCTTGTATCTACATGTGGGAAGCCATCTTTGATCACATGGATGCAGCTATCTTGTGTGTTGGAGTGATGGTCAATTTTCATATTACTCTTTTATTAGATAAGATAATCCTTCAAGTGACTTTCAGAATTGACAAAGTAGCCTCAAAAGACTACAAGCAGCTTAGTCCATACTTCTAGATCTGTAACTCTTGGGTATATTGACTCTTCATCTGTGGTTTTTCAATGAACAGTTCCCCAGACTCTCCTACTGGCATGTATTTCCTCTTGGAAAATGCCAGGTAGAAGAAAGCATTCTCCATTCCGTTAATGTGTTGTTAACCTTTTGACCCATCCTGCCTGGAATCATACTCTCCATCTGCCTCCTTCTAAATTCAAAGAGGAATGGGACCCTACTCCATTTGCTGGTATAAGAAGTCACCATCAATACCCCATGCTCTTTCCTACATTTACTTGGCAATTCCCCCAGTGGTTTATACAATGAATCCCAAACAAAATTACTCTGGATTGCATAAGTTTGTAATGGTAACCAATAGTATTTAATGTACTTTTTTCTAGCAGCCTTCCATACAAACCCAAGAACTGCTGTGGGTGGACATTGGCAGAAGTGGGCATAATGAATAAATTGAAGGTTTCTGGGGACCCAAAGAATTGACTGACCCTGGAGTGCAAATTAGGAAGGGCAATTTATGAATTTATTTATTCCTTTCACTGAATATCATGTTCCTGTTTCTCTTCTATCCCCATATTTTTGCCTTTTATTTTTAAAAACGTATTTTTATTGATTTCAGAGAGTAAGGAAGAGGGAGAGATAGAAACATCAATGACGAGAGGAAATCATTGATGGGCTGCCTCCTGCATGCCCCCTATTGGGGATCAAGCTCACAACCCAGACATGTGCCCTTGACCAGAATCCAACCTGGGACCTTTCTGTCTTCAGGCCTATGCTCTATCCACTGAGCAAAACTCACTGCGGCTAGATTTTGGCTTTTTAAAGAAAGGATTTAAAAAAAGGAAACAACAACCTTTGAGCCCGACTCTTTGACTCTACTTTCCCAGACTCCTTATTCCTAAGACAGTCTGCAGTCTCGACCTCTGACACTCCAGTCTCTAAAATGCATTGGATTTTTGTGACTATCATCTCTACTATATTCCAGGGAACGGCTGTTGTTCACATGCCTTTGGTTTTGGCTAGGTGAAACCTTCCTTTGCAAATATATATTATAATGAGTGTTCCACTCGGTAAAGATGGAAGCCATCAACTGCATTAGAAACCAGTTAGATGGGCTAGGAAGGGGATGGGGTGGATGCCAAAGGAAGAGACAATAGTGAATGAAGACAGGGAAAAAATGTTGGAAAAGCTTGACACAAAAAATTACAGGAGTTAATTATGGCTGAAAGACTTTGGAAGTGGTCATTAGGAGGTCTTTAAGATGTAAAAAATGATAGTATCCAATTCTGGAGGAGTGAAAGGGCATTAAGCATTGCTGGAGGCAGTGTCAATTTGTATGGCTCTTCTGGCAAGAATCTAGAGTTTGACAAGAGTCTTAAAAATATTTATACCATTTGGCTCGATATTATAGTTCTTGGAATATAGCCTAAAAATATCTCTAAATTTTGAAGAAAAAAAAAGAACTTTATGTATAAAAATTTCTTCTAGTATTGATTGCATAAGTAAATAATTGGTGAAAACCAATATGACTAACAATAGACATGTGATTAGTTTTAAACATTAATTGCTGTTACTTGATTGAATATTAGATAGCCAATGAAAAGGATTTAGAAGGCCATCTATGATAATAAAAGTGTAATATTCTAATTAGACCAGACAGTTGAACAACCTTTCGTATGTCATTCCAGACATCCTTCCAGATGAAACCGCAGTGACAGGGGCGAAGGCAGGGGAGGTTAGGGGTGATCAGGCAGGCAGGTGAGTGGTTAGGGGTGACCAGTCAGGCAGGTGAACCATTAGGGGTAATCAGGCAGGAAGGCAGAGTGGTTAGGGGCAATCAGGCATGCAGGTGAGTGGTTAGGGGCATCAGGCAGGCAGGCAGTTAAGGGTACTCATGCAGGCAGGAGAGTGATTAGGGGTGATCAGGAAGGCAAGGAGAATGGTTAGGAGTGATCAGGCAGGCAGGCAAGCAGTTAGGAGCCAGCAGTCCTGGATTGCGAGAGGGATGTCCAACTGCCGGTTTAGGCCCGATCCTGCAGGGATCCCTGAGGGATCGGGCCTAAACCGGCAGTTGGACATTGCCTTAGGGGTCCCAGATTGCAAGAGTATGCAGACTGGCCTGAGGGAACCCCCCCCCCCATGCACAAATTCGTGCACCAGGCCTCTAGTGTAATACAGAAAATGCTGTTATAAAACCATGCTACAAAAAAAGGGTATAAGATCCCATGTATGTTTCCAAATGAATAAAAACATCTATGGTAAACATTGTTGGGAAACACATCAATAGTGATTGTGTTTGAGAAGTGAGTTACAGGCTAGTTGATTTTTTTCTTTGTTTTTAACAAAGTACTTTTTTAAAAATTAAGGTATTATTTATACATTATAAAATCCACCCAGTTTTAGTATAGAGTCTGGTGAATTGATGTTTCACCACTCCAATCAAGAAGTTTCTTAATGCCCTTTCACAGTGAATCCTCTCTCCCTACCCTGAGCCCCTTGATGTTTCTGTCATTAAAATTTTGCCTTTTCTAGAATTCCACATAATGGAATCATATAGTATGTGAGACTATAGTTTTCAAGTTTTCTTTAGTTTACTTTAAAATGTTTCTTCAATGATTATATTAAAACATTGCTTAAACCTAAAACATACAAATTTCAATGATGTCCTTTTCCACTAAAGTCAAAACACGAGAGAAATGAAGAACTTGAATTACTTAAGAGAAGAGATAGTTAAAACAGAGCTGAGTTATCAAGGAGCTCATAAAATCTCCCTACTTAGAGACCATAAATAGATGCCTACTCATCAAGTGCTGGTGTAAGACTGACCTTCTTTCAAGGCTGAGATGGGAAGAAGATAACCTTGTAAAGTTTGTTTCCAACCTGATAAGAGGATGATGGAGGGAAGGAGAAAGATAAGAAGGTGCATCTCTCAGAGGAAAACTAAAGGAGACATACGTTTTCCTTGCCCTGTATTCTGAACATGGGCTATTACAAATTTAACATTCTATTTAAAAAATACAAAGCTCCTATGACCACCCACTATGTTTCTTTTTGTTCATTTTCATTTCTGCACATTAGTCCTTTAGGTTAGGCCATGTAATTGTAAGGCAAATGATTAGTTGGGTATAATTATGACCACATCGAACTCAAACCATTTTTAGTAGAATTACAGTCTTAGTTACTGTATGTAGTCATTTGATTATCTTCATGAAGACCTTTGTGCTTTAGATAAGTATGAAGTGTAGAAACAAAGTTAAATATTGAATGACAAATGCTATGTGTGCACTCACACATACATATGCATGATGTATGTATGTGTACAAAGATGGGCAAAATTCTTTTGAATTAATAAAGCTATTGTAATAATCATAACCTGCATGCCTCTTTCTATACAAACAACTGTAAACCTATTTTTGCCCACTGCTGTATATATCCATACCTTCACATCTGACAATGTTAAAGCTAAGTTGTTTTTTCTTCTCAATAACTCCCTACTACCGTAGTTTTTTACAATTTTTAATTGGCCAAAATATCCATAGCAAAATATATCATTTAAATAATTTTAAGTGTATATTTTAGTGGCATAAAGTACATTCGCATTTTTGTGCAACCATCACCATCCATCCCCAGAAATTTTATCATCTTTCCATACTGAAACTCTTTGCCCATTAAGCACTAGTTCTTATTCTTCCTTTTCCTCTAGGCCTTGGCATCACCATCCACTTTCTGTCTCCATGAATTTGACTCCTCTAAGAACTTAAATGAGTAGAATCAGACAGTATCTGTCTTTTTTGTGACTGGTTTATTTCACTCCACATCATCGAATCTTCAAGGTTTATCCATTTTGTAGCATATGTCAGAATTCCCTTCCCTATTACGCTTGAGTAATATTCCATTGTATAGCTATACCACATTTTTATTATTCATTTGTCAATGGACATTGGGTTGCTTTCACCTTTTGACTCTTGTGACTATGTTGGTTGTGTGTGTGTGTGTGTGTTTGTGTTTTTAAATTTTTTATTGATGTGAGAGAGAGAGAGGGGAAGAGAAAGGGGGAGAAACATACATGAGAGAGAACCATTGATAAGCTGCCTCCTGCACACCCCCTACTGGGGATCAAGCCTGAAACCCAGATTTGTGCCCTGACTAGGAATTGTACTGGGACCTCTGGGTGCATGGGATGATGCTCAACCAACTGAGCCACACCAGCCAGGGCTATCTCCCCTCTCCCTTCCTCTCTGAAATCAATAAAAATATATTTTAAAAAAGAAGAAGAATAAGAAAACAATAAATCAAGATGTTAGAAGATTACCCTGGCTTTGGGGCACGTATGGGAAGCAACCAATTGATGTTTCTCTCTCACTTCTCTCTCTCTCCCGCTTCCTCTCTCTTAAAAATCAATAAACATATCCTTGAGTGAGGATACAAATATATTTGTTTTCTCTTGTCTCTATTGGTTTCCATCTTTTGATGGGCACATAGAATGATGGTTGAGACCTTTAGTTCAAGCACGCACCTGCCTAAGCTTAGGTCCCATTTCAGTATTTTAAGACTTGGTTGCTCTTAAATCCTTTGTACCTAAATGCCCTCATTTGTAGAATTTTCAAAGTAATGATAAAAGTAGTGCCCATTTTACAAGGTTATTAAAACAGCTATAGAAATAAATACTATCCTGAATGTGTTTGGTACATAGTAAGTGTTCATAATTATTGAGTTAATTCCTGAGCTGTTTTACTCTAGAAATTCTGAATGTATTTTTATTATAATGATTACCATTAAATTTAAAAATACAGCCTATGTATCTTTGTTAGTTTTACAAAAAGAACTACAGTTATTTGAATCCCATGTAAGGTGAGGTCTTTAACTTGCTTTTAGTTTCCCCTCCCCTTTGTACATGCATTTCATAGTTTTTGTTGGAATTATATGATTATAGAGCCACATTATTTAATATTAAAACTATTTTAACTTGTGCACTTTTACTTTCAAGAATGATGAATTATTTTGCCTTCTGTAACATAATCATAAGTATTTGACTTACCTTGGATGTGTTTTCAATACTTACCAACAGACCTTTTAAATTTTTCTTATATTCCTTTTCCTGTATGTCTATAGTTTTTATCCAAGTGATATAACACTGTGTAGATTTGAACCTGCCTTAATCTCATTAACCATCTCTAAGAAGCAAAAAGAATAAAATAAATAATTAGAATTTAGTTAATATGCCAAAAATGTAAAATATAAATGTCTAACTTCCCTTATTTATTCACATGGTTTGAACCATACGGTTGTCTATGTTTGGGTGGTGTCCATTTGGCTATTTCTCTATGGGTGTGTCACTCTCTACATGCTTTGCTTAGAGCTGGAGTGCATCTCTTCCCTCTGCTGGGTATCATCATATTTGATTTCTTTCCTTTTTTATTGCTTCAAGTATTTTATATAGTAGTACATATATCTTCTTTTTTCCCCCATTGACTTTTCCCCAGCCTCCCCTACCCCCTGTCACATGGCCTCATCCCTCCTCTCCCCCCCCCCCAGTGTCTTGTGTCCATTGGTTATGCTTATATGCATGCATACAAGTCCTTTGGTTGATTTCTTATCATATTTGATTTCAATTACTGCATGTACCTAGGGGACTCCTATATCTGCATGTCCATTTCTGGGCTCTCTCTCTCTTTCTAGTATAATAACTCCTGGTTAAATGTTTTATCTCCACAGGTCTGTTATCCATAAGACATGTATTTCTTCTACTATAAATAATGGGATTATATTAAATTATCTCAAAGGTTTATTCCTGGAATAAAAGTCTATGATATATAGCTGCTGTTTCTTTATTATTCTGCCAATGGTGCTCTTTCAAATTGTTTTAAATGTCACCCCCTGAATTTGTTCTTTTTTTACTATTAAAGGTAGCCATTATTTATTGGAGCATACAACCTTAGTAAAATACCCATAATCTTTGATCCCCTCAAACCCACTCTGCTGCAGTTAGTGGCTTCAGTATCCAGCATTAGACTATTCACCATTTCCAGTCTTTCTTACTTACACATGCTCTCCACTCTCCAAGGCATCTGAGGACTTGCCTTTGGGTGCTGTTCAAACAGTGGAGTCATAAAAGTTGGTACTATTATAGTGTCATGAATTACCAGCTCAAGGAATGGTGGCTTTCCCTCCATTTTAATCTCTCTACCTTTCAAAGATTTTTAGTAGCAATTTACCACATGCCACTACATTATTTCTTTCTTGGTTGATACTCAGTTTACTCAGAGCATTCAAACTGCATTCTTTATCTCAGGAGTATCAGCATGAATTTAGTTCAATAGATGCAGCACGTGCTATACTACTGAGAACTCCAACAGTGAAGGGCATAACTCTCTAAAAGTATGATGACTGTTGAGCCATGAGAGTTTCTTGTTTCTGTTTACTTGACTAATCAGAACACATCTCTCTCTCTCTCTCTCTCTCTCTCTCTCTCTCTCTCTCTCTCTCTCTCTCGTTAGTCTTCCTATCTAATCCATACCAAAAAAAATTTCAGGTCTAGGTCCTTAATATACTATTTTTTTTAAATATATTTTTATTGATTTCAGAGAGAGGAAGGGAGAGAGAGAGAGAGAGAGAGACAGAAACATTAATGATGAGAGATAATCATTGATTGGCAGCCTCTTGCATGCCCACACTGGGGATTGAGCCCACAACCAGGACATGTGCCCTTACTGGGAATCAAACTGTGACTTCCTGGTTCATAGGTCGACACACAACTGCTGAGCCATGCTAGCTGGGCTAAGCTATTAATGTTACTGCTGCTACCACCATCACTTTTACTGTGAGACTGTTGCTGCAGGTCCAATTTGAGCCTCCAGAGTTTTATGGGGATTGTTTGACTCATCTTGCACTTGTATCTGTCACTTGGTGTATTAGTTTTCTATTGTTACATAACGACCTTAGCACTTTAAAACATCACCCATTTATGAGCTCACAGTTCTGTAGGTTAGAAGTCTGGATGGGCTTAGCTGGGTTCTTTGCTTAGGGTGTCACCAGGCCAAAATCAACCCGTTGGCTGGGCAGATTTCTTGTCTGGAGAGTGGAGAAGAATCTGCTTCCATACTCATTTGGACTGAGGGAAGATTTCCGTTCCTTATGATTATGGGATGGATGTCCCCATTTCCTTGCTGGCTGTCGGTGGGGATCATGCTGAGTTCTTAGAGGCCACCTGCATTATTTGCCATGTGACCCTTTTCATCTTCAAAGGGACTCCATCTTCTGTGCTTGAAATCTTTCTGACTTCCCTTCTGCTAAAAGAATTTTTATATATTTCCCCCTTAATATTTTTTAAATTGAGAACTATAATATTTTTAATATATTTTATTGAATTTTTAAAGAGATATGAAGGGAGAAAGAGGGGAGAGAGAGAGAGAGAGAGAGAGAGAGAGAGAGAGAGAGAGAGAGAGAGAGAGAGAGGAGAAAAATCTATCGGCTGCCTCCTGCACACCTACCGTGTTTCCCCGAAAATAAGACATCCTCTGAAAATAAGACCTAGCGCATGGAAAGATAAGACATCCCCTGAAAATAAGACCTAGAGCAACTTTGGGAGAAAAAATTAATATAAGACACTGTCTTATTTTCGGGGAAACAGGGTACTACTGAGGATCAAGCCCAAAACCCGGTATGTGCCCTGACCAGGAATCAAACCAGTGACCTCTTGGTGCATGGGATGGCACCAATTGGCAACCAACTAAGCCACACCAGCTGGGCTCCCTTAATATTTTTAAAGTGCAGCGAGCTCTGTGCTTCCCACACCATGGACCACAGCATCTCTCTTCACTGGAATCCAATCTTGTTCTTTGAAGAATGGGATTTACAGCATTTAGAACTTTCTGTAACTAGAAAGCTTTCAAATAATAAAATGTGTATGTATGAAAATCACCAGGAATGTCAAGATAATTATAATTGATGCAATGAAGCAAAGTCAAACTAAAATTGCATTTCCATATGATTGTGTCCTTAGAAAAATATCCATTTGTTCTCTATAATGTTGTAAAATGTGTCAATTCAAGAAGAGAACTCTTCCTGTTTTTGTGAAGCAATGCCAAAAAGAAAAGATCAATTATCCTCAAGACACATTTTGTTGAGCCTTCTCCCCACATCCTAAACACTATGTTTATGTGAGTTACACATCTGTACAATGCAGCAATTGTTTCATCTTGCCCAAACTAATAGAGATGCTAGAAACATCTGGTAGTTGATAGTTAATTCATTTTTTTCATTGCACCTTTTCTTAGGAAGCAGGGAACGCAATTCAATATGTCCCCTGAGAGAGTCTTGCATTTATGACAGGTGTGTATTTCTTAACAAGTCATTGTTTGACACTGTTGCTTCTCCTAAGCCAGCTGGAAGTACATTCATCTGGGGGGGAAAAAAAGAGAAAGAGAGAGAGAGGAGGAAAAGTGAAATTCGAAAGAAAGTTGGAGTGTCAGGTGGTTATTGCATAAAGCACCCTGTTCACTCTAGTAATATTTATTCTGCTTATTTTGTGCAATTTCCTGCAACTGCCTTTTACAAGTCTGTCATAATGATGACTTTCTCTGTTTTGAATGTTATTTAGCTGCATACTACTAATTTATTTGAGACAGTAATATGTGGAACTAAGAATTGATTCAAAGTCAGGCTTAACCTGGGAATAGACACCCCCACCCAAGCATTCAAGTATCTAAGCGTCTCAGCCCCCTCTGAGGCTCAGAAGAGCAAAAGGATGGAAGATGAGTCATTATATCCTGAATTTTCTGACCACTTCTTAGTATAACTCTTTGATCTCTAAAGACTTTTTTTTAGCTCCTTGTGACCTCACTGAGATTATCTCTATTTTCCCCAGCAGTTCCGATTAGCTAAGGTTATTTTTACTGTAAACATCTCAGGGCTTCAAGTGGGAGGGTGAGGATGCTACATTCTTGGTGGAGGGCCCAATGTTTGAAATTCTTCCCTTGATGTAACATAATGAATCTTAATTGGTCTACCCTTAGGCACAGCAACCCTAGCTGGCTAAGCTTGAAGAACTGGTGCAGCTTAGGGCGGGTTCAGGGGTAGCTCAAAGAAATGCCATTAGTAGGCAGATAGTGAATACAGGGCTACATTGATGACCAACAATGTGGCATCTATCCTACTGGCTTAGTGACTTCTTCAGTTGAGGACTTGGTTTGTTAGATAGCTGCAGAATATGTATTCCCAAAGAATCAATGCTAATGGTGTTTATGTCACTCATGCTTATCTCAAACTTCTCAGACTCCCAGGCACTGCTGACAATCCAGCCTTTTAGTTGGCTTAAAGTACTCTTTTCTACACACACACACACACACACACACACACACGGAATGAAGAAAAGTGCTGCTGTTAATAGAAACATTTGATTGGTCTCCTTTTAACAGTCAGTGTTAGGCAAAATAAGATGCTTGCCTACTGGCTTGGTGATTTTGATTTCCTCGTTCAATTTAAGTGACATGGGTTTGGAATATGGACTACTCCTAATTCATTCTTCTAAACAAAATTAAAAATACATGCAAAATTATACTATGCAATACAGCACTACCCAACGTTTCTCATCCGTTTCTCTCAGGAGTAGTCCAGTAACAAGTTGGCGATAATATTCCCACTGGACTCATGAGGTCACTGGAGCAATGGGGGATTTAGTCATTGGACCAAGGTCAATTCTAATAAATAAAGTGTCTGTGCCTCCATGTTAAATTATCCATCTAGTCCTGCTCATATAATTTCACTCAGCACACTGAATTATTTTGATTTATTTAAAGCATCTATCTTAAAGTGGCAGAACTAATCCACATAAGCAATTCGATTTAGGCAGCCCTGGGAAGTGGTGGGGTGGCTGCTTGAGCTCAGATGACATCAGTGCCCAGACATCCCCATCCCCTGAGGCCTTCTGCAGATAAGTTCAGGAAGGATCTTGCTCTGTTCATGCTCTTCCATTAGCTGGCATGCCCTCCCTTATCCTTCCTGCCACTTAGAGGGTATAAAGCAATGTGTTTTTGTGAGATATCCACTTGGAAATTGCTTTAATAATTGCTGTTTGTACTGCTCCCAGTCAGTCCTCTTTTCTCTGTCAAGAGGGGTGGTCTGATGGCCTCAGGAATTCTACAAATGTGGAGAATGTACACAAGTCTGGGGCTCTGATTTCAAGGCAATTTCACCTGAGCTCCCCTCCCCACCCTGGATGACTGAAGTAAAGAAAACGTTAGTAATTAGATTAATCTCTTTAAGAAAAATTTCTTGATAGAAACTGTGTGTCAGCACTGGAAAAGTCACTGAGGAAAGGTGGCCTGATTCATCTTGGCTACTCTGTCTTAAAAGTTTTCTTTGTCTGAGAAACCAATGCAATAGATTTTGGAATGACCTAATGAGTGTTATATTTCTTCCATAGCAGGAAAGGGAGAAATTTCTTTTCCCAACTATGGTCTTCTATTCCTCTTTTCTTTAAGTCCCAAGAGTGGTATTTAATCTTTGAGAACATTATGCTTTGCATATGGTAAAGATTGTTAAAACCATTGGGGAAATTTACCAGGAAATTGGCACATTTTTTCCTTCTTCCTCTTTCTTCATAGAACTAACAATGATCTTAACATTCTGCTTTCTGTGATCTAAGAGTCATAGTAGTAACAGGATGAGCTTTACGGATTCTTCCAAATATGTACAGCCTAGATTTTTCCATATCAGCTTGGAGTTTCATCTGAAGGGTGTAAGGTTTGAGGCGCAGAAAACTGACCACAAAGACATGTTAAAGTAAAGTTTATTCCCCAGTAATGAGTGGGACTCATTACGGAGGTAGAGAAATCAGAATTAAAGGAGTGGGTAGAGGAGAAAGGACCCAGCCAGGCTGCCTCCATAGATGGCGATGGAGAGAAGCAACATGTAGCGGGTCTGGGGGTCTTTTTGAAGGGAGGGACAGGAAAGGGTTGGACCCAGGGCGGAACAGGAAGGGGTGGGCTCCACGGCACTTTGGCACATGCTGATTGGTGGTTCAATGACTTGCGGATATCTCTGGTAGATGCCAGTAATGTCATAACTCCGCCCACCAGTTGGGGGAGTGAGAATCTCACAAGGGGAATGCCCCAGAATCACCAAGAATTCATGAAGGCTTAGAATGCTGCCTATTACTTTCAGAGTTTTTGGAGGGAGTCCCAAGAATCTGCCTCCCTAACAAGTTCTCAGGTGATGCTGATGTTGCTGGTCCCTGGGCCACATTCTATTTTGAAAGGAGAAGGAAGAAAGAGGGTATAACAAATGCCACACCCAACATCTGAAGCCACTCTTCCTTGTGCTAGGGAAACCTATGGACTTGGCATGTTGAAAGTGTTGGAACAACCCGTGTCACAACTAGGAAGTTTCTAATTCTATTATCAACATGTTATATTTGAAAAATATGATGAGCTTCTTAAGAGAACCTCAAGATACTATTTCCCCCTTTTTGTTCTAAGTCCTCATTGTGGAATCATTGTGTTCTGAGAAAAATTACTAAAACGCCACCAGGAAAGAAAGATCTTAGTATGATCTTTGGTTTAACACCTCTTGGAGAAGGACTTGTTTTCCCTATGTCACATGGCTTAGAAGGTTAGTTCACCAGGACAAGCCTAGATGTGTCTGGACTGAGCTAATGAGTAGCTGAAAAATTTACCCGTAAGTGCAGAGTAATCCTTATGACCATATGATATAATATGGAAAGTAATCAACAGTTTCAAAAACTGACATCACCTGGCCTATTGTTTTCATTTGACTTAACTGATAGTTCCTACATGCTTAAAGGGAAAACTGGACTAATTAGTAGAGGAGGGAGAAACCAGCTGGCAAAAAGGCAAGGTACAACTCTTATTATGTAAAAACCCAGCCACAATTTTCAGTTCTAGCATGTGGAGCTGGGTGAGAAAACAGGGCAGTAAGAAGCCAGGGCCCAGCAATGATTAAAAGTGGAACCTGCTGCAAAGGAACTTAATGACAAGTTCCAACAATGTCACAGATGGTTTGTGAAAGGAACAACCAGATTATAATAGACCAACTATTAGAAATGAAGTTAATGATTGTGTCTTCCTTGTCTAAATGACCTCTAGAGTGAGGTACATGTGTGTGTGTATGTGTGTGTGTGTATTCTGACAACTTTGTGATGAATCTGTAGTCTCTAAATGCAAAAGTGTAAAGTTTTTTTGTTTTGTTTTTTAAAAAATAATTTTAGGTTAGTTTCTCATATTTAATGGCAGAAAATGCTACAGAACTATAAAGTGGAAACAATAGGCTAACAAATTAGTTATTGATGGAGAAATTTTATTTTTTTTAAATATTCGAGAGAGAGAGAGAGAGAGAGAGAGAGAGAGAGAGAGAGAAAGAAAGAGAGATGAGAGAGAAACACCAATCTGTTAACTCCAGCATACACCCTATACACCCTGACCAGGGATCAAACCCACAATCCGGATATGTGCACTGATCAGAAATCAAGCCTACCACCTTTTAGGACAATGTTCCAACCAAGTGAGTCACACCTGCCAGGGCAAATAATCGTTTTTATTCCTCACCTGAGGATATGTGTATTGATTTTAGAGAGAGAAGGAGGGAAATAGATAGACAGACTGACATCAATGTGAGAAACATATTGGTTGCTTTTCGTATGCGCCCCAACTGTGGAAGAAACCTGCAACCTTAAGGTTTATGGGACAACACTCTAACCAAGTGAGACACCTACCTGGCTGAGAAACTTAATTTATGATCTCCCAGCTCAGCACCTCTGTGTTATCCAAAGGGATTTTTGCTGTTGAGTTAAAGAATTGGGGGATAATTATATAGGTTATGGAGATCCGGATGCCTCCTACCCTGAGGCTTCTCTTATCCTATTCTACGGAAGGCATCTAAAAAGAAAAGGCTGACAAACATTTTCCATCTCTGCTTCTTTGAGGTGGGCTGTTTCTCTGTTTTCTGTGTCCATCACAGAAACAACAGGTTCCTGAGTGGAGAAGCTGGGGATTAAGAAATTAGAGAAAGAAAAAAGAGACATGGAAACAGGAATAGATTCATCAAGCTGGGCACTAGGTGGGTGCTACCTCTCTGATGGAGAGGCCGCAAAGGCAATCCCCCCAAGACACGCAGGTTTATTTATAAGGTCAAAGGGGCTTATTTGCATTCTTAACTAGGCTCTAGCATTACTGGATTTACATATCTAGACCCATTCCTGCTGACACCTGGACAAAGCTACTCTGCCAGTGCCTCGGGCTCAGCTAACAATTTAAAAAATGTCCATGTGCCTTCTCAGGCAGCCCTCTACTCTTCTTGATTGTTGTTTCCTCATTCTGTCACCCTGCCTGTGTTAACTGGTGTCTTCATCCTACCTTCTGTCTTCACCCTTGATGCCACTGCCCACACCAAAGACAGAGAATTTGGAGAATCCTAAGAAATTCTAGTCTAACCTCTAAATCAGTGGTTCTCAACCTTTCTAATGCCGTGACTCTTTAATACAGTTCCTCATGTTGTGGTGACCCCCAACCATAACATTATTTTCATTGCTACTTCATAACTGTAATTTTGCTACTGTTCATGAGTCGTAATGTAAATAGCTGTGTTTTCCAATGGTCTTAGGCTCTACAGCAGCAGTTCTAACCTGTAGGGAAGGACAAACACTGAAGGAGGATGCCAGATGATCTGTGGAAGCTTTTAGTAGGGGACTTAACCATGGTAGAACTAACCAAGGCCTTCTAGAATATTTGGCATTTATGCTGAGACCTAAAGAATTTGGAGGATCAGCCTAGTGATGAGTCAAGGACAAGCATTTCAGGTAGAACCAACAGCATGTGTGAAAAATTAGGGGTGAAAAAGTGTGTTGTATATTCAAATAACTGAAAGTTTATCAAGAATCAAATTTAATTTAGCTGATGAGCATGTCAGACTTAGAAGGGTGAGGACAATGTCCAGTGGAGCCAGGTGTAGGGTGCAGGTCAGCTGATTTTAAGAGCTGGCATTCTGCCATACATCCCATGGCCTTCTGCAGACTTAGTAGACTTTTAAGGAAAGGCTGCTGCTAGTCCATATGGCACCTTTGCGTGCCTTAGAAATATAATCTACTTTTATATTGTCATAAAAAATTTTCCTAGAAAAAGTCTGCCAAAAGTTATAGCAATAAATATACAAATCTACAGCATCTGTCATCTTAATGGTTCCCCTTAGATGTACAACACTCATAATCGTGTTGGCCTCTGAGGAATCAGATCAATCAAACCTGAGGTAGTAATCTTTGAAGCTTCTGTTGGGGAAGAGTCTATAACCATCTAACTCTAGTGGCTTTTTAATGGTTTCTGATGGGATTCCCAGAGTGGAACCATTGACCTTGACCTCCTCTCAGGCGTCTTATGATCTCTCAGCTCCAGATTTATGACCCATTGCCTGCTGTAATCTTCAACATTCCTGTTTGTTCTCCCACCTGCTTGCCTCATGGTTTCTGACATTACTTTCCACAATAAGGTTCATTTTCTTAGTTTGAAATGAACCATCAAATTATAGAATTAGACTTTTAATTTTTATTCCTTATTGGGTTTCTCTTTTCCTATTGAGTCTTTCTTATGGCTTTGTTTTGGGAGGTCTATGGAGTCTCTGTTTTTAAAAAATTAAGTTTATTGGGTTGGCACTGGTTAATAAAATCACATAGGTTTCAAGTCTACAACTCTATGACACATCATCTGTATATTGCATTGTGTGCCTACCACCCAAGGTCAGATCTTCTTCCATCACCATATATTCCACCCCCTTTACTCTTTAAAGAATGGCAGTAATGGAGTCTCTTCTACAAAGGGCAACCTGGAGAAAAATGGCAGGTGGACTTGGGTTACAATAGATTCCCCATTTGGGAAACATTAGTTTTACACAGGGTTCATAGGCATACAACAAAAGGAGGGAAGAATCATTAAATAATCTTGGCAACTGTGGGGTAAAAAGGGCAACCATCATTCTATACTTAAGAGTCTTCAGAGTCATGATTAGGCAAGTGTATACCGAATTTGCAAATTTATTTGACCATATAAGTAATGAGGTTCTTGTGCTCCATGGAATACTCCTGCCACCTGAGATTGGCAGTTTAATCAGGCCATGGAAAGACTTAGTTTAGAAGAGGGTGACAGTAGCTCATTCCTTGATGCCTACTGAAGCATAGTAAAGGAAAGAGTCATTCTGGGTGGGTTAACCATATTCTGGGCAGCATTTAGTGACAATGGAAGGAGTGGCCAGGGAAGGCTAGAGGTAGAATCCCACCCAGGGAAAGAGAAAGATCACATTACACAGAGAAATTAGAGTGCTCATCTGGAAACAGGAGCTGGAAGATAGTGGTAGGGGATAAGTGTCAAAGCCATGGCAGAGTGGTTTAAAGCCCTGAATGCAGTTACGCAGACTTTGTTCTTTCTCTTTTGTACGTATCAGGGAGACTCAGTGGACGTTGGCCATGGACAATTATATACAACCTTTTATTTTTTTACACGAATGGTAGTATATAGTGTTCTGCACCTATTTTTTTTTTAATTTGGCACTCTATCTATGAAATGATTCTCTATAAGTCTACTTCAATTTTTTTGTTAATCCTCACCCAAGGATATTTTTTCCCATTGATTTTTAGAGAGAGTGGAAGGGAGGGGGAGAGACAAAGAGAGAGAAACATTGATTGATGAGAGAGAGAGAGAGAGAGAGAGAGAGAGAGAGAGAGAGGGAGAGAGAGAGAGAGAGATTGATTGGCAGGCCCCAAACAGGGCTGGGGATAGAGCCTGCAACCGAGATCTGTGTCCTTGACCGGAATCAAACCCAGCGCCCTTCAGTCCACAGGTCAACACTCTATCCACTGAGCCAAACTGGCCAAGGTAAAGCTACTTCAATTTCTAAATAACAAGATAGAATTTTATTGTATGGGTGCACTATAATTTCTTAGTCTTACATTGGTGAGCACGTATATGATTTGCATACTTATAATACTGCAACAAATATTGAACATTATTTCACATGTGAAAGAATCCCTGCAGGATAAAGATTGGAATATCTGACTTAGAAAGAATGTGCATTTTAAATTTTGACAGATATTTTGAAATTGTCTTCCATAGAAGTTGAACCAATTTACTCACACTCTCAATGATGTATGAGTATATTCCTATTTTAGACATTTTTTATTTGCCCTACACAGTATTTTTTTAATATGAATTTTTAGAAAAGGGATATTTAAATTAAAAATTTAGGTTTTTGTGTTTTTTGAAAAACTTGACACTTGCCCCCAAAACCCATAAGCATCAGTCTGCTAGCATCAATAGTGACTGTTCACTTTAGGTTGACAGTGAGCACTTGGGGTTGCCATAAGCCCCAATATTTCCCATTGCATTCCAACACTGAAGTCATACGCTATGTGCCATTTATCATCATGTATATATAAAATGTATATGTATATAGAAGAGTTATACATTTATACATGTAAGAGAGTTCAGAGGAAAGTGAAATATTTCTTATCTGTGGTGAAGAAGGAAATGTGTGTTGATTGTAGGCATAGTTGATACAGAGTTCAAACAGCTCTTTGCCCAGTGCCCCAACATATAGGAAGTTCTCCATGAAAATGTTTATTAATTTTTGGAGGCCAGATTAATTGGGATTGGAATAGAGTTGGCTCTCCTCTTTGGGGCCTTTAGTATCTACAAAGGAATGGAGTTGGAGACTCTAGGGCTGACATTTCATATAAGTTTACTGAATCAAATTGAAAAATCTAATTTTAAAAATGATTCCTAAAGCCTAGGATACTTTTGCTAAGCATGCATATAGTTTAAATGGTTTAGTTTTACAATCTTGATTCAGAAATAACATCCTGTTTTAAAAAAGACATGAATAATAAAAAGAACTTGAGATATTAATAATGAAATATAAGAGTGAATGCCTTAGGTCTAATATTTTACATCCCCTAATATATCATAGAAAGCTAGGCATTTATTTCTTTGTTAAGCTTTTATTTACACTGTAAGTGTCTCACACTGTCTTATTCCAAGGTAGACAGTGCGCAGTGACTGAGTGAGGGATGGATCCTGGGCCCTCCTTTGTCTCCTTGTGCACTGTAAGGCAAGGCAAACAATTTCTGCTTCACATTCTCCCACCTAAGGGGAAGAATTTGAACTTAAGTGTATTTTCTCAATTGAACAGGGAAGTGAGAATACAATAACCTATAACTACCAATTGGGGATCAGCTAAGATATGAGATAGGTAACTCCACTCCCTACCCTCTTGAAGCTGGGTGGTCAGGGGCCATGGCAGGTCTTCCTGCAACATTGCCTTCTTGGACCAACTCAGTGACAGCTGGAAAAAATAAAGACAGATACTCATGTGTGGAATCTAATAAACAAAATAGAAACAGAATCATGGATAGAGAACAGGCTAACAGCTGTCAGAGGGAAGTGGGGTTCCTGGGCTGGGTGAAAAAAGGTGAAGGGATTAAGCAAAAAGACAATCATGGAAATGGATATTCAATATGTTCCAAAATATGTAAAACTATCCCTAATAAGGAAAAGACCAAAGGAAATACACTGCAACCCCAGCGGTGGCCATCTCTTGGCAGTGGCATGATTGAAAATTGCCATTTTTTAATTTTTGTTGTTGAAGTTTCTAGCCTTTCTAAAATGAGTGTTATTTTTATAATCAGAAGTTATTTCACTACTAGTGCCCCAATGCACAGATTTGTGCACATTGAAAGGATATTAATTAGAAGATGGTCAGTGGGGCAGGACAAGGCAAGATGGGCTGGACATGCCCTGGAGCCAACATCCTGTGGTCCCTCCATGGCCAGCTGCACCTGGGGCAACATTGTGCCTCTAAGGGCTTCTGCAGAGTGAGTGAGGTCCCTGTGGGGATCAGGCCAAAAAAGGCTCTCCAACACCCCCCAGGGGTCTCAGACTGTAAGAGGGCAGTTCTTAGGTGACACCCTCCAGAATCTGGCTCCCTCCTCTCTGGCTCTGGGGTAGTTACCAGAGAACCACCACTGCCAAGTCACCACAGCTCTGCAGCTCCTGCATTGAGCGTCTGCCCCCTAGTGGTCAGTGTGCATCAAACCTGCCAGCTTGTGGGATGGTCCGAAGGTCACTTAGCCATATATATATATATATATATATATATATATATATATATATATATATATATATATATATAATTATATCTCTGCCAAAAAAAAAGTACCAATGACAGCCATCACTGTTTATCTGGCTGCTCTGCCTCAAATGCTTGAGTTGTCCATCCAGAGCACTGGGGGTCTCTGGAGGATGTGCCCCCATACTGTCGCACTGTATGGCTGGTACTAGATACCATGCCATCTCTCTCCTCCCCTGTTCTCTGTCTCCATGGGGAGAAATTTGATTGTTCCAAGTGGCCCCAAGAGAACTACTTCCACTGCAGATGTCTCTCAAGGGCATTGCTGCTGCAGTTGAAACCAGTGCCTTCTGTCAAGAGAGTGGACAGGGAGGCCACAATGTCACCAATGTGGTCATCAAAATGAAATAGCTATTGCCACCAATGCCAGGTCCTCCCCCACAATCATGTATCCTCTGGTTCTTTGTGCTTCAGTAGCCCTTGGAAATTTTTCAGAAACATTTTGGGTTTTACTAGATATTTCTTAGAATTTCATTATCCAGAGACTCGGAGTGAATCCACAATGACTGAACGAGGAAACAGTTCTCAGACAAAACCTACATTGTGCTCAGAATAACCCGTTTCTTTGAAAGCTCATCTGTCATCTTTGAAACACTTTGGCCGTTGACCCTTCTTCATTCTCTTAGGTTGAGTACTTTTCCCAGAGGAATAGATCCCTGTTGAGTTCACTCTACAATATCTTCTTAAGTCACAGGTGAAAAAAAAATTGTAGTTCAAGCCCCTGCCTGAGTCTGTGATTACCGATGGCTAGAAATTTCAATTCTCAAAAGGAGGTAGAAAAGAAAGAAAAAAGAAAAGTGAAGAAGGATCAAGAAACCCTAAAAATGTCAGGCTACGGGAGGGGGATTGAACTGTTCCCTTCCTCTATCACTATGATGTTGCTATGATGTTCATTCCAGAAATTATCCAGGGCAAGAAAAGGGAAAGGAAGTGATCTTTGTTGAGTACCTGCTGAGAAGTGCTTTATCTTTCATAACTCCTTTACCCTTGTAGATTGCTTTAGAGCAGATGCTAGGACCTTGATTTTGTATATTAAAAAGTTGAAACCGAGAAATTTTTAGTCAATGCCTGAGATCATGCTTATGGGAAAAGGCATTCTGATTGTGAAGACCTTGACATCTCAACTCCATGATTCTGAACTCCTTTTTGTTCTTCATCTTGAGTTAGAAGTCCTGAAGTACAGAGATGCCTCATGCCTGGCTCTATCCAACTGTGTCCTTCTTGGCCATGGAATCTGGTTGCTTTTGCATTACCAAGATGACATTACGAATGGCTTTTTTCAGTCAGGGTTTTTCAACCATGGCACTAGTGACATTTTGGGTCACATAATTCTTGGGTGAGAGAGAGGCTGTCCTGTGATTTATAGGATGTTTAGCAACATCCTCTTATTCTACTCACTAGAAACCAACTGTATCCCCACCCCCAGCATTAGGTGATGTCTGGGATGTTACCTGGAAGGGAGAGCAAAAATGTTGAGAACCACTAATTTAGGAGGTCCAATTGCCTGGCATCTCTTCTTAGGTGACTCCACTTCTCTGCTTATTTCCCTTAACACTGCCTCTTGAGTCACTCCAGTCACACTTGCCATGAGGATCTAGAGACCTGTGCACAAAACGAGCTGGGCTGAGTGGACCACCTGGGCTCCAGATAGAGCCTGGGTGAAAGCAATGGTCCTGGGAGATGAGAGACGGGCCAGGCGGGGATAGATGGCGGGAGTCCTTAGATATGACAGGCTGATGCTTCAGTGTTCTTCCTGCTGCTTTCTTCCTCGGTGGGCAAGCAAAGGGACAGGGGTACACCTGAGGCTTTGCCCATGCCTGCACCTCTTCCATTCCCATCCTCAATAGGTCCTCAATTTTTGTTTCTGATTTTCCTGTGCTTCCCATTTCCTTCACTTTTCCTCTGGTTTCTGCCCCTTCCATGGCAAGTTTGAGCATCTTAGGTAAAAGGGAGGACTCCTTGGGATGAGTTGAATTCTGTGTATCAAAGGAAGGATTACATCCTTTAAGTGACTTTATTCCTTCCTAATGAGATGAAGTCTCTTAACTCAGCAAATTCCACAATAATACTTGCCAACTGTGATTAGACACATCACAGTACACATGGATACGTATGTGCTTTAACACAACAAACACAAATAACGATACTTTTGCTTCCACTGAAACAGTGTATTTTTTGTTCCTCTACTCTAATGTCGTATCTAGACACCTCTTAATGCAGGACAGCTTCAAAAGTCTCCTTACCTTTGATCAGGTCCTCACCAAACCGCAAATAGCACCCCTATGTCTGCTTGGCTCTTTAAAGAATATGGGAGAAGCGTGACTCAGTCCCAATGAGAGACCTTGTGGAGGACAGATGGAAGAACATTTGAGTTCTCATTGGTTGGCCCAAAGAATATGGATGCCCAGTGTTTTCAGCTTGGTTTTTGGAGTCTTTCCATGTCGTGGTTGTGTCTGGAAATCCCTGGTGTTGTGGTGAGCTGTGGAAACCATTGTGTTATGGCACTTCTTATTACCTGTCTTTAGTTGCTGGATGGAGAATTTGGCACACTATACAGATGAATTCCAGATCTTAACTTGCTGATCTTGAAAAATGCATGTATCCTTCTTGATTAAATTCAGTGTATCTGATGCCTCTTGCTCACATCCTATTCCCAGCCATTATAGTTTTTGCAATCTCTTCTTTGTTTTCACTTGAAAGTTGAACTGCATCTAGCACTTCACATTTCTAATTAGTGATTTCACCTTTCTAGTTTGCTGTTTTCTGCCTTCTTCCCAGTCTTTTATTTCCCCTACCTTTTGTTCTCTCTTCTTTTCTTTACCTGATTTAAATTTATTTTTCCCTCTTCAAAATTTTTGCATCTGTATTCCAATTATAGTCAACATTTGTTGGTGCTGAATTTGGACAAGACTTGTATTCAATATTATAGAAAATATAAATACAGACATGATTCATGCAATACCATCAAAGAAATTCATAATTTGAATTATAATACATGACAAATCACAAACCTGTATTTTTTCAATCCACTAATGCCAAAAAATGGATTGAATAAAATATGTTTGAGGCAATGTTTGGGGCACTACATGTGCATTGGAGAATAAAATAGACCCCTCCAACATTGCTTACAGTCTTAGATATTTTTAATTATAATATGTAATATTTATATAATAATAGGGATGTTTTTATTTAGGAATAAAAGCTGAGTAAAATGCTCATATCAATTGTGAGATACTCCTTGATTTCACAAAAATATTAATGTGGAAAAAAGTTCCATTTTACATTGGTCCCAGAAATTCTGAAATTAGTATTTACGTATATCTAATGGAAAAAAATATTGGTTTTCTTTTTATATATTTCTATCAGAAGCCAGGTGGACAACATTCATGCATGTGTGTGTGTGTGTGGGGGTGTCCCTTAACCCAGTCTGCACCCTCTCCAATCTGGGACCCCTCAAGGGATGCCTGCTGCCCATTGAGGCCTGATCCAGGCAGGGAAGTCAAATATCCCTCTCTCAGTCCAGGACTGCTAGCTCCCAACTGCTCACCTGCCTGCCTTTCTGATCGCCCCTAATTGCTTCTGCCTGCCAGCCTAAACACCCCCTAATCACTCCCTTGCCAGCCTGATTGATCCCTAACTGTTCCCCTTCTAGCCTGTTTGCCCCTAACTGCCCTTCCCTACAGGCCTGGTTCACCCCCCCCCCCCCGCCAACTTCCCTTCCCTGCAGACCAGTTGCCCCCAACTTCCCTCCTCTGCCGGCCCGGTCACCCCTAACTGCCCTCGCCTGGAGGCTTGATCACCCCTAACTGCCCTTCCTTGCAAGCTTGATCCCTTCCAAATGCCTGCCCCTGCTGGCCTGATAACCCACAACTGCCCTCCCTTGCATACCTGGTCATCCCAACTGCCCTCCCTTAGTGACCATCTGTCCACAAGGGGGCAGTCATCTTTGACCACATGGGGGCAGCCATCTAGTGTGTTGGAGTGATGTTCAATTTGCATATTATTCTTTTATTAGATAGGATTAGGATAGAGGCCTGGTGCACGGGGGGGGGGGGGGGGGGGGCAGGGACCTGGATGGTTTGCCATGAAGGGTGTCCCAGATCAGGATAGAGGCTTCCTTGGGGCATGGGGCGGCCTGGGTGAGGGGCAGGTAGTGGTTTGCAGGCCAGCCACACACCTTGATGACCCAAGCAGAGGCCCAGGTATCTGGGATTAATTTTTCTTCTATAATTGAAACTTTGTAGCCTTGAGTAGAGGCCTGGCTCGCCAGGAGAGGCATAAAACTTGGCATTCTCCATTGCCGGGGAAACCCAAGCCACCTGCTCTCTCTGTGGCCGCAGTCATCTTGGTTGGGATAATTTGCATACTCGCTCCTGATTGGTTAGTGGGCGTGGCCTGTGGGTATAACAGAGGTATGGTCAATTTGCACATTACTCTTTTGTTAGATAGGATTGGGAAAGGCAGAGAGAAAGAGGGAGACAGAAACATCACTGATGTTAGAGATTGGTTCCTGCACGCTCCCTACTGGGGATTGAGAGCACCACCCTGACATGTGCCTTTGAACAGAATAGAAGCCCGGAACCTTTGTCCACAGGCTGATGCTCTATCCACTGAGACAAATTGGCTAGGGCTGAATTTTAAAAAACAAATCACTTCTCAAACAGACTTCTGAATGAAACTAAGTTCAAGAAGAGAGGTTCTACTGTATTGATGTCTTTATTTTACTAAGATTTCCTTAGTTTTTACTTAATGTGCTTTTTCTGCCCCAGGATCCCATCCAGGATACTGGATTAACATTTAGTCATCATGCCAGGCCTCATTGGGATCCTCCTGGTTGTACAGTTTTCTAGACTTCTGGTTTTAGAGAACCTTAATCTTCTGATTTGTTTGTTTTTTACATTAAATCCTCAGATGTTGTTGATGTTATAGTGGAAAGTTGGTACCCTTTTTTCAAGCTCTTCCTATTTCTTGAACCCCTCAGCCCCTGGCAACACTTTTCCACTCTGTGTTTCAGTGAGTTTGACTGTTTCTATTTTTCATATTCCACATATAACTGATGTGGGTGCTTGTGTATCTCTGTGTGTGTAGAACATTTTCTTTATCAATGGGCTCTTATATTACTTACTTTGGCTATTGTGAATAATGCAGCACATTACCTAGTATTTTAGATGTATTAACTAAAATCCCAAAGACCTAAATACCCATACTTAAATTTCACTAAATACTTGAATGATCACACATCACTCCAACACCGAACTCTTCCCAGGTTGTATGTGGGGTGTGGATGCTTGCATTTCCTGGGTACACTTCACTGATTTTCTCCCCTACTCACCTCATATTTATTTCTTTTTCTTCCAGAGAACTTCAAACCTAGTCAGTACCTTCATGTTTATTGAATGCCCCATGGCAGTGACTGAATTAATCGCTTGATCTGTCACCGGAGTGACAGGAAAGTTTTCTCTAGAACCCTGAGGATCAGAATCCTGTGTGTGTGTGTGTGTGTGTGTGTGTGTGTGTGTGTGTGGTGTGAAAGAGAAGAGAGAGAGAAAGAGAGAGAGAGAGAGACTTGAGCAGTAACAGCAGAAGCATTTTGCAAGTTCCCAGTGAATCTTTTGCTTTCAGGTGTGTGACATCAGCACCCCTCATAGTAACTGCTCTTCCTCCATGAGGGACTACCCCATGGACTCGTATTGAACAGGCTATCCAACCAAGTTCTTTATAGAAAGAGGACCAACAACTGCTGAAGAAACAACAAATGTTCACAAGTTAAACACTGTCAGTCACATCTTATTTTGGAACTGAGACATAGGATTCAATCTGAGACTCACATATAGGTCCAGGCTGAGAAACATGACTGAGGACTGCTTTAAGGAGGCCTCCTGACACTCTATGTTAATGTGTTAAACTGACTAATTTGCCAAACTAGATGTGGTGGAGATATCATACTGTCTACAAAGACAATGAAAGATAACAGGAATGGAGAGGTACCCTACTGAGTACCCAGGTAAAAGTGTATTATATATCTAAAGGTGAAGGTTACCTGTAGCTACAGTCTGTTGAAATAGGTACTGAGTAGAACATGTCAGTCAAATGCTTTGCTATGACTGCTCATTATTTACCAGTTTTTGTTTTTTGTTTTTGTAGAAGCAGTACTTTTAATAATATAATATTAGAGATGGATCTCTAATGGGTGTGACCATGACATGAATGGCCTTAAAATTCACAGTGAGGCGCCAATCATACTTCCAGGTTTAAGAGCAAGTCAAATTTGGCTGTTAAATTCAGAAGCAGGAGGAACAATTATACCTTCTCTAACTAGGTCTTCTATAATGGGTGTCTATCTGTGAAGGTCCTGTGTCCATTTACTTTGGGTCCTTTTTCAACAAGGGTGAAAGGTGTTATTTGGTAAGTAGAGGGGAGGTCCTTAGGTAACATTTTGTCACGCTGATTATAAGGGCAAAATATTTATTTTGTTATTCATTAGTTCAGATTGCCATTATGCACTAGAAAATACTTTAGGACAATAGGTGCTTTGGCTATGGGAAATGAGGCAATACAGTAGTTCTGATGGTCAAGTTCAGACATATTTGTATCTATTTCATTATCAGAAACCCCTTTTTATCACATTCTCCAAATGTTGGCTGGATAGGGAAGATAAAGGAATGAGGCTTAAAGCTGTCCAGAGTCTAACATCTAAACTGGAAATAAGATTCATTATTACACACTGCCAACCCTCACATAACACCCTTTCTCCATCAGCCCTACCATCACCACCACACCCCCAATGCCAAACACAAGCAGAATCAACAACTTCCTTACTTCCTTGGAGTATAATAAAGTGTAAAAGGAAAAAAAAACATCCTCAGTCTTCACTTTGTCCTTATTCTCAGGGTCTGACTAACTTTGAAATGGCTGGTCTGGTGCCCAAACTTGTAGAATTCTACATCCCTCCCTTCTCACATACCTGCCCCCTTTGTTCCCTCCCCATCATCACAGAACACACAAAAATACAAACACATTTCCTTTATACACAAACTGGTATTTATTTAAGGAGAACATTTATGTTTTGATCTCATAATGCCCATTTCTTAAGCATTTTTAAGGGTCTTCTTCTTGTTGGGCCTGGGCATCACTTGTGGAAGAAGAACATTCAGGAACTTCTTGTTCATTTGTTGGCTCGCTTACTGGAGGTTGTGTGCCCATCCTGCAGTGAAATACATTTATCCTTCTCTTTCGGCCTTTACCCTTCTGGTCCTTATTCTTCTTAAGGACGGAATTCACCAAAGTCATTATCTTCGTTACCTAGTTGGGAAACAAGTTAAACACAGAAAGACATTGGTTTTGGGGGAGAAATTGGGAAATGGGTGGGAAAAGGGTTTATAATAAAATGGCAAGGGATTGAATGAGGAAGTGTCTGTGCCAAAAAAGCACAAGGCCAGAATATTGGGTGAGCAATTATTGGGGAAGAGGAAGCATATGAGTAGGGTAGACTGACCTTCTTCTTCTCTTTGTCATTGAGTGGGTAAACTGACTTCCAGTTCACTTTAGTACTTGAAGTATCTTCCTCCATCCTTGTGGTTGGAATCTGATTCCTTATCTAAACTAGTCTAGTATTTTCTTAGTAACTTTGGCTTTGTTGTAGCAACAGACCCTACTTCAAGGCTCCTGGCCTCTATATATACTCTCTAGGACAATGAGGAGCCACACCCTTCAGCTCTGATTGGCCAACAGTCAGTGGTTGCCATGGTGTGGCTTGACATCACAAAGCCTCAGCTTGACCATCCAGGAGGGGGAGGTGGGAGAGGATGCAGAGGACTCAGATGCTCTGGTTAGAGGAAGGGGAGCTTCCTCAATAACGCCTAAAGTTTTTCTCCAACTGACCTCTCTCTCCCTCATTTCCTCTGGTTCAGTTATTGTCCAGCATACGGCAGGGAAGTAGTGTTTCCTCTAAGCCATTTCCCATACACCCCCATCATTCAGTGGTCCATTCCACTATCCCCCAGATATCACCACTACCTAGTATTTTGTGTTGTTTTAATGGATGTTTTATTTTAGAATAGTTTTAGATTTACAGAAAAATTGTGAAGATAATACCCATATACCCCATACCCAATTTCTCTTATTAATAATACTTACATTGTTATGGTGCAACTGTAACATGTAGTGAACCATCAGTAAAATAGTGACAGCCATACCTCAGTTCTCTAATATCTCCAATATTAAACTGTTTGGTTCTAGACCAAGTTGTTCAAGGAAAAACTATACTGGTTAAGGAATAAAACTCTAGTTCTTGACCTGACAACCCTTTCTGATACCTCTCCCTCACACAAAGCATCTCTCCTGCCACAAACAAAGGAGAGAATGTTTTTTGTTTTTGTTTTTTGTTGGGAAAATCTGAATAGCACAATTTAAAAATATACAGAGGCCATCAAGAGCACCAATGATGGTAAGGGTGTGAACATGCTCACAAAACAACAATCACAGGCAACGGAAGAGGTAGAAATGGTTGTTGCTTGGGATAAGTGAAGAGGGGTTGTTCAGTGACAGCATGTGGGAGGAAAGGAAGTGTGAAAAGTCCAAGATGCTGCATCCTGTCCTCTTGAAGGATGCCCCTGAAAGGAGTGGGGAATGTGATTCATTTAAGGCTAGCACGGGGTGCTTCCATAAATGTAGGAAAACAAGTGGTTTTCTTTAGATTAAATAGTACTTGAACATATACTGTATCTAAGAATGTGAAACCACGAAATCATTTGTGTGTTTGAAATGGCTTCATTCAATTTACATATACACTGTGTGGCCATATTATTATGATCTCTGAATGCATAATAATCTGACCAATATATATATTAGAAGCCCAGTGCATGAATATTTGCATGTTGGATCCTGGCCATGGAGAGAGGACATAGGTGAGTGGCCAGCCAGTCTGCTGGTCAAACTCCTGGTTGAGGGGTCAATTTGCATATTAGCCTTTTATTATATATGATATACACTGAATGGCCAGATTAGTGTGCATTCAGAGATCATAATAATCTGGCCACTCAGTGTATATGTAAGTGGTTATGAAAATGTTTTCGGATGCAGTAGGTTAAGGGAGTGGGGCAAGCAGACAGCAAGGGCAAATGTCAGACAGGGAGGCAATGTGAAGCAAAATCCCACCTTATTCCTGATACCCCACAGAATATCTCTGGAGAGCAGTCTCAGAGGTTGCCACCTTGGAATTTAGGTGTATACCATTTCAGCCTTCTTTTCAAGCTATGCCATTCAGTTTACAAGAATTGGACTTTTCAGGGGCATTTGGTCTAATATTCCCACTTATGTTCCTGGGCATTTCTTGATAGGAAGACTGAGCTGGATTTGCCTTCCCTCTGGACAGCTATGTACTATGCTGTGCCAGTCCAGCCAAGGATTTAGCAAGCCTGAGGGAGGGCTGCGAAGGATGAAGAAAAGACAGACAAAGAAAGTAATCTGGGTCTAGGTGGATCTTCCTGTGCCTGGCTAAGGCCACAGAGAAAAGATCCAGACAGCAAGCTGATGCTTTATTTTATAGCCAGAGGTAAACAAGGTAGTGATCACCATGGTTACAATGTTCTTGTGAGTTTCACTTGTTTTGGCAGCACTTGCTGCACCTCCCACAGCCCATTAGCTACCCAGGAAGAACCTAGGGAGTGTCATAAGGTCAAGCTTATTTATGCTAAGCTGGGACACTCTAAACTGGGACTAGTTTGTGCCTTTGCCAACAGGTCAGTACGAGGCTTAACCTGATAGCCACTTCCTACAGTGTGCCAAGGAAGGAGAGCAGCTACATGGGAGCTGGTGCCTCTTTCTGTCTCTTCCTCCAGGAAAATGCCTGGTTTCCTAGTTTGGAATAATGATGATCTCAGGCACCTTCTATATTATTATCACTGATTGTTTTGTCATTGTTATTCTATTTATTTATTTATTTATTTATTTTTATTTTTTAACTAATTGTGCAGTTACTTAAACAGTGAGTGTCAAATGCATGTGTTATGACTACCGGCTTCCATGCACACTACCTAGCTGCTAAGAAGAATGGAACATGTGCAGATAGACAACACTGTTAGTGAGGAATGAAAAGAACATTTCCTTGTTATATCATGTTCTAACAACTTTTGTTAAATATTGCCATAATTAGGTCCATTTTAATTTGACTTGTTGCTTTAGCATACATAGGGTTAATTTAGGTTTCAGACATTCATAAAAACTTTTTCCTTTGTTATTAATGCTGATGTTATTATTTTTACTTAGGAAAATTCATGTTAGGAAGGACTTTTTCCAGGAGGTAATGACCCTCTAAAGGTAGGGGGCAAGTTCATGAGTGAGTGAGTATGTTCAGATATAGATACAGCTGTAGCTTTTAAAAATAAATTACTTTGAAATAACTAGATTTACAAGGAGCTATAAAAAATAGTACAGTGATTCCAGGTACTATACATGTACAGTTTCCTCTGGCAGTGATATCTTATACACTACAATGTCAAAGTAATGAAATTAACATTGGTTCAATGTATGTATACCAGTAGTTCCATTCTATCACATATGTAAATTGCATAATCACCACCACAATCAAGGCACAAAACTGTTCCTTGATCACAAGGCTCCTTCATGCTATCCCCTTATAGTCACATCCACTCCCCCTCATCATAACTACCTTTGGCAACCACTAGTCTGTTCTCCATCTCTATAATTTACCTAGTTTGATAATTTTACATAAATGTAGTAATACAGTATGTGGTCTTTTGAAATTAGCTCCTCCCCCACCCCACTTAGAATAATTATCTGGTGATCCTTCTAAATTGTTACATGTTTTATCCTGACTGTTTTGGCTCAGTGGATAGAGCATTGGCCTGCAAACTGAAGGGTCCCAGGTTGGATTCCAGTCAAGGTTGCAGGCTCAATCCCCAGTAGGGGGCGTGCAGGAGGTAACTTATCAATGATTCTCATCGCTGATGTTTCTATCTCTCCCTCTCCCTTCCTCTCAAAAATCAATAAAAAATATATAAAATAAATTGTTGCATGTTTTAAGAGTTTGTTCCTTTTTTTTTTTTTTTTTTTGCTAAGTGGTATTCAATGCTAAGAATGGAATAAGAATTAGTTTATGAATATTTGGATTGCTTCCACTTTTTACTGTTATGATAAAGCTGCTATGAATATTTTTGTACAGGTTTATACATGGACATAAATTTTCATATCTCTGGGATAGATGTCCAGGAGTATTTCACTGGGTTGTATGTTAGTGTAGATTTTATTAAAACACAAAAAATGTGACCACATTATTTAAATTGTAGCTATCAACTAGAAGATATAGATTTAGCCAAAAATGTTTTATACTTTGTTAGAAAATATGAAGTTAGCATTAAGATAATGATGATTTTATAAAATAAGGATTTGTCCACAAGGAATTTATGTTATAAATATTATTTTAGTTTTCTAATCTTAACCTTTAGTTTTCTAATCTTTAGTTTTCTAATATTTCTAGTTCTTTTTCTAACCTATAATTTTGTAACAGGCTATGACTACCCAGTGAATTCACTTGGAATGGCTGCTTTCTGAAGTAGGAAACAGAATGTCCTTAATCTCAAATCATCATTCCATTTACATTTACTCTTTCTGTGCAACTACTCAATTCAATACAGGGAAACATGGGATGTGCTAAAGGTATATATTGCTTTCCTTTCAAGGGAAGCTATTTTAGTTTTGAATTTTCTATCTCTGATTTCTGACAAATGTAGTTTTAAATGCCTGTAAAAACTGGCAGTCCTTTGTATTCAAAAGGCATTACTACTTAATGGTTTTTGTCTTATATTGCTTTAAACTTTTAAAACATGCTAGAAATAAAGCATCGTTGTTCTCCCACATAAGCCTAAAGACATCGGCTTTGATGGGATAACTCCAATCCCCTTTGTTGAGAATCAGCTTGATGAAACAATTTCATGGTGTTTGATTTAGTGAAGATTCCGGGCACTGTCACGCTGTGCTTCCGGGATTCTCATCCCTCAGTAAGTCCAGTGACTGAAGCATAAAGAAGAAAGATATTGCCAAATGGTTCACAACCGCTGATGTACTCTACAGTTCACTTCTTTTCAGTGAAATAACACAGAGCACATGTGGCTAGATGGAACTGACTTAAAGTCGGAATGGATTCTGAACTGGGAGAGAAAATGAGAGGGAAGAGAGAACTCATAAAGTGAATGGCACTTGAGATGAGGGTATAGCCAAGCTCTTGAAAGCATATGTCTCAACCCTGGAATTCTGCATTCCTATCCTCAATCCTTCCTAGACAGTTCTATTGGCTTTGAGGTTTATGATTTATGACTTGCCATTTATGGAGTATTTATTAAAAATTTTTAGTGAAGAAGATTCTGACTAATGTCATGAGTAAAGGACAAGGGCTTAAAGCTAATTGTGAAACTGGTTTTCATCTTCTCTGTCAGAATTAGCTGGAGTAACCCTAAAACTGTTTTCTCATGGAAGTCCAGGTTAATTAGGCCCCAATGCAAATATTAATAGTGCCTTTTCATTATGAAAAGTTGCCCTGTTTTAGGACAAATTATATGTTCACTCTTCTGTTAGCTGCATTAGTATGTTGTTCCTAATTTGTTAACAAAATTGGTTCATCTATTTTTCCTTATACAAAATAAATGGATGACTATCATTATATCCTTCATGTCTTTATATTGATATAAAAATTAGGTTTAATGATTGGTATTTTCTGTTTATTAATATTGGTATTTATCTTCTAGTTGTACACCTCAGTGAAACAAATACACCTATCCAAATGAAGGCTGTATACATTTTCTTTGCAGTGCTATTCACAGTGTTCCCAGAATATTTTTTAAATCCTATAAATATTCATTAACAGGGTATGTAGTACATTTACATGATAGACTACTACACAGCAACAAAGAACAAACCACTGACACATGAAACTATATGCATGAACTTTAGAAACACATTCTGTGAAAATAAAAGCATACAAAGAGTACATATTGTGCATTTTAAATATTTGCTAAAATAAATATATAAAGCCAGTCTATACTGATGGACATTGAATATTCTTTGCCTTAGGAGGTCGTAAGGTGTGTAAATATTAATTAGATGGATGAAGGAAAACCTTATGGGTAATGAATATATTCTAGATCTTAATCTGAGAAGCAGTTGCATGAATGTATACATATATAAAAAATCATAGTACTTCATACTTCAGATTTGAGCATTTTATTATTTGTATCTCAATCTATAAAAAGCCAGAGAAGAAGTTATGTAAGAATCACATCTATTAAACATTTCTGTTACATTTCTATAGCATGGCTGTTATTGACAAATTCAGAGCAATAACCCAAGCTATGGATAAAAGATCATAACTCATTTTGAGTAAGAATGGGGATTTATCTCTTTCCTATCCCCATTTGACATGTCACTATTGTTGAGTTCTGACCATCTCTCACCAAAGTTCTGCGGTCTTGAGCGAAAATACTGAGAAAATGACAGACTCGTGGTATGAAACTGAGGCAAAGCCAAGGTGCTGTTTGATGGTTTGATTGGCAGGTCGTGAAGACCTGAGAAGTTGATGCTGACCGCAGGCATCAGAACAAGGCAGAGCTTCGCACAAGAGGCATTCTTCTCTCATTCCTCCCCTCTCTCCAAACTCCTGGCTAAGGAAGGGAGAAGAGGAGAGAGAGAATCTGAGGTTGGAAGTGCACCAGTTGGCTCTTTCCAAAACTTGCTGCAGAATAATAGTATAATTACAAACAGGCAGACTCTATTTTCATGGCCACAAAAACACACTTGAAGGCAAAAGTGTGGTGGGAGTGAAGAAAGGCATATGGTTGGTTAAAACAACTTTCCTCTTTTTCACCAAAACATTTAAATGGCTCTAGAGCCAAGGAAGGTTCATAGTCAGAGGTGCCAGTGAGTTCCTTTTTATCCCACTTTTCATCTCTGCTTTTGTTCCTATTTTGTGTCAAGGTTTAGAGAGGTGCTGAAGGATTTAGACCAGTGGTCCTCAATCTGGGGTGATCTTACCCCCTGAAGGGACATCTGGAATGTCTGAAGACATTTTTGGTTATCACAGCTCAGGGGTGGAGTGTTATTGGAACCCAGTGGGTAGAAGCCAGAGATGCTGTTAAGCATTCTACAATGCACAGAACAGCCCGTCTAGTGCCAAAAGTCTATAGTGGTGAGGTTGAGAAACCTGGATTTAACGAAACTCCATGCCTAGCATTAAGGGTGAAGGTGGAGTGTGTTAATATCTAGATTCCCATCATAGAAATATTGTTTTAGGGATCTCCTCATTTTATAATTCTGTTACTTAAATATGAATTTCTATCAAAGGGTTTAGGTATATCCAACCTTTATAGCATTTCTCAGTGACTTTGTGGGAACATTTAGACAAGTAGGGCCATGTGAATTAATTTGTTCCTGCTATTTTTTTCATGATAACATGGATAAATTTATTTATGCATTTACTTACTCATCCAACAAAAAGTTATTTTTCCAGACACTTTTCTATGTTCTGGAAATTTTAAGATAAAACAAGTTAGATACAAGATATATACATAATTCCCTTAAAGAGTTTATTTGCTAGTGGGGAATCAGATAAGAAAATAAATATGTGATATATTTATTATAGTAACCTATTACACATTGATAACTTATATAATAGAGTCTCAAATCATATATATATAAAATTGTCTAGATAGTTCTATAATCTAGATCAGTGATCTGCAAACTCATTAGTCAACAGAGCCAAATATCAACAGTACGATTGAAATTTCTTTGGAGAGCCAAATTTTTTTAAACTTAAACTTCTTCTAATGATACTTCTTCAACATAGACTCACCCAGGCCATGGTATTTTGTGGAAGAGCCACACTCAAGGGGCCAAAGAACCACATGTGGCTCACGAGCCGCAGTCTGCCGATCATTGATCTAAATGACACTTGTTTTTGGCCTTAAAATGATTTGGAGTTTACCAGAGAGAGATTAGTTTTCTAGGTGCCATAACCCCGAAGTATGGAAGATTTTTAGACTTCTTGAATTTAGGAATATTGAAGCCTGTTATATCTTTTACCTGACTATTTCATCCTATACATGGTTTGTTTTTAAAAATATCTCTGCTCTTAATTTACTGATTCACTTAAAGACTAATAGTAAGAACCAAAATTAGATCATATAATTATGTCAAGAATATACTAAATTATTATAAAATTATTTCTTATTATTTAAAGTATTACATGTGTCTCCTTTTTACCCAATTGACGCCTCTCTGCCACTCCTATCCCCTAGGACAAGCTCCTACCACCCCAGTGTCTAAGTCCATTGCTTATGCTAATATTCATGAATACAAGTCCTTTGATGATCTCTAACTTCCCTTCTCTCTGAGGTTGGACCATCTGTTCAGTATTACCTGGTCTCTGGATCTATTTTTATTCATCAGTTTATGTTGTTCATTATATCCCACATATGAATATCAAGATCATGTGGTATTTCTCTTTCTCTGACTGGCTTATTTTGCTTAGTATAATGCCCCCCAGTTTCCATCCATGCTGTTGTTAATGGTAAAAGTTCCTTCTTTTTTATAGCAGCATAGTATTCCATTGTGTAGATGTACCGCAGGTTTTTAATTCATGCATCTGCTGATGGGCACTTAGGCTGTTTCCAAATCTTAGCTATTGTAAATTATGCTGCTATGAACACAGGGGTGCATGTATCCTTTCTGATTGGTGTTTCTGGTTTCTTAGGATATATTCCTAGAAGTGGGATTACTGGGTCAAATGCGAGTTCCATTTTTAACTTTTTGAGGAAACTCCATACAGTTTTCCACAGTGGCTGTACCAGTCTGCATTCCCACCAGCAATGGAGGAGGGTTCCTTTTTCTCTGCATCCTCACCAGCACTTATTTGTTGATTTGTTGATGATAGACATTTTGACAGGTGTGAGATGGTACCTCATTGTAATTTTTATTTGCATCTCTCATATGATTAGTGTCTTTGAACATACTATCTACTAAAGATGGAATATGCTAATTGACTATCACTCCATCACAAAGATGGCTACACCCACAGTTGAGGCCAAGTTCCCATAAGGAGCCTTCACAAGCAATCAGCTATATTAAAAAAAAGTCATAGATTTCTGGGTATTAAATTTGTATCCTGCTACATTGCCAAATTCAGCCACCATTTTGTCTCCCCCTGGACAAACTTTTAGGAGCCCGTGGCCAGGAAGTCTGGAATCGCAGTGTTTGTGGGTTCACATCCGAGGCAGCAGGTTTCTGGCCAGTGTGGCTATAGGATCCCAGGTGGTGTCCAAAGTCTCCCTGGGTGGAGGTGAGGCTGGGCGCCCAGTCACAGCTGTTCTCTCCTTCAAGATGGTGTGGTCTCTGCAGCAGAACCGGCCACCCTGGGAGAGATTGCAGCAGTAGGGGAGGGGAGCCTGGTCCACCAATAGGCCTGCAGAATATAAGTAAGTCCCTTTCTCTCTCTGTCTCTCTGTCTCTCTCTCTCTCTCTCTCACACACACACACACACACACACACACACACACACACACACCACATGACCATGCACTCCCCTATTGCTCCCTCACTCACATTTTCCCTCTCACTGCCATCCTGTCAGCCGCCATCTTCATTGTTTTCTGTTCCTGCTATTTTAAGTCAAGATACATTGAAACAAAATGGAATAGGGCTATAATAGAAGAGAAAGTTAATACTATGCAGCTATAAAATATAACCTTCTGCAGTAGAGAGATAATCATGAATGAAAAAATCATTGAATGAGGCAGAACACCAGTATCCTACTCCTGAATTGTTTGTTATTAATCTCTGCGTCTGTGACACTGAAGGACTTGGAGACTCTTCCTTGAGCTTACTTTCTTCATTTATGAAATAAAGAGGCCAAAGTACACCATTTCAAAATCTGTTTTAACACTAATATATAATACTTTGATGAGAATCAACATCTTCTTCATTAAAAAATGATACCAGTAGTTTTGGAATATCTCAGACAATGAAGTGACTAGAGGGATATGAAAATTGTTCCCCAAGATGCTCTACTTAAAAAAAAAAAAATCTTATTATGCCTGTCACAGAGACAAAGTTCCTTTATCTATATAGCATCAAGATGTATCTTTCTAACTTGTCAGTTTAACTATTTGGCAAAATGTGTTCCAGGTAAAGAAAAATAGCTGTGCAGAACTGTTTAACATTTGTTCCTAATGTTAACTTTTAAACTCTGCTTAGAAAAATAATTCTGTTCAGAAATTTGATCTGTCTGCCTTCTTTTTGTATTGCTTTTGGCTCTTCCAGAACTCAGAAATGTCAATTTGTTATTCATGTTTGCCTTCACTAATCCTTCCAAAAGAATGTGAAGGGGCCTGCAGTCTATTATATTAGGAAATAACTGAGATTAAAATGGATTAAGTCTGAGATCCTTTCTCTTGCTCTGCATTGATGTAATGAGTATTATCACAGCATTTACAAAAGCAATGGGGCTTTTCGTACTAAACTATCATTTCATTGTATGAGCATGCAGTGGGGACATTGATACAGTTAGGCCTGGCAGCTTTTCACAAGTTAAATGCCAAGATCCTGCCGTGTCTTTCTGAAATGTTGGACAAGGTGGTAGATGGGGAAGGATTTAGAGAAACAGAAGTGTGTATAGAGTCAAAGTCTTGTGGAGGGTAATAAAGGATTTGATAGAATGATAAGGACTGTTAACTTGCAAAACTAGTGGGAGAACATAGCATGTTGGGAGCAACCAACTCAAGTCCTAATGAATTGGAAGAAGAATTGGTTATTAGAGTATCTTCTATGTAATATCTACTTTTATCACCAAAAATAATAGAATGTTCTTCCTTCACATGAAGGTACTCCAGGCCTCACATCAGAAGGATGGTATCTTTATTTATTTTCCATTAGTTAAAAAGATTTGCTACTCTATCCATACCTCTTCGTGTAAACCTATGACACTGTGATACGGGGCAAAACTAACCAACCTACAGAGGCTAAAATGCATATGGCATTGAGTTTCAATTCTAGCTCCCAAGTTGTCATGTTAGACACTGAATGCATTATGGTATTGTTAGTTATTACTCAACTAGATTCACTAGCCCCAAACCAAGAAAAGGTTAGATCCATATTGTTTCAAAGTTATGAGAAAAAGTGTCCTTTTGTTAGAGACTAGATGAGAAGGCTCCTTCCTAGAAATCTGAAATCGATTGTTTCCTGTAGCTGCACTTCCAAATGGGAGAATTTCTTGTGTGAATGACTTAAGTCTGCTGCCCCGTTGTGACCTTCCAGTTCTCAGATCAATTCCAGGGAGCCACAGGACATGCCCTTCGAGGGCTGTATTGCTTCCTTATAAATGAATTGTTTTCATGCCTGGCATGCCAGTTCATAGTTCGGCATGGCAACCAGCAGTCCAGGATGGAGAAAGCAGAGGGTCACCTACATCATTTATTATGGTTGACTCAAAGAAATAGCTCTGCTGTCAAATCCAATTTGGTTTCAAATAAGAAAATCAGATTTAATCTCCATATACTATTAAGAAAAGAAGTATACTGGTTTAACCTGGAGATTTTTAAATCTTTTCATCTCATGGCACACATAAACTAATTACTTAAATTCCATGAAACATCAAAAATACGTATTTTTGCCAATCTGGCAAAAATAGGTATAATTTTGATTCATTTACACTGTATGGTTATTTTGTATTGACTGTTGTAAGTTTTTTATTTGACAATCTAAAGGAAAAGAGGTCAGTGCTCCTGACTAGTTAGGTATTGCATGTTTTGAAATTCTTGCTACATACCAGTGTGCTTGGCACATACATAGGTTGAAAATTGCAGGTTTAACTGATTGATTACTATTGTATCTTCATGCCAGACATCAGTGTAACCCAAACTCTCTCCTCCTTTCCTCATTCCCCTCATTCCAGTTGACATTGTTTGGATTGAACCTTTTTTTTTTGGGGGGGGGGGGAGAGGGAATTGCATGAACCTGACTTTACAAATGCGTATAAGAGAGAGAACAAGGAGGGAAGAATATCTTCATATCAGACTCTCTCTCTCTCTCTCTCTCTCTCTCTCTCTCTCTCTCTCTCTCTCTCATTCATTCATGTTTTTGTTGTTACCTAACATTGAGTTGGGTCTGACTCCTGGTGACCCTATAAATGAGTGATGTCCATATAATATCATGTTCTCAACAGCCAACATTCCTACTCAGATCCTGTAGACCAGTGGTTTTCAACCTTTCTAATGCCGCAACTCTTTAATACAGCTCCTCATGTTGTGGTGACACCCCCCCACCATAAAATTGTTTTCATTGCTACTTCATAACTGTCATTTTGCTACTGTTAATTAATCATAATGTAAATAGAGCATAAGACCATCGGAAAACACAGATATTTACATTAGGATTCATTAACAGTAGCAAAATGACAGTTATGAAGTAGCAACAAAAATAATTTTATGACTGGGGTCACCACAACAAGAAGAGCTGTATTAAAGGGTTGTGGCATTAGAAAGGTTGAGAACCACTGCTGTAGACCCGTGCTTATGGTTTCTTTTATGGAGTCAATCCATCTCATGTTTGGTTTTCCTCTTTTCCTCGTGCTTTGTATTTTCCCCAGCATTATTATCTTTTCCAAAGAACCTGCCATCTCAAAATGTGTCCAAAGTTAGAATGTTTTGTCACTTTTGCCTCCAGCAATGTTTCAGGCTTAATTTTCCCTAGGACCCACTTGTTCATCTGTCTGAGAGTCCAGGGTATCTGAAGAATTCTTACCCAACACCATTATTTCAAATTAATCAATTTTCCTCCTTATCAGCTTTCTTCACTTGTTCAACTTTTGCACCTGTACATAGTAATTGGGAATACAAAGACAGGGATGGTCTTAGCCTAGGCCTCTAATGATACACCTTTGATCTTTTTTATCTTTCCTAACTTTTTCATTTCTACCATTTAAAAGTTCATATTTCACTTCAATATCATGTATGATAAATGCCTCTTTAAATGTGATTGCTTGAAATTGTGAATATTTTCAAAAATTATTACTTGAAATTCTTATTTCAAGGGAGACATTTTAGCACAATGATAGTTTTGAGACTTCTTGGTGGGCATTCTGTCAATATAGCCACATTCCCTATTTTTTTCTGTTGAAAACAAAAACAAACAAGAAGACAGAATAAACATAAATAAAAACAAATATCTGTTCCTACTTTCTCATGCCTTTAATTTTTCTTAAAGTTCATCATTTCTATTTCTAAACATTGCCAAATGTGACCTGGGGGTGGGGGATGGGGGGAGGGTTCTCATTGAGAACCACTAAAATGGATATTGACCAGCAGTGAGTAGAAAGAGATGGACACATATCTTAGAAAAGGAGAAATTGTTTGGGGAAAAAATCAGACTTCACTGAAGTATCAGGTTAATTGGTAGATTTTTCTCAACAGTGAGATTAATTTAACTTTTACATCACATTAGAAAAGAAATATATTTTTTCTTGTTCTCACAGAAGGCAGTTAATTTTGGAAGATCTTTGTTTTTATAAAAAAGTTTTTAGCTATAAAGAGCTAAATGATAATGAGAAATGGTGTTCTTAGAATTTTCATCTTAATTCTGTATTAAAGATCACTTATTTGATAATTTTTTCATGTAAGAACAATAAACTCCTTTAACAAAGCTCTGGAACATACCCAATAGTAAAGGGAAGAATCATGTAGTTAAAGGTTAGACAAAGTGCAGGCTTAACCTTTAGACATTTCAATTAGACAAGGCAAACATTCTCCTTTAAGCCAAGTGTCTGTGTCTTTAGTGTCTATCAGTTTAATTATAACAGTTTTAACTAACTTTCTAAGAATTAAACTGTTTATATCCTACATTTTAGACTTTAAAGACTCTAGATTTAAGAGACAGAACCTTAGCAAAATAAGCCTACCATTCAAGTTTTACAAGACAGACTTTCTACCCAGGGAATTTTTTTTTAATCAAAATTGCGATTTCAGACTAAAAATACTTAAATGTAGGCACACAAGACAAAGAAAACTTCCATGAACTTTTGGCTAGATAGTTATGCTCCTGGAAAATTAACCTTATTTTCAATGATCTCACTGAGGTCTACTTGAATTTTTATTAACTTTAAATCTTTACACTAATTAAAGAGAAAGATGCAAATTGACTATACCTTCATGATGCCCACCATCCAATCAGGAGCGAGTATGCAAATTAATCCCATTGCCTCTGTGGAGACTGACAGCATGGTGCAAAGAGGCCTGCTTGACTGTCACCACGGAGACCCAGGAGCAGCAAGCCAGGCCCACAGGCAGCACCCAGCATGGCCCGAGAGACATGTGAGCAGTGAAGCACAGCCCACAGGCAGTACCCAGCATGGCCTGCTTGGTAGTCGCCATGATTGATGTAGAACAGGCAGGCCCTGCAGAGAGCAGAGAACCACAGGGAGTGGGCCTAAGCCATCAGTAAGACATCCTTTGAGAGTTCCCAGATTGGAGAGGGTGTGGGTCAGCTGAGGGACAACCCCTCCCCCGTGCATGAATTTTGTGCACCAGGCCTCTAGTTTATAATTAAAAAAAACAACAACAAATAATATAGTCATATATATTTGTTTCCTATTAGTACTGTAATATATTACCACAAACAAAGCAGCTTAAAACAACACAAAATCTCCCAGCTCTGTAGGTAAGAAGTATAAATTGTTTTGGCTTTTTTCTGTTTGGGGGTTCACAAGGCTGCAATCAAGATGTTAGCTACCTGGGATCTCCTTAGGAGGCAGTGAAGAGAATCTTCTTCCAAACTCATTTAGATTGTTCCATGATTTAATTTTGTGGGTGTAGGACTGGGTCCCTATTTCCTTGCTGAATGTTAGTTGGAGCACTTGGCTTCTGCACCTGCCATCTTTCTTTTCTTTTTTGATGTGTGGGCTTTGTGACTTTCGCCCCTCATTTCTCTGAATGATTTCTCTGACTTCCTCTCCTGCTTTTAAGTGCTCATGTGATTCTATTGGGCCCATGCAGATATTCTAGGAAAATCTCCATACTTTAAGATCAGCTTATTTGGGACCTTAATTCCATCAGCAAAGTCCCTTCACAGCAGTGCCTAAATTAGACTGGAAGTGTATTTTAGAATTTTGCCTACCACAGCATAGACTTGTATATGTGAAGCCAAAAGTCTTTTCTAACCCACTCCCCAGTCATAATGTTCTCACCTCTTCTAAGAAAGAGGTAAGCAATACTGTTAATTTCTTGTTATCTTTCCAGAGTTTATGCATACAAAGAATAAAAACGTACTACATTGTACTTTATTCCCTTCTTTTATACAACATAATCTCCCATGCATAATGTTCTTCACCTTGTTATTTCAGTTATAACTATATCTTACAGAAGTTTTCATATTGTTCTACAGACAACTTCCACATTCATTTTTACACCTTTAGAGTATTCCAGTGTCTGCATGCCCCTCTGTTTATTTAACCAATTCACTAGTAGTGGACTGGTTTCCTATTTTTTACTACAACAATTGATACGGAAACAAATGAATTATTTCATTTATGTGCTTTATATCTCTAACATGAATATCCAGAAGAGGGATTTTTCATTTTAATAGATAATACCAAATTTCCCTTAATAAAAAATGAGCCAGTTCATCATCCTTGTTTCAGCAATATTTGAATGGTAGTTTCCTACAGCCTCATTAGCCAATCTGATAGCTAATAACTGGTATTTTTCTTTTTTTATCTCTATCATGCTGTAACATAATATTTGAATTTTATGACCACAAATATTTTCTGCTTTAAAAGTATAATTTTTCTTAGACAAAAGTAACAAAATATCAATCCATGCTACATCATGAATAAACCTTGAAAACTTCATGCTAAGTGAAAGAAGCCAGTCACAAAGAACCATGTACTATGTAATTCCATTTATGTGAAAAGTATGGGATAGTCAAATCCATAAAGACAGAAAGCAAATTAGGGGTTGTCTAGTGCTGGAGGTTAGAAGTGATTACTAATGCTAAAGGGATTTCTTTTTTTCTTTTTTCTTTTTTTTATAATTCTTTATTGTTAAAAGTATTACATATGTCTCCTTTTTCCCCCATTGACCTCTCTCCAGCTGTCCCCTGCCCAGCACATACCTTCCTCCCCCCTCCCCCAGTCTGTGTCTACTGGTTATGGTCATATACATGCATACAAGTCCTTTGGTTGATCTCCTATCCCCTCATCCCCACCTTCCCTCATGGGTTTGACAGTCTGTTCAATGCTTCAATGACTCTGGTTCTATTTTTGCTCAGTTTATGTTGTTCATTATATTCCACTAATTAGTGAGATCATGTGATATTTATCTTTCTCTGACTGATTTATTTTGCTTAGCATAATGCTTTCCAGTTCCATCCATGTTGTTGCAAATCATAAAAGTTCCTTTTTATGGCAGCGTAGCTTTCCATTGTGTAGATGTACCACAGTTTTCTAATCCACTCATCTGCTGATGGGCACTTAGGCTGTTTCCAAATCTTAGCTATGGTAAATTGTGCTGCTATGAACATAGGGGTGCATATGTCTTTCTTTTTTAAAGGGTAAAAATGTTTTCTAATTAGATAATTGTGATGGTTGCACATCATTGAAAATCTACTGCAAACCACTGTATTTTACTTTAAAAGAGCCAATTTTATGGTATATACATTATATCTTTGAATAAAAACTAGGTCTAGTCCTTATTGTTTGTGTTATATGGGCATGAAAATTATTGAAACAGTTTGAGCCCCAAATGTTTCTCTTCTGTAAAATGGAAGAGGGCTTCCACCAAGGATGAAGGATGGAAGTTGATGATGTTTGTAGGGCCCCTGCGCATAGTCTGCCCTCAACACTTGAGAGTGTGCTGATCCCTTTGCTCCCTGCCCAAATCCCAGAGAGGGCCTCCATAGGACACTAAGATACTGATGCCTAGAGGGAAATAAGGAGCATCAAGAAATAGGGGTGAGAACTTCCTTGTCCCTCATCCATGATTGGACTCTTCTTCATGAGTGGTCTTGGGAAAGCCATGATGCAGTAGAATTAAGAATAGTTCTTTAGAGAGGTGGCATGTTCATCAAAGGTTAAGTGTATGGAATCTTCTGCAGCATTTACATGGCTAAAATAATCTGCTTTGCTTTTTTTAAGTTTTTGGTATCTCTTTTCTTTTTAGCCACATGGTTGCCAAGACCTATATAAGACAACCAATTTAAAAGAAACTCTTAGACCTCAAAATGTAAGGTTCTCAAAAAAAAAAAAAAATGAGTTATAGTTCTTATGTGAAAGGAAATTATTAAACTTGACTGAGAGTTCTTTCAAACCAAGGAGGAGAAGAGATAATGTACATTGTCAAATCGTTTTCAAGATATTGATTTCCTTAACAAGCATTGCATGTCTACTTTATTCCTTTATTCAAAGTGTTGTGCCGGGCACTGTTGGGGAATAAAGAATCAGATACAGTCCTTGAGCAGAAGGAAGAAGGGAAACCTGTGTTTTTGGAGAGGCTGATTCATTCAAGCCCCACAATAGCACAGGAAAATTAGAATTAAATGATTATTTCCCCATTTTTAATGGCAATTCTTTGTTTACAAAGCATATACCTATTTTTCTCTTTTCAAAGAGAAAATTACAGAGTAAAATGTTAAAATGTACCCAAGCTTCACTTTAGGAAAAACAATATCATTTTCATTCGAAATTATTTCAAGGCAAATATCAATAGCAATATTGACCTATATTGATGACACTATTGACCTATTCACTTCAATCTATTTTCCTATTATGTTAGGGTTTTATTAGGAACTAGGTGCCCAGTGCATGAAATTCATACACTGGAGTGGGGAGGGTTCCCTCAGCTCAGCTCAGCTCGCCCCCTCTCACTGACTGGGAGCCCTCAGGGGATGTCATACTAAGCTGCAGTCTGGCCTCCCTCAGATCAGGGGAAGGCCCCAACCCCATCACCCTGCTGCTAGCCACTGCAGCCGCTAAGGTATTTTCATGAACACCTTCACCATGAAAAAATGATGACTTTCTTTATGAATTTTCAAGATGTGTCTTTCATAGGATATTTATTTATTTATTTATTTATTTATTTATTTATTTATTTATTAAATCTTCACCTGAGGATATGTTTCCATCGATTTTTAAAGAGTGTGAAAGAGAGAGGGAGATAGAAAGAAACATCAATGTGAGAGGGACACTTTGATTTATTGCCTCCTGCATGAGTCCTGACCTGGGCCCGGGCCAAGGAGGAGACTGTAACCTAGGTACATGCTCTTGATCAGAATTAAACCTGGACCCTGCTGTTAGCAGGCCGAGGCTCTATCCACTGAACCAAACTGGCTAGGGTGGGAAAATATATTTCTTAGCCCCTCCAGCAGCGGACTTTTGTTTTTTTCCTCCAGGAGAGTGGTAGAAAAACTCTAAATCACCTTCTTGGATTCTCAAAACCCAAGTTACCAAGAACAGTGCAAGTGGTGGTGTACAGGGAGCTTAGCCAATGAGCGGTCAGAAAAGGTGTTTACACTCTAACTGGTTTGGCTCAGTGGATAGAGCGTCGGCCTGCAGACTGAATGGTCTCAGTTTTGATTCCGGTTAAAGGCATGTACCTTAGTTGGGGGCACATCCCCAGTGGGGAGTATGCAGGAGGCAGCTGATTGATGTTTCCCTATCATCAATGTTTCTTTCTCATCGATGTTTCTGACTGTCTATCTCTTTTCCCTCTTCTCTGTGAAAAAAAATAAATAAAATATATATTTTTAAAAAGAGGTTTTTCCTCTGCAGCTCATGCACAAAAGACTCCCTGCTTTGTGTCCACTGGGGTAGGGGGGTGCCCCACCGCCCCAGGGGAGGGGGAAGCATGCCCCTGAGGCCAGCAGCCAGCTCCTCATTGTGGGCACTGAGCTGGGAGAGGGTGTGGACCCTGGTCACAGAGTGGCCACTGCTGCTGGGGGCATGCCCCCCAGGTTAGCCGCCTTGTGTTGTGGGCACTAGGCTTGGGGGCATGGACCTGGGCTGCTGCTTGGCACAGGTGCATGTGCAAGCAGCCATGGGGTGGGAACATCTGCTTGGTGCCTGCGCCCTTAGGCCCAGAGTGGCCAGGGGTGTTCTGGGACCCCGGCTGTTCAGGGCCTACGCATGAGCCTACAGGCCAGGAGCAGCCTGGGTCCCAAGGATGTTCCTGGAACCCAGGCCACTTGGCACTTGCATATGCAAATTGACCCAACGTCTTTGTTGGGTTAATTTGCATACTCACTCCTCATTGGCTGGTAAGAGTAGCAGAGGTATGGCCAATTTGCATGTTTCTTTTTTATTATATAGGATTCTTTTTTTTTTAATATATATATAGGATTCTTTATTTTTCAGATGGTTGTATGGCTCCTGAACACTTATCTTTTCCTTTTGATTTATAAGCATGGTGAAATTTTAGAAGGCTTTGTGATATCAAACATTTGGATATTAATCCTACTGAATGATGTCTATCATTCATTCATATTTTAAAATTTTATTATACCGAATTTTTGTTATTAATGTTATTGAACTTTTTAAATATTATATAATGGGTGATAGAGATTTAAATCTAGCCCTGGCAGGTGTTGCTCAGTTGATTGGAGCATTGTCCCATACACCAAAAGGTGGTGTGCTCAATTCCTGTTCAGAACATATCTAGGTTGCAGGTTTAATCCCCAGTTGGGGCACATGTCACAGGCAGCCAATCAGTGTTTCTCTCTCACATAGATATTTTTCTCTCTCTTTCTTTCTTCCTCTTTCTAGAATAGGGGTGTCGAACTCAATCAGAGAAGGGGCCAAAATCTAAAATCCAGCCTAAATCGTGGGCCGAATGGTTTACTGAACAGTCATAAACTGTCATTGTGATGGAAACGCAGCGGAGTGCAGTGATGACAGCGCGGTGCGGGCCACATTGCGAGGCCTGGCGGGACGGATTTGGGCCGCGGGCCTTGTGTTTGACACATGTGTTCTAGAGTCAATAAAAAAGAGAATTCAAATCTAGTCCATTTTGACTTGTCTAATGTATTTTCACTATTCCATATTGCATCTCTTATTTTAATTTCTTTAAAATATTTTTATAAGTTGGGATTTTATTTTATTTTTTTTAAATATATATTTTATTGATTTTTCTTACAGAGAGGAAGGGAGAGAGGTAGAGAGTTAGAAACGTCGATGAGAGAGAAACATCAACCAGCTGCCTCTTGCACACCCCTACTGGGGATGTGCCTGCAACCAATGTACATGCCCTTGACCGGAATCGAACCTGGGACCTTTCAGTCCACAGACCGACGCTCTACCGCTGAGCCAAACCGGTTTCGGCTAAGTTGGGATTTTAAATGTATTCTGGCACTGTTGTTGAAATGCTTTGTATATTTTCACATATATGTAAATTCATAGATTGAAAATATGAATTTTGAGGTTAATATATTTAATATGTTTCAAAATATGTCTGTGTACTTTACATACATATGCAATTAATTTAAGCAAAAAGTAAATAACTATATGAAAAAATCTGTATCTTTTCCATAAGGATTATATTTCTGCAAGAACTTAGTTCTGTATTTATTTGGCTAGAATAATTTTAGACATTTTAAAGTAAGCAATATTCTTTCCCCAAAAAATGTTGACATCTTTAACATCTATGTAGAATCAGTTGTTTTTTTTTTAAATAGCTTTTCCCTTTTATGCTTCTTTGTCTTCATTTATGGGCCTTAATTGCCAGCAAAAATTGCTGGACCTATTACGTAAGGTTTTTGAAACCTGTAACAAGAATATACTAGAGTTAGCAGAAGGTACATACTTTTATTTTAAAAAATGGGTAACCATATGATAAAGGTTATATATTGATGAAAATAATATTTTGTAACAACTTATAGAGACAGATGGAGAGGCTCTTATCTGAAGGCTGATTTGGGTTCATATTTCTATGACCCCTGCCTGGCCAGCATGGCTCAGTGGTTGAGCGCTAACCTATGAACCAGGAGGTCATAGTTCAATTCCTGGTCAGGGCACATGTCTGAGTTTCAGACTGGAACCCCAGTATGTAGGAGGCAGCCAATTGATGGTTCTCTCTCATCACTGATGTTTCTATCTTTCTCCCTTCCTCTCTGAAATAAATAAATATAAATATAATGTTTTATGACCCTTGGTGATCAGCTCATGGAAAATTTTCATTTTGATGAGCTGCTTTGACCATTTATTCAGTAAACATAAAGTGCGTGCCTATTATATAAAATACACAATTCTTTAGAACTTCTAGGAAGAGTTACTCTAGTTTCCAAAACAGAATAAGGAATCATTTTATATTTATGAGGACATGAAGACAATGATATTGAATATTTGCAATCTCCATGATCTCAGATAATTTCTATTTAATGTCATCATATCATTTTCCCTATGTATCTGTAAAAGGCAGAACAATGGGCTATTCTCTCTCACTTGAGAACTTTTTGATTCTTAAGACAAGGAAACATCATACAAGGAAATAAGAGGAGATATGATTTCTAGCTCTGGAGATCTTTAGGTAAAATCTAAAGAATGATTTATCATAGGTAATTCTTAGATGGTGCTTCCCTGTCCAGAAGATTAGAACTAATAACCTCTGCTTATGTGTTCCAACAGACAGAAGCTAATGGGTAGAGGGAGAGTGAAGAATATTCAGGGTGGCATGGATCCAGGAGAAATGGGGAAGGTTTGGATTCGAAAAGAAAGGGCACTGATATTGAGACAAGATAAAAGAAAAATAAATGGCTAAAGATAAAAGAAAGGCTGAAAAGCTGTAGAAGATTTCAATCTTCTCTGAAAAAATTGGATTTATGTAAAAGTAAAGTGGGTAGTGGTAGATTGAGATCCCAGACAGAGTAGAACTATATGTAGCATCTACTATGAAGCCACTAATGAGAAATATTAAAAGAAAAAATATAAAATTCAAAGATTTATAAATGATCCTAATTAGTTAAGGATTTGTTCCAATGTCACTTAGAAAATGATATGCAGGAATGAAAAAACAATCCATTATTCGGATAGAAGTCAATCAAAGGTGAGGATTGACAAAGCAATAATCCAAAAAAGGCCTAATCAAGAGGAATTATGAGATAAAGATAAGGGCAAAACTGAATTATTGATTATTGGTACTCTCAGAACTGGGCCAACAGGCCATTTAACTGCATGGGTGGTGTGTTAGTTTCCTATCATACTGCTGTAGTAAATTGCCACAACCTTAGAATATAAAATAAAATAATTTATTATATTACAGTTCTGGAGATCAGAAGTCCAAAATGAGTTGCATTGGGCTGAAATGATGGTATTACCAGGGCTGTTCTTCTGGAGGTTCCAAGGGAACTGGTTGCCTCTTTCAGTTCCTAAAATCTGCTGACATTACTTGGCTCATGGCTGCATCACTTGTGTCTCCTTCCATCTTCATATCACCTTGTCTGACTTTGATCCTCTTGCCTCCCTCTTATAAGGACCTTTATGATTACATTGGGCTCACAGGTATAATCCGGAAACATTTCCCCATATCAGGGTCCTTAATTTAATCACATGTACAAATTCCTTTAGCCATATCAGGTAACATATTCACAAGTTTCAAGGATTAGGACATGGATATCTTTGGGGGCATTATTTGTCTGACAACAGTTGGCGATCCGCTAGGAAAGCAGGATGTGGTAAAGGGAGTGGATGTTATGATGAGGCAAGAAATGTAGCATGAATTAGGATGTGAAAGAGCTTAAAAGTTAGGAGCTTGTGGCCTATTAGAGGACTCTTTCAGTTTGAGATCTTGGTAGCAATAAATCATCAAGTGTATTGTGATGCGTCCTAAGAAGAGAAGTGCCAAAGAAATGAGTTCTTAGGACACTAAGTGGCAAGGATCTGAGGTGTAGTGTCAGAAAAAGTTTCAGTAGGTTAGAGCCTTAAAACATGATAGCCATTAAAAGGGAAGACAGTGGTAGATGCTTGTTGTCTTAAAGGACTTGGGAGAGGGTCCCAGAGTGAAACAACAATGAATGGCAAGGGAAAGATGTATTAGAATATATGACAAAAGACTTTAAAAAAAACTAGGAATATTATTGCATGGTGGTGGTGACGGGGGTGTGGGGGGAGGCAGGAAACTAGAAGCTGCAGAAGAGAGTAGCTCACCTCCCAGTCCTTCTAGTTCCATCTCTAACACATGGGAGTGTGACAAGAAGCAACCTACCTTCCTTTGGAAAGGTCAGGAAGGAAGGTAGAACCCTAAGGATAAGAAAGAGGAGGATAAGGCCAGTAGCAGAGAGATGGAGAATAGGATGTTGTAGGGAGATGTCAGTAGACTGTGAACTCCAAAAGGATAGGAGTGGAATTATCTTCCAGGGATTGGACCTGAGATAGTTCTGGATGGTGATAAGGAGAGTTTACTGGTGATGAGAGTGGGAAGACATTTGTCCTTATAGCACCAAGTGCCCTTTCTTCCTAGGAGAAGGTCAATGCATTCTTTTGCCAAGTATTCCCCCTCATAAAGAAGTATATGAATAAAACGTATCTATATGCAGAATCTTCACACTTAAAAACCTTCTTCACAAACTACTATTTCCTTTAATCCTCTACTTGTGTAGTAGGTATTTGTGTCATTGTTTTATAAATAAGCCCACTGGGCTCAGAAGGATGACAGTAACCAGTCAAGGTCCACGTGGCTAATAAATGGCAGAGTTGGGGTTGAGCCTACATTTTCCTAATCCAAGTCCAAACTTTCTTTTTCTTTGGCATCCAGAAAGGATAGTGGCCTAAAAAATATTGACATAATTGAAGGGAATGTGAGAAAAAGAAGGGAAGTTTATTAAACCACCACATAATTTAAAAATTGCTGCTCAACAGAAAAGAGTAGAGAGTGGTTAAGAGAATTTTTAAAACTCAGAAACAAATATGAAAATGATACCACAAAACCTTAAAGGAAAAATTTATTGACTTGTGAACTACTGTTGTATTGACTTGTTGTTCATTTTGTGGTAAACCCTGAAAAAGTTGGCTTAACATTTTTCCATGTGGTGTGGACACTGCAATTCTGGCTTCCGAAATGACTGTATCATTTTGGAATTTCAAATGACAGAAAGAAAGAAAACTCCCAAGCAAACGGAGCTGAGGTCATCCTTAGAAGTTCTTGAATGGACAAAGTGCAGTTATTGAGCTGTTGCATGCGCCCATGTGCATATGTGCACATGTGTGTCTGTGTGTCTTCATTAATATTATTTAATTAGGGGTTCAGAAATCACTATTCTTACAAACAAATGTGTCCTGGTTACAAAGTTTGTGAGCTAATTGAGTCTATTCTTGAGCCAACTTAAAGAAAAATCAGATGGACAAAATGGAAGTATAACTAACACTTCCCCTTTCTTGAATTTAACTTAGAAGCTGTGACTACTGAGTAAATGTATAATTTCTTTTAGCCAGATTTTAAGAAGCTGTCATTTAGATAAGAGTTTAAACATTTTACTAATGTTTTTATTTCCAGTTTCTGGTAAAGATATGGGAAAGTATGTGAGACAAAGAAGAGTTGAAAGAAAAGAGGATTTTACATGCAAGTGCAATTTTTCTGTAATTATCATGAAAAGAAAATTAAAAATTGTCAGAGATTAGGGAAACAAATTCTTTCAGGTAGATTTTTTTTCTCTCTTTTTTGGGGGCCTTTCAACAAAATCTTTTACCTCAACTCAATTATTCTGCTGATGTTTATGTGAAATACTTGGGAGGAATTTTAGATTTTATATCTGCCAATAACTTAATTATATGTCATAAGAGTTAGTTTATTTTAGCTTAACTAGTGATGAATACCTTCAGTTTAGGAATAAATCAGAGTTAAAAGATTGTAGGGTAGGGGGATTACTCATTTAGTACACTTTTAACTTTTTCTTGTGTCAGACTTAGAAGATGTACCTCCAAAGGAGAACACATGCAATAAGCACCTGCAGTGGATTTTAAGCACGGAGAAAAATCACTCTGTTTTGCAGAGGAAATTAGGAACCCAGTGGAAGGGTTGCAAATCATATTAAAGTTGTATTTTTATGTTTAGATAGAAATTCTGCTTGACAAGCAACCAGAGATCATTACCAAACACTTTAAACCTGCAATTCTTAGTGAATGCATGAGTACTCTCTTTAATGGAAAAATGATGCATCAATTGCCAAGAGACTGGCTTCCAGAAATACATTTCCCAATTGCTAAAGGGATGAAATGGTATATATCATAGAAGACAGGTTGCAAGGAGGGAGGGAGGGATATCACACTACACATTCCAAAAGGAATATGGAACTATTACATTTTCAGGCTAGGAAATAAGACTACAGAAAACATCATGAGCCACTCAACTCAACCTGAATAATGATGCTATTCTCCAGAAAAAAAATGAAGAACAAAAGGCTTTCTCAGTTCAGTGAATAACTGTAAAAGCAGAAAGAAGTGATGTCAACTATTGGTTCTCTTTTAATTTTGTGAATGCAGAAACCAATGTTGACTATCCTTCAGTTTTGCAGGTTTGCCTCTTCATCTTTCTTCCTTGCCTTCCCCTTGCCATCTTAGCTCAACAGTTACTCCACTTTGGAGGTCCAGCCTATTTCCTCCATTCTCATTTCCCAAAGAAATAATATATATTAATGTTAAAATTTGGAATGCCATCAGTCTTCTACCAGGAAGACTTCCTTCCACTCTTTCTTATCTTCACTCTCCTTTACGTCAACATTCATGTTGAGAAATTTCACCACATTTGTTTCCCAATTCCTCTGCCTCCAGCACTTCATGGTCTGCCATCTCTACCTCACCTTTTATGCTCATCACTGCCATCACTAGCACTCAAAGTTGTCAAGTTTTAAAGATCTCCAGCTCTAAATGACCACCTCTGTCATATAGTACATATTTTACAAGTATTAACTCACTTAATCCTCACAATGGCACACTATCGTTATTGCTATTTTAAAGAGAAGGAAACTGTGGCACCTAAAGACAATGGTTGTCCAAGGTCACACAGCCATGAAGTAGCAGAGTCAGTATTTCAAAGCAGGTTAAATGGCAACAGAAGTCGTAGCTATTGCATTATGCTTCCTCTCCCGGAGTATGGCACTCTAAGAACATATTGCCTATTCAATAGGAATCACAGACCCGTGGTTCCTCATCTACCTTCATCCCAGGTTTCTTCCTGTTCCAACTGTCCCAATTAATTCCTTCATTGGAGTCTCATATCCCTCTTGGAAGACCTGGAAACCTCTGAGTGTCAGTTCATCTATGTGGTTGCTCCCTATCTAATCTCTTGTGCCTTACTTCCCTCTCCTTATCATCTCACTTAACTCTCATTGATGTCTCAATTCTGTATCACTGGCCCCAAAATTTGCATTTATCACAGCCAACTCCTCCAAAAATCCAACAGAATGCCCCCAAAGGCATTTTTATACCAATGCCTATACCATTTGTCCAGTCTCCACTTTAAAGTTGTGGCCCCCTCTGTCCTCCAACATTCAGTGTGTTTTTAAACTAATAGTTCTAATTCTAGTTTTCTCCTCACGTCTATCTCAGGCTTCTTTTCATTCCTATTATCACCTAAGTTCCAACACATATATTAACTCTCCATTTTCTGGTCGTCAGGGCCTCCCAATGATTCTGATCATCAGGCATCAGTATCTCTACGCCCATCTCTCTTCTTCACTCTCCACATATTAGTCATCTAAAGCCCACTGAAATCGGTAACTCAGGTATTCCCAGCTCCTCTCCTTGGAGATAGATAGAAGTTGTTTTTAGGGAACATGGGGCGAGGGGGCATGATAGGACCTAGAATCAATTTACAGAGGTTGGTGCTCTGTACTAAGCCAGAAGGCAGGTGGGCCTCATGGCTTCAGAAAGAGCTCAAGGATCAGAAACAACTATCTTAGTGAACTTTAAGTGACAGAAGGAAAAACAAATTTCCACACACTTACTGTCTATATAACTAGAGAGATAATTTTGTCAAATATGTATTTTGAATAGTAATTTGAAAACCAATCTTTAGAATAGATGGAAGAGAAAAACACATGTATAGCAGGGTCAAAGAAAATGATTTTAAAAGTTTGCAGTCAGCAGCATTTTAACAGCTATCCAATTCAAACTGGCACGTGCGTGTTTTTGTATTACAGATTTAACATAAAATCTGCCTAATATTGTAAAAGAGCAACATGCTAATTGACCGTTTCTTCATAATGTTCACCAGCCAATCAGGAATGAGTATGCAAATTAACCCAACAAAGATGAAAGGTTAATTTGCATATGCAGGCATGGAGTGGCCAGGGGTGTTCCGCATCAAAACAGCTGCTCCAGGCCTCTGGGCAGCATGGGAAGGCTGGAAGGTAGCTCTGGGCCTGAGTGGAAAGGGGGTTCCAGCCAGAGCAAAGGCAGTGCTGGCAGCCAGGGGAAGGAAGTCCCATTCTTGCACAAATCTTCTTGCATTGGGCCTCTAGTGTTAAGTATAAATTTCTCTGCATCAATGTGGAGTATATTATTCAGGAAAGCTCTAAAATGATTATATTATGAATATACTTGAAGTGAACATATGTAGTGAAATGGGGAATGGGAGATGGTTAGGTGGATAACGTGGAATATGTTAATTTCATGACAAAGTAGAATACAATAAGAAATAGAAAGTAGACTTAGAGTGATTAACTTCTTTTTGTCCTTTAGGAGTTGATTCAAGGGTCAACTTTTTTAAAATGTATTTCCTTTTCTTTATTTTTTTATTGATTTTAGAAAGAGGAAAGGAGAGGCAGAGAGAGAAAACATTAAGTGAGAGTGAAACATTGATCAGTTGACCGTATCTTCATAATGCCCACCAGCCAATCAGGAATAAGTATGCAAATTAACTGAACAAATATTGAAGGTTAATTTGCATATGCAGACATGCAGTGGCCAGGGGCATTCCACATCAACCCAGCCATGCCAGACCTGACTAAAGATCTAACTTACAACCTGGATATGTGCCCTGACTAGGAATTGAGGCCATGACCTTTTGGTATACAGGACAATGCCCCAACCAACTGAACACACTGGCCAGACCTGAATATTTTTTTCTTATCTTGCCTTCTGGCCTTAGGCTGAATTACTTGAGTGCTCTTCCCCTGGAATCCTACTTTGCAGGACCATGTGCATTTCTTTTTGTAGTGCTTGATCATAGTACATCATCACCTTTGATTTTCTTGTCTGCTTTACCATCCAGACTTGTACTGTCCAATATGGTAGCCATTAGGTAGATGGGACTATTAAAATTAATTAAAATTAAATTAAGAATGTTATTCCAAAGTTGCAATAGCCACATTTCTAGTACTCATTAGCTATAGGTAGTTAATGGCTACTATATTGGACAGTACAGATAGAGAACATTTTCATCTCTATAGAAAGTTCTACTGGACGGTACTGATAATCTCTGATTCCCTAAAGGGATTGACTTTGCCCTTTTATTTCTATATTCCCCATACCAAGCACATCATAGGAACTAAATAAATGTTTATGGAGTAAATAAATATAGGAAGTTCAAACACTGAGATGAGAGAAATAATTTTTACCTATATTATTTTGAAGCTATATATTCAAGTTTCTCTTGTTTGATTGCTGTGGTGAACATTTGATTGTAATCAGAAATGATGTATTAAAGATGAAATTCATTGAATTGTGTACAAGATTGGCATTCAAGTGGTCTGAGCTCCAAAGACATTGCTATGCCCAAGGATTAATGGATATTGTCTCTGGGTATATTGCTATCCAGCTGTGAATTCTGCCTATAGAAATTTGTTAATAAAGGACATTTCTAAAATCATCAAAATGCCAGACTACTTGCTTTCTTTTGAAGTATCAGGTTACCAAATGTAGCAGTACAGCTACTCTATACTGATTTGTATTTTCAAAGAGTAATTTGAAAACTGATTTTTAGAACAGATGGGAGAGAAATGCATCCAGGAAGTAATCCTATATAATAAAAGCCTAATATGCAAATTGACTGACTGGTGGAATGACTGGTCTCTATGATGCACACTGACTACCAGGGGAGCAGATGCTCAATGCAAGAGCTGCCCCTCCCCCCAATTGCCCTACCAGTTGCCCCACAGAGGGAGGTGATTGGTGGTGGCGGCAGGGGACAGGTCCGGCGAGGGGACTGCGCCAGGCTGGCCAAGGCAGGAGCCTGATTGCCCTGCCAGTCACCCCACAAATTGGCCCTGATCGCTGGCCAGGCCTAGGGGCAGAAGAGCAGAGCCTCAACCCGGAGTTTGTTATTGATGAACGATGATGCCTTGGGAAAAATATTTAACATCCCCAGGCTTCTCTTCCACAGAAAGTCCTACTAGATCAGGGGATGGCAAACCATGGCTCTTGGGCTAAATCTGGCCCATCACCTATTTTCATAAAGTGTTATTATCGGAACACAGCCATGCCCATTTGTTAACATATTGTGTATGGCTGCTTTTCCTGTGCAACAGCAGAGCTGAGTATGTGTGATAGAGGCCCTATGGCTGGCAAAGCCTTAGATATTTACTACCTGGCCTTTTACAGAGTGTAACATCTCTGAGCCTCTGTCCCTTCATCTATGAAATGGGAATAAAATTTTCCTGGCTGCCTCGATGATCAGATTGGATGTACCTTGAAAATTGTCAAATGTTCAATAAATATAAATACATTCTTAGAAACATTTCCTAGAATCACTGGAAGAGACATTTAAAATAATATTTTTATTCTAAACTCTGGTAGGATAATTTGGCTTATATATGTATTTTCCAAATTTCATTCTATTTTACATTTTCAAATCTCCAGATAGATGAACAGCACATACCTTGCCTTTCTACAATATTTGCAGTGTTCATGCATAAACACTTGTGTGTGTCCTCTGTAGTCTTCATGTATCCCACATTGTTACATAGCTTGGGTTTTCTTTAAGTCATTTTCTAGCCATTAGCTTCCGGAGCCTTCTTTCTGGCTATTTGCCTCAGAGCGCATGCCAGTGACAGGACGCTTTCCAATCCTTTTGGGACATTTCCCCCCATTTTCTCTTTAATGAAGTGCCTGGACCTGTCTACATTTTTCCAAGTGTGATCTCATTAGCATCTCCTATAAAGAGGGTCATCTCTTCACAAGCACGGAGTGAAGGCTGTGTGTCCTAAACCGTGATGCGGCCATTGGAATTGCTACTACTTGGTCTTTCTTTTATTGGTCTTATCACAGATTCACTGATTTCGTGGTTACATTTTCTTTCTAGATGAAATAATTTTATCCTAATGTTTCTAGAGTTCTTAATGTTGATTTTTTTCCTGTTTAGTTGTTTTCACTTTTAGCAAAGCAGCTATCATTTTTCTGATACTCATTGTGATCTACACATTATATCAACAGTTGGTAAACTACAGCGTGTGGGCCAAATCCAACAGCTGCTCTTTCTTGTAAATAAAGTTTTATGGGAGCCCAGCCACACCCATTTGTTTAAATATTATGTATGGTAGCTTTCATCCTATCACGGCTGGGTCGAGTAGTTAAGACAGAGACTGTATGTCTCCCAAAGCCTAAGATATTTACTCTCTGACTCTTTACAGAAAATTTTTCTAATGCCTACATTTAATGAATAAACTGATTTGGACCTTTACATGATAGTTTAGGAAGAGAACTAACTATGATATATTTATGTTTCATTTCATATTATAAAATAAGTTCATAGTATACTATCTTTCATTTATTGATTCGTCCATCACAACATATGTCATACTGGACTCTGGGTTCTGGGAATAGAGAGGGAAGTGAGATATACAATGTTTTCTCATGTGCATTTATGTGCCAGTGTGATGACAAAGACAAAAAAGCAAACACAGACATGCACCAAGGTCACATAAGATGATAAATGCGGTGAAGAAAGTGGGACCTGGTAATGTGGTAAAAAGTGATGTGCAGACTGGTTCTATGATGGCCAGGGAAGCACTTCCTGAGAATTTAGTATTGACGTGAAATCTGAATGAACAAAGAAACAATTATGTGAAAATCAGAGAAAAGAGCTTTCCAGGCAGAGGGAACAGCAAGAGCAAAGACCCAGAAGAGGAAATGAGCTTGATGTCTTCCAGAAATGGAGAGATGATCACACTGCTTCAGAGCTGAGGGAGGCGATGGAGGTGGGAGCTGAAGCAGTAACCAGATCTTGTCAGACCCTGGGGAGTCAGAGCATAGTAGTTTAGACTTTATGCTAAATGTGATGGAAAGCATTGGGAGGATGGCAAGCATGTGAGAGACATGCTTTGATTTACATTCATGAGGGATTATTCTAACTTTAGAATGGATTACATGGGGTCAGGTGTGAAGGCAGACATCCCAGTTGTGAGCTATTAACACAATACTGTCTTCATTTAGAGAGAAAACTTAGCAAGTTTAATGGAACCCAGACCTTCCCTTGGAAAGAGAGACCCAGTTTAAAACCTGGCAGGTAAAATGGAATAAGCTACCATCAATCTAAAATTGAGGAGTTCAGCCAAGGACAAAACATATATGTGGTCCATTTTGCTAAAGAGTATTCCGTTACTGGTCATTATTCTCTTTTTTTGCCTTGAGAAACAGGAAGGGCCAGAGTTATACTTGTTTAGTTCCATCAAATTTAAGAGTATAGCCCTGGCTGGCTGCTCAGTGGAGCATCGGCCCTTGGACCAAAGGCTCCAGGCTTGATTCACAGTCAAAGTCAAGTACCTGGGTTGCAGGCCCGATCCCAGCCCCGGTCAGGGCATGTGCCTGAGGTAACCAATCAATACATCTCTATCACATCAATATTTTCCCTTCCCCAAACCCCTGCTCCTTCTCTTACACTCTCTCTTTTAAAAAAAATCAGTGGGAAAAATATCCTCAGGTGAGGATTAACAACAACAACAAAACAACAACAACAACAACAAAAAAAACACAAAAAGAGTGTCCCTTTTCTTTCTACTTCCTTCATGACCTCAATTTCCTATTTTTATTTGGGATTTATGTACTTACCTGAGAACTGTCTCAAATCCTACTTTGAAAGAATTGGCTAAGATATAAAGTAATGATATGGTCTATAATTTCCAGGGTCTACTGAAAGTGGTTTTCCCTTTGTCCCCTTAGATTCTCTTTGTTTTCCTTAGTGACTAATTTGCACTGGTTGTGAAAACAGGCCTTCAGGAGGGCTTATTCTATAAATTATGAACTGACTATTATAATTATAATTAGCACCAAAGAGCTCAAACAATTGTTCCTAATTGTTCATGGATGCCATGGACCTTTCTCATCACTACTGAACTCAGTATACTTTGCAAAATCAACTCACTTTCACATGTAAATATAAATAAGATGCTCTAATTAGTTCATTAGTGGGAAAGAACTCTCACCCTTGACAGATTTCTCTACTACCTTCACCACTCTGAGCTGCATAATGAAGAGAAGAATCCAGAGAGAAATGGCATGTTTAAACAACACTTTCTTTCATTGGTTAATGGAATGCTGGGCTCATGTAAGGGATACCTCTTTCTCAATAGAAGCACCCTTCTGTTTGAAGTGCAGTCAGCTATTAGATGCTTAGTGCAAGGCTGAAATGCAAGATTTCTTTCTGATGGTTTTACAGTCTCAGGCTACATGAAAGAGGTAAAAGAGTAAACAGAACTCTGCAAACTGAAGTCTGAAGTCAGGTATGCTGAACTGACCAAGCAGTGCCATCGATACACACGGCATAACAAAGACAGCAGGTGCTAGCACAAGATTGCATTCGTAAGACAGAATTTTTTGTCTTATTACTCTCTCTGTTTGAGAACCAAGAATAGACTTGGCTTGGTAGCGATGCTCAAAGGTTATTTGTTGAATCAGTGAATGAATGAATGATTCTCTATGAGTAGAGGACCATGTCCCTAGATAACCTTGATACCTAATGAACACCCTAAGAGGACTATGGAAACAACATTGGGTAGCAGAGAAGGTTTCGGGGAATGGTGAGGAGGAATGGCCTGTAAGCTGGGACTTGGAGGCTGGGCAGGGTTTGGAAGGTTGGAAATACTGGACAGAGTCATCCTACACTGGGAAAAAGGCAAAGACAAACACAGTGTATACACCAAGCAAATAGTTACTTGCCAAGCTCCCAGGGAATATTAGGGAATATTAGAACACTATCAAGCCGAAACCGGTTTGGCTCAGTGAATAGAGCGTTGGCCTGCAGACTGAAGGGTCCCGGGTTTGATTCTGGTCAAGGGCACATCCTTAGTGGGGGGTGTGCAGGAGGCAGCTAGTCGATGTTTCTCTCTTGTCAATGTCTCTAGCTCTCTCTCTCCTTTTCTCTCTGTAAAAATCAATAAAATATACTTTTTTTAAAAAAATCTGTATAAAAAAATAACACCATCAAGATAATATACCACTTTTCACACATCCTTAGAAATTCACAAAAAGTGTATCTCATTTTTTATAGTGTAAATTAACTGGTTTAAGTAGAATTTCTTTAATTTTCATCAGTAAATGCTTATTTTAAATTTTTAATAACTAATAATGTTATTAATGATATATGAAGATAGATTTTATCTTTTTGCACATAAGTTCCCATTTAGCAGTCTTTTACCATTTATTTTTTAGATTTTTTAAAAAATATCTAAGTTGCATGGGGGAAAATGAGGTGGGAGGAAGCAAGATTTGTTGACAAATAAATGACTAGCTGTGTGACACCAAGCTCACTGTTTACCATCCACAGTGACCTCATATGCACACAGAGGCCATAGTGCCTGGTTTACGGAATGATCATAAACGTTAAATAATATATTGGAAGACATTTTAGCAGTTATAAAGGGCCACACAAAGTCAATGATGGATGGAAGGGGGTTGGAAACATCTCTACTAGCTTAGAGCCTCCTGCACAGTCTAAATGAAAGAGAAGGAAAGCCAAAACAAACGATAGAAATCTGGAGAGGATCCAATGGATGTGACTGTCTTTTCAGGAACAGGATAGATCAAAGTTGGTGACTAATTAAGTGAACAAAGTCTGTAGGAAAAGGAGATCATGAAAATGGCTAACTTCTTGAACCTATATGATTAAGCAGATGATGTAAATATGCATACACACATATATAAATACACACACATGCATACAGATATATTCATTTATGTGTATTGTGTGTTTAAGATGAGAATGGAAATAAGATTCCAGAGAATATTTTTCATTTAATTATGCAGCAAGAAAAATCTCTCTTCGGTGGCTTTGCCAAAGTGTTTAGGGAAAGGTATGGTTGAACTTGACACTTCCACGGAAATGGTTTCTGTCCTTCAAGTGCCTTTTGACGGTTGTGCAAGAGAGAAGGTATGATCAAAGATAATTTTTGTAGCTATGAGTGTCATGCAGCTTTAGAACAGAATACTAAGGATGCCTTGGAGCCTCTTTCACTGTAGCTTTTAAATACAAGAGCTCTGATCTATCCACCTAAAATAGGTAACTTTTAGACTAGGAACAAAAAACTGACTAGATGTCCTCTCTGATTCCCCTATCTATAAATTCCCATGATCGTCTTGAAAATGGGGATTTGGAATTGCAGAGAGGGAAGGAGAAATATGAAAACTGAGCAGAATGCCCAAGTTGAGTGATCCTTGAACTACTAAGTCACTCTGAAAATATTCATTACGTACAAAAATGTGCTAGACTGCGTATTAGAATCCTGGGCAACAACTAAGGACAACCTGGTCCCGCTCGAAGCTAATATTCGAGTAGTTGGGGAATAAAAGGACCAAATGGATTGCTGTATTATAATTTACAAACCCGAATGATACAGTTAAAATTTCTGTCTACTTCTGCTTTGCCTCTCATGTCTATCATCTGTGAAATCATTGCTGTCACTCCTAGATGTGTGACAATGTGATTGTGTCACATTGGAGTATATTATCAGGGTTGAAATAGGCAACCACTTGTGTAGTGGGTCTTGACATGTGCCAATAGCTCCACTTATTTAAAAATAGCTCCCCCAGCTGCCATCAGGGAGGCATGCGTGTCCTTGAGTATTAAACCATGAGAAGTTCCTTTAAGCTGTAGTAGTTCTCAAAGAGTTCTTTGGAATATTCTTCCTTGAGGACACTGAGGTGAAAAGGAAGACCTGCATATTTAATGACCATCCAAAATGTTCACAGTGAACATTGATGGAAAGCTCTGGGCATAAAAAAATAAAAATTAAAAAAAAGCTTTGAGAAGTTTCGGATCTCCATAGTTTATCCTTGGAACCCTTCTTTCTTTCTTTTTTAAAAAAATATTTTTTTATTGATTTCAAAGAGGAAGGACAAAGGAAAGAGATAGAAACATCAATGATGACAGAGATCACTAATAGGCTGCCTCCTGCACACTACCTACTGGGGATCGAGGCTGTAACCCCAGCATGTGCCCTTGACCGGAATCAAACCCGGGAGCCTTCGGTCTGCAGACCACCGCTTTATCTACTGAGCCAGATGAGCTAGGGCAGGGATTCTTCTTTCCATGGGACTCCTGTAACAGCTGGCAAGACACACAACTTTGGAAAATGCTGCTTCCTCAGATGGAGTGGCATCTGCAAAAGCAGGGAATTGAGCCTCAGGGAAAAGGAACACCAGTCAGGCAAGTTGGAATGGAAGAGGGGAGGAGAAGATTCTGGAGCATGCATTCTCCTGGCAGCCTTTTGCCTGCAGTGTTGACTTTGTACACATTACTGAGCTGAATATTGACCTGCATAAATGGAGCAAAGTCCCATTCTCAGCCGCCTTATTGCTCAAGGAATTTTTAAGAGACAAGGGTGAAGGATTCCAACTGCAAACATATATACATGTGGGTGTAAGAAACATAAACAGAAAAGAGCACTTATGGGTAACAGAAGTGCCAGCTGGGACTTTAGAACTGGGTGGTTTGTGTTTGCACAGGTTTTTTTCAGACCAGAGTAGTTCTTAGAGTACATAATCCATATGGTGTGTTTAAAATAGACCACATAGTCTGAAAATGGAGCTCCTGAGAAATTCACAGATAAAAATCTCAACTGTTATTTTCATATGTTAAAGCTGGAATCATCTTGTAAAGATAATTCAGGATGAAATATTTCCATTTCCATTTGAACACAGAACTATTTGGTTTTCATTGCAAAGAGCTCTAGCCAGAGCCTCCTATTAAATTCACATGCCTGAGTCCAGGCATTTTTGAAGTGTCTGTTACAACACTTCAGTGTTTAGCTGGCAGGAAAAGATATAAAGAGAAAATAGGCCAAGAGAAGATCTGGAATCAAATGTTCTAATAATTGGGGAACAAGGAAAGGTGACCTGTAGAATTCTAAGTGTGGAGGGTGCTTGACTACTCGGCTTTAAGATAAAAATTCCAAGTCAACTTCAACTCTGTTCTTTGTTTAATAACTTTAATTCCTGAAAAACATTAAATGAAAAAAAAAGTCTTATTAATTAGATTAGATACTAAGTAGATAACGACACAAATAGATGTTGTAAATGTTTGTAAAAGTCATTTTTTTTCTGACCCACTTTCCTTGCCAAGTTTTCAATCTTTCCAGGCTTATGGTTGAATTATACTCAAAATAAACTTAGTTAAAATTGTAGCACAGGAATATACTTTTGGGGAAATATTAAGGTTAATGTGATTGTGCTTTAAAGTGTGGACATGGCACATGTGGCCAGCAGCCATCAAGCTGTTCAGCCCTCTTGCTTGGTGTAAGGACCAAGCATGCATGGTGTATATGAAATTCCTTCCATATTATTATAATCTCTGACTAAAAATTGTTGTGTCAAGTACATTGGTATGTCATTGCCTGAATTAATGATATTGACATTGTCACTCCTTATAGTTTACTGAGTGTATTTGGGAGTGAAAAGTTGATATTGCGGGGGAAAAAGAATTGTCCCAAAAACAATATAACTCTTAAAGGCCATTATGGGGGAAAAAAAAGTCATTAACTACATAGTTATTACATATTAAGTAGTAAGTATTTTATATTACATTTATTAAGTTTGTATTATAATAGTTTCCAGCTCACTTTAAAGAATTGTGCTGTACACTTAGTGGAAGGATTTTAATTTCAGATAAAAGGATGGGAATAAATAACTTGCTCAGGGACTTATATCAAGTTTATAGACTTATATTGAACTAGACAAAATAACTTTACACTGAAGTTTTGGAAAGTTTGATTCAACAAGTCAAGCAAAGAAAAATTAGTCTGATGGGGGAAATGTTAGGATAATTTCACAGAAGAGCAGAGCTTTTATCCAGGACTGGCTGCTAACCAGCTCTGTGGCCTTAGGAGTCTTATAGCCTCTGGGAGCTTCTCTTTCCTCATCTATGTATATAAAATCCTAATATGCAAATAGACCAAATGGTGGAACAACTGAACAACTGAACAACCAGTCATTATGATGTGTGTTGACCACCAGAGGGCACGCACGGACTATGGCAGGCATCAGCAGCAGATAGCAGAGCATGGAACAAGACAGGCATTGGTCACAGCGTGATGGTGGATTAGGGGCGCCAGACCAAGGTGGGGTGCCAATCACTGCCATTGGGATGAGCCTCTGGTGGTTACTGAAAAATCTTTGCTTCTACATGCCTCGGTCCCTCCAGGCACTTATACCCAATGCTGGTACTGGCCCCACTTGCACCCATAGCTGGTGCCTGGTACTAGTCCTGATTGCTCAGTGCTGTCAGTGGGTGAGAGTGGTGGCTGCCGGCCCTGATCGCCCCTGAGGGCTTCTCCACCTCCCCCTGTTCCTGAGGGCAATTGGGGCAGCAGCCACTGCTCACACCTGCTGACAGCTGTGACCCCAATGCTCTGTGCTGTCAATGCATAGAAGCAGCGATGGCTGAAGTGGGGTTGCCGGCAGACAGGGGACCAGGGGCTGTGGCAGAAGGGGCTGGGCGGGGGCCCGGAGGATGGGCTGAGACCCACCCATGTGCTTGCCACAGCCTCATGGCCCACAGTTCTTTTCAAGGTACACAAATTTGTGCACTGGGCCCCTAGTTTGTAATAAAAGAGAAGTGGTTGCATTACATGCTCATTAGTCCTTTAAGCGTCCATGTTCTGAAAGCTAATAATGTTTAGTTAGCCTCTTAAAGTAGAGAATATAATACATGTGGGATTTCTAATTAAGATATCCCCAATGGTTACAGAGTTATACCTGTTCCTATGCCTATGCCTATGACTATAGAGAGAGGTTGATTTGTGCATTTTGGAATAAAATCTTTCTAAATCGTCTCATATCACCTTCATTTATAGAAACTGTGGGACCCTACTAGGCCCAAAAGAATTTGAGTAGTATATCAGGTTGATAAATGTAGAAACTAACAAACCATCCAGAACCTTGAATTGCAAACACTTTCTGAATTGTAGTCAGTAAATCACTAGATATTGTCAACACCTACTATGTGCAATTCACTTAGCTTCTTGCTTTTGTAATCATCTCTGGAACAGTTTGGTGCCAGATCACTGTTTCAGGAAATTAGTTGCTACTGAGTTTTTCTCAGAGTATTTCCAGAAGTTGGCTTAGTGCCACTGGGTGACTTTAAAGGTGACATATGCTAATTTATATTGAAACCAAAATGTAAAGACTATACCTTCAATAAAAGGCACCAATAGTCAGAAAACCAAAAACCTGCTTATAAAATTTAAATGTATTTCAATTGGATTTATACCCCCATGGTCCCAAGAAATGATAAACATTTTAACTTTGGTTTTAATTGAATTTATTGGGGTGACATTGGTTAATAAAAATATATACTTTTCAGATATACAATTCTATAACACACAATATATCTATATATTGTATTGTGTGTTCACCACTCAAAGTCAAGTCTTCTTCCATCACTATTTACCCCCTCCCTTTATTTAAAAAAAAAAAAAAACCAAACATTTTTTTAAAAATTTATTTCACAGAGGAATGGAGGAAGGGATAAAAACATCAATGACGAGAGAGAATCATTGATTGGCTTTAAGATAAATATCTGTCCCCTACTGTGTATCCAACCCACAACCCGGGCATGTGTCCTGACTGGGAATCGAACCATGACCTCCTGGTTCACAGGTCAATGCTCAACCACTGAGCCATGCCAACTGGGCTCTCCCACCTTTATTTTAAATCATAGTGTTTAAAACCTGACACTCTTGACATTTGGGGCCAGGTAATTCTTATTGTTTGGACTGTCCTATGCATTGTAGGATGTTTAGCAACATCCTTGGCCTCTACCCACTAGATGCCAGTAGCATCTCCCTTCCACATTATGACAGCCAACAAATGTTTCCACACATTACCTGATATCTCCAGGAGGAAGGGGGACAAATTGTCCCTATTTGAAAACCATAGCTTTATAACAAGATAAGTTGACAGTTATATTACATCACAAATGTTGTTTTCTTGAAAATAGTACATGCGACAAGCAAAGTTAGTTTGATGCTAATTGAACCCTGCTTTAAGTTTTTAGGGCTGATATGCTGTCTTCTGTGAATGGGAATCAGTAGAGTTAATTTATAGCCCTTTTAAATTCTTAGGCAACATGGAGCTAATTCTCAAACATGGAATAAAAGCAGGTCCATATATTAAAATGGATGGAGGGAACTTACCCTTGAAATTGAACAAAAATAATTTTTTCCCTTGAAGTAGACCTAAGAAACTTCATTTATGTTGATTTTTTTCCCTTAAGAATTGGAAGCAAGGACAATAAAGCCAGAACATAAGAACATTTAAAAATTAATAAATCAGAGTCATTTTTCAATGATTATTTTAGTTGAGAATGTTCTCAACAGATGATAATGGATAGACTTAAACTTCTTTTGGAAGGTCATAATGCTTTTGCCCAAGAAATTTTATAATCAGATGCAGGCCAGCAGTATGTGAGAACATACAAAAATAGAGAGTCCTGAGTGTGTGTGTGTGTGTGTGTGTGTGTGTGTGTGTGTGTGTATGCATTTTATAAACTATTCTTACCAGAAGCTGAGAGACCAGCCACAGGACCATTGTAATAATTTAAATTATATTAGAACAGGTAATTTGGACCTAGGTGATCAGAGTAGACGTGATGAGAGCTGGTGATGGGATTTGCTGATGAATCAAATGTGAATATGGGAGGAGTCGAGGGTATCTCTGAGCTCCTTAATCAAAGCATAAAGATGGATGGAGTTGTCATTAACTGAGATAGCAAAACTTGGAGGGGGTAGGATTGGCAACAAATAGCAGGTGGGAAGAATATTAAAAGTTCCATTTTGGATGTTACATTTGACATGCCTATTGGAATCTAATAAATGAATGTTGCACAGGAAGTTAAATTCTAAGAATATGTAGTTTGGAAGAGAAGTCTGAGTTGGAAATAAACTACACACTGAGATTATATGAGTTCACATGACTGGAAGAGATCAATTAAAGAGTAATGTGGAAAGGGAGAAAGGAGAGAAGAGATGGAAAGACTGAGTCCTAAGGCACTCTGATAATAAAAGGTCAGGTGCACAATAACCAAAAGATGCAAACAACCCAAATGTCCATCAATAGATGAAACAAATTGCAGTCCATCCATACAGTAGAGTATATTCAGCCATAAAAAGCAATTAAGTATTGGTACATGCTACAATATGGATGGACCGCAAAACACTATTTTAAATCAAAGAAACCGAAAACTAAAGGTCACATATTATATGATCTTATTTATATGAAATTACCAGAAAAGTTAAATCCATAGAAACAGGAAGCAGATTAATGGTTTCCAGGGATTAGGCAGTGGGAGGAATGGAGAGATTGCTTTCTGGGTATAAGATTTCATTTTGTGATGATAGAAGCATTTTGGAACTAGATAGAGGTCATGGCTGTTCTACATGCCACTGAATTGTTCACTTGCATATGTAATACTTTCAACAATAAAGATTTTAAAAATAAAAGTAAAATGGTTTGTTTTATGTTATGTGAATTTCACCTCACTTTTTAAAAAAGTCAGGAAAAGGAAAAGAGATCAATAAAGAAGACTGAGAAGCAGCAGCCAGAGGGGCAGCAGGAACAGTAAAATGGTGTGGTATCCTGGCATCCACGCATATCAAGAGGATAGGGTGAGGAACTTGGTAAAATGCTGCAATAAGCGATGCATGATGAGGACTGAGGTTGGACTTAGTGATGTGGAAGTAGCTAGTGAACCTTTAGTAGAACAGTCTTGGTGAGTGATGGCTACACAAGCTTGATCAGGGGAGATGTAAGCATTTGAGAGGCAGGAAATTGGGAATAGGAAGTAGAGACAACACTTTGAAGGAGTCTGTAGGAGGAGATTGAGAAATAGGGCAGTATCTGGAGAAGGATTGGGTGATGGAAGAAATAACTGCATGTTTTGAAGGTGATTTCAAAACTTTGACTTATTCCTCTCTCTACCCCACAATTACTCAAAAATTGATGGCAGGCTTTACTATTGGAAAGGGAATGCACTTGCAGACCAATCCATCACTCTAACCTACTATTATCACTTAGGGAGGCAACACATTCAGTGAGCACAATTATAGAAGTGCAAGATCACTGCGTGACATTTGTGTACTGAAAAGGTACACAGCATGCGCATGGACATATATTCTATATATATGGCCCTGATGAGGAAGAGTACAGATAGATACAGCATTTTAATTGTGTATCATGATAGTTTTTTGGCATTGTACTGGATTTGGGCTGGCTTGTTGATACTAGAAAATACTGCTGACTGCAAATAATAGCTAACAATAGATTAATATTTGTGCTGAAGAATGAAGTTATAGACAGTACTTTCATTAAGGTTTTATTTGCATGTTTAAGGACCCAACATGGAAGAACAGAGCCATGAAATAGCATAAGAAACCTTGAATTGATGCACACATCTAATTAGAACATGGTCCTAAAATGAGAGAGTGGAGGATTTGAAAATAAAATTATTTTCAGCCTAGAAGCAGAGCTGACTTGTGCTTGGGAGGTTTTCATGTGAATGGGTTTTATAGTGAGATAAAGAAATGGAAATAGCATAAAGTGCATTGGAAAAGAGAAATCAGGCTCAGAGTACAGACAGTTCTTTAGAGGAGTTATGTTATCAATGACAGGGAATAAAGAATGGAGTAGTTGGATAAATGCATAGAATAAATGAGATATTTGTAAAGGTGAGTTTTATCAGTTAAACCTATTCCTTTCCCCACTCATAATTTCTCAAAAATGAATAGTAGGTCAGTGCAATAGTAAATTAATATCCTTCACTCTCCCCTAATAGCACCATGTTAGGATAATAACTATGGCCCTTGCTTTCCCCTTTAATTTGAAAGATTAAAATTGTCAACATTTGTTTCTCAAAATAGTAAGAACACAGCTTTAAAAACCTTTATTTCAGCCTGGCCAATGTGGCTCAGTGGTTGAGTGCCGACTTATGAACCAGGAGATCAAAGTTAGGTTCCCAGTTAAGGCACATGCCCACGTCATGGGCTCGATCTCCAGTGGGGGGCGTGCAGGAGGTAGCCAAGCAATGATTCTCTCTCATCATGGATGTTTCTATCTCTCCATCTCCCTTCCTCTCTGAAATAATTTTTAAAAATCTGCATTTCACAAATTTGTGAATTTTCCCATGATCGTTTCTCAAGTAAGAAGGGACACAGTGCTGGGTCCATTAGCTGGCACAGCAGCTGGAAGAAGGGCAAGCCAAAGTGGGGCTATCATCCAGTGACGGATGGATTCACTAGTTGATCAATTAATTTCAGAGGCTTGTGTAACAGCAAACCACATGGACATGTTGTTAAGAGTACGTAGGCCCAGCGTTACAGACATCCTGAAGCCACTCCATCCCTCTATGAGCGAAAGCACAAAGAGCAGGATGCATAGGGAGGCAACCTGCCAAACATCTGCATTTAATTTGTCAGCAGCAGTGACCACCCAGGGGGCATCGGCTTCTTCCCAGGGAAACTCGATTACACCAGCATGAGGTACCTTCACTTCCTAGAGAAAAAATTATACCTTTGGTCAAGCAGAAAAATCTGCCTTGGAAAGAGTTTCCCAAAGTGTTGTCCCTGCTTCAAGTTCAAGAAAGAGTTTTAGATGAAAACTTTCTAAGCCCAGTAGTTTCCCCTCTCCTGTTACTGGAAAGTTCTGGAAGGGGCAGGGGAGGTAAGTTGTGTCCATGGTGGGGCAAGTCAGTCAGTCAGGAGTTCATGAGATCTTGTGTTTTGTGCCCAGTTTGCTGAAGCCATTGTCATTTGAGACCAGATATACTAATTGTTCTGGGAAGAACTCAGGACTATAGTCCTTTAGGTCAGTGCTTCTCTCGGTCATACAGAAAAGCCATGTGGGATTTGGCTAGAGACCCAAGTGATAGTCATGGCGCCTCAGGTGCCACTAACCAGCCCAGAAAACCTGCCCTGTCCTCTGTTCAATTTAACCCTTTATATCACACACTGTATTCCTTCTCTTCTTTGTGTAACAATGTATTCTTTGCCCATCTTTGCCCACTTACACATTAGGTTCAATGCTGAGCCTAAATTCCTTGCCATGATTTTGATTGAATTTACTTGCTTTAGAATTTTCTGTTTGTTTTTTTTGTTGTTGTTGTTGTTTGTTTTTTAGCATTTCCTCCAGTTAGACTCTAGCACCAGAAGGCAATGTCTTATTATTTCAGTACATTTTAATTAAATGGTCACCTGCCCACTGCCCTGCCTACACCATTGGCCTTAAGAGTAGAATTCAAGGGTTTTGTGTCTTTTGTCTTCAAGCCTATCGTCATGCCTAACATGTAGTAGTAAATGTACATTGAATTAATGAAGGAATATATAAATGAACAAATAAACTATTGAAATGAATGAATGGCAAAGCTTTCCACACCAGCCTGGTAGAGTTAAACTGTAGACCCTAACACCAGGCTACCTTGGGTTTGAATCCTAGCTTCATCTCTTATTGGGGACCATGATCTCTCTTTGCTTTAGTTTCCTCATCTCTAAAATGCGTGAATAGTAATATCAACCTCTCAAGTGCTATGAGAATTACTAGGAGTCATCAAGCAGGAAGACCTTCTCATGGCGTGTATGAAGACTATGTAAGGATTAATAATTTTTATATCTCTTCACTCCATGCCCCCTACTCTGTGTTTGAGCCACATCCACCCTCATCACCAATGCTTTGGGGATGGCCTCTCACCTCCTGGAACATGGTTCCCTCTCTTCTTTACTTATCCTGTTCTACAACCTCTAGTTTAAAAATACCCTTGGCTTCCACAGTCTGTGCGAGCTGTCCCAACCATGGGCATGGATGACTCCACGTACATACTTCTGTCAAAATGCTTATATTATTTTGTAACCAGCTATTGTCTGTCCTTCCCACAAAAATGTGAGCTCCTGTAGAGTGGGGTCATTTTCTTTCATCTGTAGATCCCCAGTGGGACCCATGGGCAATATTGGACCTCCCCAAATGTTGGACATTGAGGAGTGTCTGGACCACAATGACACTTCTGGGTAAGAATATCTCCCTGTGTTTGACGCTGACTACGTTTTTGAGGTATTAACTGGATAAAACACTAAAGCAGCTTTCCTCCAGGAGTAACTAGAAGATTCAAAAGACTGAAAGCTGAAAGATAATATGTGAATTACGAGGATCCAAAAGAATGTGAAAGCTAGCCAGCAACTTATCAAATTCCAAGTGCAGCAAATTAAATAAAACCAGAGGCTACTGAGAGAGACAGTTTTGAAAGTGATATGGCTTGGGTGGTGGAAGGAGACAGTAGCCCAGGCTGCACTGTGCTGGTAAACTTTTAGCGAGCTTTTCAACCTTCCCAACTCCTCTCAGACTCAGGGTGATGTTATCAGATATGGTCTATTATCAGAATCCCCATCCCCAGAGCAGAAGAGAAACATTAAATATGTCCATCATGTGTACAGAGAAAAAAAATCTTGTGCCCTAGGGTTAGGTACACAAGTTTGGAAGCCAGGATATCTGAGTTTCTCTAATATCAGTATTTATTTTCTTGGTGCCTTTGGCCACATTTTAAACTCTTTGGTTCATTTCTCACCAGAGTATTTTGGTTTTGGTCATAAAGAGTACATTGTTTAGTGGTGTTTTTGCAGTAATTAAGGTAAAGAAATACTTTTATCACTGTTAAGGTTGTTCATTTAAATAGAATCCATAGCACAAAGCAGGTAAGATTGAGGGCTGCAGAGATGCAGTTCACATGCCACCTCTCCCTCTTACGGACCTTGGACGAGGTGCTCTGACTCTCCAAGCAGCAGAGTTTTAACTCTAAGGTGGGCGGCCATCATTAGGGTTGTTGTGAGGTGAACAGGCAACAATGATGTACATTTACCTCGTTGATGTACACTGGGCCAAAGGGACCAGCAGCCTGTGATGGTCTCTATCAGGGACCTGTGCATCTTTACTCTCCAAAAACACATGTCCAAGAGATAGGCAATGCTTCCCCATACAGGTTTAGCCAGTTGTTTCTTTTAATTAATGTTAGGGTGGCTGGCCTCAGCTGAAAGGTCCACAGACAGAGAGTGTGTATAGTATAACATGATCATTCTCAACACTGGTTCTCTAGTAGGAGCCACTCAGAGCTTTGAACTAACACCAGTGTCTGAGCTCCACCCTAGACCCATGCTCAGCAAATTGCGGCTCGAGAGCCACATGCAGCTCTTTGGCCCCTTGAGTGTGGCTCTTCCACACAATATCACAGCCTGGGTGAGTCTATGTTGAAGAAGTGGTGTTAGAAGAAGTTTAAATTTTAAAAAATTTGGCTCTCCAAAAGAATTCCAATCATTGTACTATTGATATTTGGCTCTGTTGACTTATGAGTTTGCCGACTACTGCCCTAAACCAATTAAGTCAATCTTTTGAAGTGGATACTTGGACTTCAACATATTTTTAAAGGTCCCCAGGTACTTAGAATGTGTAGCAAAGGCTGAAAGGAATTGTGATGATTGCTTGATGTGATAAGAACAACCTAGACAGACCAAAAATAGACAGTTCAAAACTGGTTTGATTGGCAGTTCCTTGAAGAGTTAAAGATAATAGATACAGAGGCACACAAGCATCAAACAGACTGTCAAACTACAGCGGAACACTGGGAGGGTTGGGGAGGTGGAGGTAAGAGATCAACTGAAGGACTTGTATGCTTGCATATAAGCATAACCAATGGATGCAAGACATTGTGGGGGTGGGGTGGGGAAAGGGCATATGCCTGAGGGTAGGGGAGGCAGGGGGAAGGTCAATGGGGGGGGGGAAGTAGACATGTGTACTACTATTTGTAATACTTTAAACAATAAAATAAAGATAAAAATAAAAAATAAAAAAAGAGTTAAAGTTACCACATGACCCCAGCAATTCAACTCCCAGGTGTATACCCAAGAGATCTGAAAACATGTCAACATGAGACTTGTACATGAATGTTTATAACAGCCAAAAAAGTGGCAACAACTCAAATGCCCATCAGTTGTAAGTGGGTAAAAAAATGTGCTGTGTCCATACAGTGGAGTATTTTTCAGCCATAAAGAACAATGAGGCAGTGATTCTTGCTATAACATGGATGATACTTGAAAATATGCTAACTGAAAGAAGCCAGACACAAAAGACAATATATCGTTTGGTTCTATTTATATTAAATGCCCCAAATAGACATATCTTTAAAGACAGAAAGGAGATTAACTGTGTTCAGGGGCAGGTAGGAGGGGCCTGGGGTGTGACTACTAATGGGTAAAAGGTCTCTTTTTGTGGTGATGAAATGTCCCAAAATTTTATAGTAGTGAAGGTTACACAACCTTGTGAATATACTAAAAAATACTGAACTGTTTGCTTTAAAAGGGTGAATTTTATAGCATATAATTTTTATCTTTAAAAAAACTAGGTCTAATCCTTGCTGTTTGTGTGACATGGGCATGGGAATTATTGAAACGATTTGAACCCCAAATGTCTCTCTTCTGTAAAATGGAAGAGGGCTTCCCCCAAGGATGAAGAAAGTAAGAAATTTGATGTTTGTACGGCCCCTGCACATGGTCTGTCCTCAGCACATGGGAGTGTGCTGATCCCTTCACTCCCTGCCCAAATCCCAGGGAAGAGCCCCATGGGGACACTAATAGACTGGTGTCCAAAGGAGAATTAGGAGCACCAAGGAAAAGAGGTGGTTACTTCATAGTCACCCTTCCCCAGTTGGGCACCATCTTTATAAGCTTGTGTGGGTCTTAGGAAAGTTATGCTAGATGGTATGGACTAAATGTGTCTCCCAGAAATTAGTGTGTTGAAGCACTAACCTGCCAATGTGGCGGTATTTGAGATGGGAGGTAATTAGGATTAGAGGAGGTCATGAGGGTGGGGCCCTCATGATAGGAAAAGTGCTTTTATAGCAAGAGACATCAGAGAGCTTGCTGTCTCTGTCACGTGAGGACACAGAAGCACGCAAGCCAGGAAGAAAGCCTGGCCCAGGAACCAGATTGGCTAGCACCTTGATAATGGACTTCCAGCCTCCACAATTGTGAATAAATGTCTGCTGTTTAAGCTCCCCAGTCTGTTATATTTTGTTTGGGTAGTCCAAGCAAAGGAAGGCACTGGAGTAGAATCAGGAAAAAAATATTTGGAACGATGACACATTCATCAAAGGTCAAGTGTGTGAAACCGTCTGCAGCCATATCATGGTTAAATGATTCACTTTTCTTTTTCTTAAACTGTAGTATCTCCTTTTTAGCCATGTGGCAGTGAAGCCCTTCAGAGGACAAATAACTGAAAACATATTGTCTTTTTCTAAAATGGGAAGATTTACAATTAAAAGCTGTAAGATGTGATTATTTTCTTTATTGTAAAGGAACTGTGAGATTGAGGTTCTGATTAGCTAAGGGGTTTGAATTCTGATTGGATAAGGTGAGAGCAGCATGCTCATTTAAGTCATCACCATTTCTCTACTCAATTCTGGAGAATTTCCAAGCTTCATCTCTAAGTGTTTTCAATCTTCAGGACTCAGAACAAGAAATTAGGATTTTGGGGAATTTCATGAGTTATTCTCTCGCATGCATTATTGTTAAAATACTTCTAACATTCCTTATACTATTTATTAATTATTAGAGGTCTGGTGCACGAATTTGTGCATGGGTGGGTTCCCTCAACTTGGCCAGCAATTGGGTTGATTGCGGCCAATGGGATCAGCATGCTGGGGAGGGACTGCAGGAGGCCTCTAGGGCATGTCCAGCACTCTTGCCCAGTCCTGGTCAGCTGGACCCTAGCAATAAGCTAACCTATCAGTTGGATCATCTGCCCCATGGTGGTCAGTGCACATCACAGTAACTGGTCGAGCGGTCAACTGAACTGTTGACTGAACGATTGGCCAATTGGTCGGACACTTAGCATATTATACTTTTATTATATGGGATTATAGATCCCAAAATCATTTAATAAATACAGAATTTTCAATTTGCCATTATTTACAAAGAATTGTGTCCTATAACAAACATTCAAACACGGGAATGCTGGCAAGTGTAGTTAGGTAGAATACAAATTACCTTCCATTCAGATCTCCTTATTAGATTACCAACACGACCCAGAGTCATACATGGAAATTGCCAATTGGGGGCTTATTTTGATTCAAAAATTGTCATTTCTTGAACATCAGTCATATGATTTGTATAAAGTATACTATGCATATCAATTCATTAATATTTTATTTACATTGAACATACATGGCAACAGCTGCAAAGGAAGGCTGAATGATCAGCTCATGACCACTTTTCTGTTCTCCTGTCCCAGTTCCTAAAATGCTGACCTTGCTCTTTGACTCCATGCATCAGTTCCTTGCTCTTACTTTTGACTTTGTGTCAGTGGCTTTCATGAAGCCAGTTATGTCTCTGTGTTGATTGTTCGGTTTTAATTCTTGGGGGAGAATTATAATACCTTTTCTCATTTCCCCAATGTCTCAACTAATTTTTCTTGGAATTTGGGTTTTAGAAACACATGCATTCTCTAAGAAATGCCAAGAGGGAATTTGCACATGTAAGCGCTACTTGTGATAAGGCATGGCCTGGCTGACTTTTGACTCCAGCCAGATGAGGCAGGCTGAGAGATGCTGGGACCTGGAGGGAAAGCAGCATGCTTACTGGGTGGGGCTAGCTTCTGGGGGATAGACCCAGCTTCCAGTGCTAGAAGAAGGTCTGATCTGACAGGTGGTGAAGGCCACAAACATGCATCTGGCAGACCAGTGACTACAGGGGGTATACACTGAGTGACAGGTTATTATGACCTCTAAACACATAATAATCTGGCCATTCAGTATATATTAGAGACCCAGTGCATGAATTCATGCATGAGTGGGGTCCAGCCAGCCTGACCAGGAGGAGGGAACATGGGAGGTTGGCCGGCCTGCCTGCTGGTCGAACTCATGGTCGAGGGGACAATTTGCATATTAGCCTTTTATTATATAGGATTCACACTGAGTGGCCAGCTTATTATGCATTCAGAGATCATAATAATCTGGCCACTCAGTGTAACTGGCCAAGGGTCCCAGCCGCTACACTCTGGAATCAATGGCAGGGTTGGTGCCAAAGCCCCCCTTTCACAGGCTGCTCCCTCCCAATGGCTAAGTGATGAGGGGATACTCAGGTAGGCCCTATCCTGAGAGACACAGTGCCCCTTTGGTAGATGACTTTGGTTAAGATGCCCTGATAGTTTTTCCAAATCTTCCTAACACTGAAGGGGGAGACTAGGAGCTTCCATCTTCTCCTTTTCTCTCCTTCACTGGGAGTCATCAGACATCACAATCTGAATGCTCTCACAGCCTTCTCCACTTCTCATCCTAGTTCTGTCACACAGGCATATGCTCTAATGAAATCCTTACAAGCTTTGTCCTATCCCAGCATTTGCTTCTCAGAGGACGTGAACTAGCACAGGTAGATTTCAGCACCCAGCCATCATGGCTATAGAAAACGGATTAGGAGATCTAGTGGAGTATCTGAAAAGTGGGACACGTTCATTGGCAATGGGGATTTTCAGCAATCTCAGCAGCAGGCTAGCAGGAGATTGTAGTAACTCTTCCCTGAGTTCATGCCCTACCCCACTCTAAGATACAGGAAGAAATGAAGAGAATACATTCCTAAGGAGGCTGAGCTCATTCCAATGACTGAGATGCAGATCAAGCCCAAGAGGTGAAACAGGTGGCCACAGGTGAAGTGACCTACTGGGAAAATAGAAGAAATCCAGTTATAAGAACATAGGGCAAGATCAGAGCCAAAATGGCAGCCAAATAAGCAGGAAAGGATTTCTTAGGTATTAAACCAGAATTCTTTAAATCCTCCCAATAAAGATAAAGGTTGGTTCTAGAAACTAGCACAGGATTGAGCCTTCAGTTATGAAGAACTATATTTGTAGGAACCTGGAGGACTCAGCCATGGGAGAGGATGAAGTGACTGAGACTCCTGCTGAGCAGGGTAAACATTCATATGTCATGAAGAATGGGACCACCCAGAGAGATGACTCTAGCACAGTCATTTTACTGACTGTTCCAGGGATCTGGGCTGGTTTGTGAGAGAAAAGACCTAGGGACCAGAGTAGCAGTGGAATGAAAATGTTGAGTGGTTTGAACTGCTTTTTGCAATTGGAAGTATGCTGTTTGAAAATTATCCAAGTTACAGTCTGACTTTTACATATTTTGGCTGATTGATATGGATAATATTTGCAGAGCTATTCATTCCTTTATTCACTGGACAATTATATACAAAGCTAATATGGAAAGATGTTCAATTGTAAAGATATTTATATATGTGTTGTAACATCAATTATTTGCATCAAAAAATGTATTTGCTTTGTGGAAAGTCTCAAGAAACCATGAAAAGTTAAGTGTTGAAACAGCCAATGTAATCCAAGGTCATCAGACTTCAATGTAATGAGAATATACAGTAAATGAGAGGCTTTTAAATGGGTAACTTTATTCATTCTTATTGAGTATCCCTATAGGGGAAAAAGCAAAGATTCTGGCATATTTTCCCCAAGAAATATGGGATACTGGCAGCATGAAATCTGAATTTGTCCTCTAAAGAAACCTTCAGGCCAATGTTTCCCTAACTCACATCACTGTTGTTATGGATGACCAAATTTGGCATTGTTATTCTGGAAACAGATCTTGTGAGAAATTATAATCCAAAAGCCAGGAGAAAAATTGAAATAAAATCTCCTGATTTAAATGCAAGCTGAAATTCCACTCTTTTTTTAAATTTCTTTATTGATTAAGGTGGAGAGATCAACCAATGAAACTCTACTCTTTTAGATCACTTATCCTCACTCTTGCTGGCCATGTTTCATGAATAAGAAAAAAGAATGGTGAAATTGTGTTAGGTCAATGCACAGATTTGCAATCTAACATATTTACATTTTTAAAAGCTGAATGGAATAAATTGAGAGCATTCTCCCACTTAACAGTGGAGATAGGAAAATATTATGAGGTTGCTGAAATGGGTTTGGCTCAATCGATAGAGTGTCAGCCTGTGGACTCAAGGGACCCAGGTTCCATTCCGGTCAAGGGCACGTACCTTGGTTGCAGACACATCCCCAGTGGGGAGTGTGCAGGGGGCAGCTGATCGATTTTTCTCTGTCATCGATGTTTCTAGCTGTCTATCTCTCTCTCTTCCTCTCTGTAACAAATCAATAAAATATATTTTTTAAAAGAAAATATTATGAGGTTTCAGAAAAGCTACTCTTCTAGTGTCAAGGCAAAGGCTAATCTTATTAATGGATTGCAGGTTGTCTGTCTCTATGGTCTTCTCCAGACCAGGTTAAAAAAAAATAAAAATAAAAACCTGCATGCCATTGTTATGTCCTGGCTTTAACATAAAGCTGCTTTTGGAACTGTGGATATATGTGGGTTATGACGATTGCCTTCAGTGTCTCAATGGTATTACCAAATGTTATGCCCAAACCGATGGCCTAATGTTGTGTTCTGAAAGGCAAGCCTGATTTACTGCCATGTCTGAAACTTTTATTGGAACAGGATACGGTGTTTTCTTTCCAATGACTGCACGAGAACTATATGCTCTCTCAGAATTAGCCCAAGACACCTATAAAGCTACTTTCAAGTGTTTATAAGATTGGAATCAAAACATGACATCATAAGTCTTTTGCTGCAAACATCATTATTTGCTTAAATGTCCTTTTCTGTCTTGTTACAATATCAGGAAACTGCTCCTATGCATTCACTAATTGCACAACTGAAATAAAATTAAAAATTAACAGGCTCTATGTCTGCCTGGATCAGATATCTGTGTGGGTTTAACTTCATTGAAAGGCTGGGAAAAGGAAAAATAAAATTCCCAAGTCTTTATCTCACACTGATTTATCTTAAGTTAGAGGATATTTAATTATTTTCTCTCAATATTAATTGGACACCTACCACATGCAAAGACAGAACAACAGGACATCAAGAGCTAAGACACTATCTCTTCTCAGGGGGCTCCCACAATGAGTGTGGAGTAAAGTACCCTAATTACTTTAGGACAAAGCATAAAATTTCAGACATGTGTCACTAAGCAGGGACAAAGCACAGCTGCCATGTGACTGTATAAAGATGACATCTTCCCCAAGAAGGACCTATGAATGGCTTGGCTCTGCCATGGGCACTGATAGGACGAGTGCACTTGACTCCAACAAAACTGGTACCCCAAACATATCTACTCTCTTGGCCTATCTAAGTCCTATTCATCTCTAATATTTCAAAATTACCATAAGTTCCCTCAGGACTCTCCCCTGACCTCATAGCACTCTGTATTTCTTATATCACAGTACTTATCATGCCTTAATCGTGAGTGCTTGCTTAATTATTCGATTCTCCTAATAAAGTATTAGCTCCATGGGGAGAGAGACTTAATCAGTCTTGCTTACCATGGTCTGGCACAGAACCTACACATGATAAGTGCCAAATAAATACTTAATTGGGTAAACCTATAACCTATGCTAATTACATAGAAAGCTTCCTGTTAAAGCTGTCATGAACAGTTGAGCAGTTTGTGCACTGTACAACTCCTGGGGGCACACTATTCACTTCAAAGACTCTGTAAATGGTTCTCTCTGGAGTTGAGCAGTGGATAGCCAGTACGGTTTTGCATGATGGTTTTTCCTCCCATCTGCTATGTATTGCACCCAAATTTTTCTTTGTTGAGTTAGTTGAAACATAGACTTTTAGTGTCTAATAAAAGCCAGAAATTGCATTTTAGCCTGCATGTCCAATGAAACTCAATAAAAATTCCTTGGAACAACTGCATATGACTTACAAATTTAACATTTGCATGGCCCTTCATAAGGATTAAGGTCTTGGAATCTAGTATAGCAGGAAATTGTTTGTCATTAAAGAAGGTATTCTGGTGGTGGTGAGGGGATATGTTCAAACAAAGGAAATTAAGACAGCCTTGAGTGAATCAACATTCTTGTTCTTTACTTGCTTTATCCTGTTAAGAACAAGCAATCCTCTTCATCTCAAATCTTTTAAAAATAAATTTAAAAACAAAGAAAGAAAAGATAGGCATGAAGAAGAAACTAAGAGAGAAAGGAAAGGGGAAGAAAAGGGAAGAGAGGAAAGGGCAGAGGGAGGGAGTGTGGAAGGAAGGAAAGGAAAGCTAAAGAAATAAAAGATGAGTTTGCAATATCCCAGAATACATGAACAAAAAAGAAATTCCGGATGATTATGAAAAAGTTAGAATTTTAATACTTATGTGCTTTTCATTTTGCAATGTTATCTAGGTCAACTAATGCCAATTTCCCGTTTGCTTGTTTTTCACACACAGGAGCAGAGTCTATCTCACTGGCCAAATCATCAGCCATTGATGTTAAAGCCATTATCACCAACTCATGAGCCAGGAGATATCTACTCACACTATGGGCTCAGAATGTTATTCACTGGCTAAGACTCGGCATTTTTGTCATCTGTAAGTGCAGCATCTTGAGGTAATATTTGCCAGCTGCTCTCAGCTTTATATATCGTACTCCCCAGGAGTGCTTTTCTGTATTTCAAAGTTGTTCTGTCTATTTTAAAAAAGTGTGCTATTTCTTTAAGGCTACTGATTTCCCTATATCAATTAGTAGCTTGATAAGTATAATAGATGACTTATCTGTCCACAGAGGATTGGCTATATTGTCTTTTGCTTGGCATAAGGCCTTTGAATAGTTCTGGTGACTTCGGGACTTGGTTTCCCTATTAATTCCATTCAGATCTCACTAACTCCTGAGCTCATTTTCCTGTTTAAGGATTTAAACTGTTCTTTTGGCTTTTGAAGAATCAAATACAGATCAAGTTGGGAGGTTTTGACAGTAGTCACTAGTTAAGTTGCTAATAATATACACATATATTTATGCCAGTGCTAGTTTATAAATCCTCCTACTCTTTACCTATAGGAGAATGTTTTTTCTCCTCTACTGTCTTGCCTCTTTACGTCCAACAGCCATCTTTCAGGTGTATGCTTCCTGAGATACATGCCTGATGCTGAAAGCCTCCCTTAGAACCAAAGAACATTCTTCTCTGAGGATGGGACTAGAGTGTTTATATTTTTAACAAGACATATCAGTACTGGTGACCTATGGCTTAGTTTATACCTCTCTCACATTGCCTATTTTTCTCATTTCATCATAGTCGTGTTCTGGTCTTACATATTTTGTAAAATATGTCCCTGAACAACAGGAACTAGATTCTATGCATCTTCAGTCACCAGGTGGTGTCCAGGGCAGTGTTCTGACTCATGCTGTTCAATATGATAACCACACGTGGCTACTGAACAGTTGAAATGTGGAATGTGTGACTGAGGCAATGGATTTCTTATTTTATTTTAATTGATTTTTATTTAATTAGCCTCTCTTGGCTACCAGCTTCCTTATTAGACAGAGCTGCTCTAGAGAATTAGATAGGTTTCAGTGCTGAGATGGTGAGCATTTTCACTCTTCTCTCTCTTTTCTTCCCCAACATAGTGTCTGGCATGTTATTTGTTTATTTATTATTTGTTGTTGTTTTTTTGTGTGTTTTTTTGTTAGCCTGAACTGAAAAAAATTTTTCACTCATTTTTATTTCTTTGGCTCTTTGTTTATTTTTATGTGTGTTTTGGTGTATTTAGCTTTTTCACTCTATTTAAAAACTTAGTTTCCATCCAGCATCTTAGGTCTGTCCCATTGGTCCTGTTGGTGACCCTCATGGACAACATAAAATCTGATCCAAACTCTCCATCTCCCTAAACTTGATAGGGTTAAAAATATATATATACAACCTCCTTGGGAAGGAATCAGCAAATACTCACTGAAGGTTCTGGGTGATTTCTGTTTTTTGTTTGTTTTTTTTTCTACCTGAAGGTTTTGATTTCACATCTTAAGATCACATATGGATTGGCCAAACATTTCAAGTGTCACTTCCTCTCCCCATGGCCAAACCTGAGGCTTAATACCCTCACTAATCCAACTCTCCCACGAAGTAAGTTGGCATGCCAAGATAGGAACAGTGATGGGCCCGTCTGATTAAAAACCCAACCATGTAGTTTAAGATGTCAGGCTGTTAAAATGTAGAATTAAATGAAGCAAGTAATCCGGTGGTTTCCTAGCCAGGAGTACCAGATGCACACACCTGGGCCCCGTCTGTAAATGTTGACAGTGCCGCGCAGTTGTAATCCTTTCCAGCTGAGTCCTCTGGTAATGGACTGTGTTGGAGGGTCTTTAGTTTGCATGGTTAACTTGAATGGGCATCAAGGAGAAGAAGGTCGCATGGGTCTCGATGTTCGGGGATGTTTAACAAACACAATCTCCTCCTTCCAAAATGACTCAAGTGTTTTGCAGGGAGGGGCATTTTAAATAGTAGGGCAGTGGTTTTCAAAGTTGAGTGCGCCATGGAGGGCTTCTTAAACACAGAAGCTGCACCTGCCCCCCAGAGTTTCTGATTGGAGGGAGGTGCTGAGAATGCACATTTCTACCAAGTTCCCCAGTGATGCTGCTGTTTCAGGGACCACATTTTGAGAAATATTCTCTTAGGGACATATATTATATAGCCACCAGGAATCCTGAGTTTTCCAGGACGATTCCAATATTTTGTCATTTTATTGTTTTCTGCATGCTGATTTTTAAAAAATCTGTAGTTTAATATGTGTACATTTGTCAGACATTTAATGAAAGTATTTTCATAAATTAATTCATTTGACAAATATTCCCACCCTATGCCAGACACTATGCTAGCTGCCATGGCTACACATGTGAACCCGACAGACCACCTCTTACAGAGATTGTGGTAGTAGGTGAGGGCAGAGAGTGTACCGCAAAGTAGACACATAAATGCAGTAGTGATAAGGTACTAGGAGAGATGGAGCACCGGGGGCTATGTCATCACCTAAAGGACATGTAATATAAACGTTGATGCTTGGCGGCGTCTTCTTGGAGGAGTCAATATTTAAGTTGAGATTTAGCAAATAATAAGTAATTAGGTGAACCTAATATAAGAGGTAGAAGATGGGAGGACGGGAGAGAGAATCAATCTGGAGGACTGGGATGAACTGCATTATGGTACTCTGCAGGAAGTGAATGAGTCTCGGTGTGCTTAGAGCATAGAATTTGAGAGACTATTACGTGACTAAGAGGGATAAGTAGGCTCAGGGCCACACCAAGCCTGTGAGCAGTGGTAAGGAGTTTGGATTCTTTCTCATAGCCTCAAGCCAAACTTCCTATTTTTCATATCCTTCATTATCTTTTTCATTTTGGAAAATATCATCCCCCAGGGGGGAAAAAGCAAAGATGAATTTTATTTCATTAAAATGGCCTGATACATGTAGATCAAATAAGGACAACCAATGCTGTAATCAAAATACAACTTTATCTCCCACACTCTCTAAAGAACTTTATTTGGAAGGGTTGAATGTCTCCTGCCCCAAGATAGAAAAATTTCTGCTTATTCTTAGGTCACATGTAGTTCTTATGGTTATAGAGAGCTATAAACAATCTTGGTTCACAAATCAGTATCCAATCCAGGATATTAATGAAAACTCTAAAAATGATTTAAAGGCAGTACTTCATCACTTCCCCAGGATTCAAGTCTCCAGTGGAGGAAGAGGGCATGGACTTGGATTTCTCCTCTTCCCCAAACCCCAGTATGTTGGCCAGAGGACTCAAAGATCTGGGCAAAGGGAAGAGTAGGAAATGGAAGGGAGAAGGAATAGAGTTGGTCCCTTTGGAGGTAGCTTTGCTTTCTCCATGTCTGGCAGGTGTTTAAAGCTGGTTCTTTATCACGTGGGCCTTTTCGGAATCCTTAGAGGACCTCTGAATGAACCCTCTGCCCTTGACCCTTTTGAGCTAATCAGGTGCTTCTCTCTTCTGTGTGGTCATTCATGTTTTCTCCTTCCACCACCACCATGTAGCAGATGCTCAGCGTCTTTCACTGTGTGCTGGTAATCTAGCTGGTCTCCCTGTAGCTGGGATGAACACTCCACACATTCAGCCAGTATGCCAAGCTCAGTCTCAGCATCTCCTTGTTTGGCTTTGGGGGCTCTTTCCAGAGCAGAGGGAGACCCTTTAGGCCTTGAGCAGCCACTGCCATGAAGTGTGGGCGGGATGCTATTGCTCCCAGGAGTGGCCCTTATAAAATGGACAGTGAAAAATGGACAGTGAGAGTCGATAGATAAATTACTTTAGTTCCATTTCATTTGATGTGACATTTCTGATATATGTTCTGTTGGGTCCCCAGATGGTCTTGATCAGGCTTGAGCACCAATTGCCCATACTATTTACCAAATTAGTAACTCATTCTTTTGTGGCTTTTTCTCCCTTGCCTCTTTCATGCTTCTCATTCCTTCTCTTCTGTTTCAAATATCACCTCCCAAATTAAGTTTTATTAGAGTCATTATGTCAGACTCTGTTTTCAGGAAAACTTCGAAGTGAGATACCCTGGGATTTTTCTAGCCAATAGGAAAGCTAATTAGGACACCAAACCATACTGCACTTATCTTTCCTGGGTTGCCTATATCTTGGCCAAAGTAATCATTAATACATCACTTGACCTGCAAAACTCTGGGAATGTGAACCATCCCAATAGGCCAACCCAGCTCAATGTCCATAATCAAGCCTTAGCTTTACTATCAGTTAATTATCTCTCCTCAATCCTTGTAATAAGAACTGAAGTCTTATTCCACGGAGACATTGAACTAGAGAGGCTTCAGACTGGGGGTGCACCTGGCACATTTTAAGATGGAGGTTAAGGTGAAATGCAGGCATGCATAAAAATATAGAAACCTAATTCTTCACCCCTACTTAGCCCCCTGCATCTGCATGGCTCCAAGAATATCAAGGCCAAGTTGAGAATCCATGATGTATGATTGGAGGTCATCTAAGGAAGGAGCTAGTGGGCTATCCAGTTGCCTTATAGGAAGCTCACTAGTTGCCAAGACACATAACTGCTTCCCTGGCTCCACACAGAGCTTACAGTCAGATTTCTAGCATTTCACTCAGGAAGCACAGCGGCACTGGATAATAAGACATTAAGGAATAGCTTCTAATGCACACACACACAAAGGAAATAAATTACATTAAAAAACCAGGAAAATAGTTTAAAAACCTGTCATTGTTATCCTCAGAGATAAAGAACATATTGAATCAAACATGAACTATATATTATAAAAGAGGAAAAATCAGAAAGATTCTCTTGGAAACTAAAAATATGAAAGTTTCTTCCCTATCCCCCTGCCTTCCAATGTTTTTAATAGAGTGGTTGGAAGAAATTTTCAAGTAAATCGCACTAGTAGTGAAAAAAATGTCAAATCGAAGCAATGTGAGAAAAAATAAAAAATTAAAATATTAATCTGGGAAGTCATAAATCTCACTAATCAGCATTCCAGAAATTAAAATCAGAAAAAGCAGTTAGGAGAATATTTCAAAGAGCTATATCAGTCAGGGAACACTGGCTGTTATAACAAATAAATGGATAAACATCAGTGGCTTAATAAATTAAAATACATTTCTGGCTCACATAACATTCCTGGTTACCAACCACGATATTGTTTCCTCATGATTACTAAGGCACCCATGATACTTCTGTCTTGTGGCTCTACCATCCCAGCACCTTGGTATTATCTTCATCCATCTGACAAATGAAGGAAAAGAGAATAGAACCATCTATCCATTTCCTCATTGTCTTGATCTATAGTAATATGTCACTTCTCCTAGTATATTAGAAAAAGCTTATCATCTTGCCTACCTGGATATGAAGAGGGAGGAATATTCTGGAGGGGGGAAAAATAAAATTCCATATTCTGTCTGAGTCCATTAGGGTTGCTATAACAAAAATACTATATACTTGGTGCCTTATAAACAGCAGAAATGTATTGCTTACAGTTCTGGATGCTAGAAGTCTATAAGGGTACCAGCATGGTTGGATTCTGGTGAAGGGTCTCTTCCAGTTTGCAGACTGCCAGCTTCTTGTTATTTCCTCACATGGTGAATGGTGAATGGGGCAATGAATGGGACCAACAAGCTCTCTGGAGCCTTTTTTTATAAGGACACCAATCCTATTGATAAAGAGTCTAAAATCATGTCCTAATCACTTCTCCAAAAACCCACTTCCTAATATCATCCCTTGGGGATTAGGATTTCAATGCGTGAATTTTGAGGAGACACAAACATTCAGCCCCTAGTAAAGAGGAAAATACATAATTCCAGTGGGAGTTTAGCTGTATCTGCCACAAAATTCAAGAAAGATTTCTAGAACTCAAGCATATGAATCTCCAGATTGAAAAGACCCAACAAGAGGCATAATTCAAAGAATAAAAGAACTCACATCACAGTTCATCATTGTGAAATTATAGCACATAAACTATTAGGAGATACTAAAATATTCTAGGGAGAAAACTGAGTTCCTATACGAAAGATCAGCAATGAAAACTATCTTGTACTTAAAAACTCTGGTTGCTGGAATAAAATGAAGCAATGATTTCCAAAATTCTGGGGAGAAATCATTTCCAACCTAGAATGCTATACTAGCCAAACTATTCATTTAAAAGAAGAGTAAAACAATGCCTCTGTTCATAGCAAGTTTGTCATACTACATGGGTCATACTACAGTACACCAAGAAAGAAGTAAAATCCTGGAAACAGGAGATGTAACATAGGATAAAAAGAGAAAGTTCATGGTAAAGATAATTTTTAGAAGACAACTGTCAGAAGTCCAAGAGAATAACTGGTCCTTAAAAATGGAGGGCACTAGGGAGGGTGTCAAAAAGGAGAAAATAGTAACTTTTTGAACTGAGAGATTTGATGGCATGGAAATGTGTATTGCCATAATATTATATGGCATTGGGAGAAGTATTCATAGGTAAAACGATAGCGAAGCAAAAGAAAATGAGACAATTATTAGCACTAGAAAAAAAGTTAGTTTAATCATAGTAAACATTTGACTTATATTTACCCAATGATAATGAATAACAATTTAATAGAAAGTTATCATCTATCTATGTTTGGATGATGGGTTGAGGTAAAGGGGGGATATAAGAGAACTACATAATTACATATTCAATGGTTAATAAATAGATGATGTCACTTAAAAAACTGGTTCTATTATGAAACTAACTTAATCAGAGCTCATTTTGGATTTAGGGGCTTGTTATCATATATAAACTATTTCCCTCAAGTATTTCTGAAACATGTTTAAGAAAGGTTTGAATTTTCCATCTTGCTGGCCCAGTAAGCTCATGCTTTGGTGCAGTTTCTGTTCCTAGCACATGGCAGAGACATACCAAAACGATAAAAAGAAGGACACATGACGAAAGTAAACATTTATATGGTTCAGAAATACAACAAGAAAGTAATATTGTAGACAAAGATGAAGCAAGAGACCTCTTGGAATCTGGATCTGATAGTAAGAATATGAAAAGGTCTGGTATTGGTAAAACAAGTCTGTCGAGGAGTTGATCATATTAAAAACCTAGATGATTTCTTTATATTTTAAGAATTTTATTGACAAATTAAAAGGATTTTTACTTATTTATTTAATTTTTTTTAAATAAAGAAAATAATAGACTAAGAAGTACAATATTTAAAAGAGATCGTGCAGTGAATAATTTGCAAAGGACTGAGTTTTTGTTTCCGGGTTATCAAAAAACAAGGTGATCAACAAGCTTCATAGTAATTGGATGTACAGACTTATTAAGCTCTCATTCTCATTCTTATTGTCTATAGAAAGATATAAACCTCTTAGAAGGACAAATCAATTTTAAAATGCTCCAAATAAAATATTAAGATGTGTGACTATCAGACTGTGGGAAGATATTACAAAGGCCACTCTCTATATAATAAGGATATAAATATTCACATTGTACAAATATTAAATGTTTTAGGATAAATACAATCCGTTTGACCTGGGAGTTAGATATATCAAGAATCACATTTTCAAGGATAAATTTCAGGAAAGAGATGGCAGGAAATTGTTTCTGTGGAGGTGGATGATTATATTAGTAACGCAGTTTTTTGAAAGAATGCTGATACTTCAATCTTATCTGTCCCCACTCTCTCAATCTACAGTTGTGTGTCTTGAAAGATACAACAGAGTTGTTCTTGTTGAGTTGTTTGCCACAAAGTTTCTATAACTTGTCATTTTCATATTTGAAACTTCACACATCATTAATCCTTGAATATTTTGTGCAGGCTGAACTTTACAAAGCTATTGTCAGTGTTAATACAAACAGATATTATGATTCTAATTGTCCCATTAGTAGCAGGAAGGCTAAGTGAATTGAGGCAGTGTCACTTGAATGTGCAACCTAATAATTACAAAACAGAATTAGCCAGCATGGAACCATGGTGATAAGATAATGTGGAGTGAAAGAAAGCCATTTGGGGCAGAATTCTATACACATTCTGAATGTTAGTATGCAAAATGCAATAATCATATTAAAAGAGAATAAATAAAGAACTGTAATTGGGCAGTGAGATTTTAAATTAGTTTCTTCTCTTTTCCAAAATAGTCCATAAAGCTATTGCTCTTAAATTACATTTTATACTTTTATAAATCTAAGATAATTATAGTTTTAAATAACTTAGAGTAATTTGAAAAACAGTGAAAAAATACAAACTTCTGAAGCTGAAAAAATGTCTGAAAGAAAGGAGAATGAACATAGCATTTAAAAGGAGGTTCACAATAGCACATTCAGCAGTAAAAAGAATGAGGGGTTCAGGCCAAGGAACAAATCAAATACCAGTGCCCAGAAGAAAAACAATGCTTGAGAGTTAAGCACTTCAGATTTTTTTATTAGCTCTTAGTAAATAAAGGAAGATTAAAGGAAAGCATTGGAGACAGCCGAGAGATCTTCACTCCTCAACCTCCTCTTGTCTTGGCGGTAAGCATGAAGAAATTAAATAAAGACCATATGTTCTATTATTTTACCTGGTCAGCCGACTGTAGACTTTTGAAAGAAAATAAAATGAGGGCAATTTTCAAGAGCATTCAGGTGTACCGCTCCATTTGGGAGCTGAACTTTGCTTTCACACAAAGTGGTCACTTCATGCGACCGAAAGTAGCCAATGCTAGAACAGTATTGTGCACAGCGTGATTTCCCACAGGGCTTAAGAGTTCTATTCATGACTGCCTGCAGCACGGGCTTGGCCTTTGTCCATCTTCAAAGCGTGTTATGCATTTGTAGCTTGTCCTTATCCAAATGTCCATTCTGCCATAGTAGCTTAATTCATATATGAAAAGGATTGAGGCAAATGAATGTGTATGTTTCTTAAATAAAGAATTGAAGTAGCTGGAACCGGTTTGACTCAGTGGATAGAGCGTCGGCCTGCGGACTGGAAGGTCCTGGGTTCGATTCTGGTCAAGGGCATGTACCTTGGTTGCGGGCACAACCCCGGTGGAGGCTGTGCAGGAGGCAGCTGGTCGATGTTTCTCTCACATCGATGTTTCTAGCTCTCTATTCCTCTCCCTTCCTCTCTGTTAAAAATCAATAAAATATATATTTTTTTAAAAAGAATTGAAGTAGACTCAGAACAGGATTTTCTTAGTCACGTCCATACTAAAGGTTGAGGGTAGTAACTTATTCTTGAAAAGTGCTGATCTAGCTTTATGAAAAGTCTAGATGAAATTAAAGTGAAAAATGAGTGCCTTATGTGCACTTATATGAGCCTAACCAGTGGTCCAGGACAATGAGTGAGGGGGCATGAGTGAGGGGGGGGTGGGAATTGGAATGGAGGGTTGAGGACAAATACATGATACCTTAATCAATAAAGAAATTAATAATTAAAAAAATGAGTGCCTTGCCACCTTCTGCCCTGCATAGAGCACCAGGAGATGGGGCGTCCATCTTGTTCTCAGCCTGGACCTTAGCTTCTGGGACTTTTCCTTGTAAGTAGGGATCCAAGAGTGATAATGTAATTCAACTTGAATACATAACCACCAGCAGCACCCAGTTAAAAGTAACTTTTAATATTTTTCTCTCAATGACATCAAACTAACAATAAAATCTTCAAAAAGAGATAAAGCTAACCAGATGATCTTCTGCTTGAGCATACTCCCAGTTACCATTCTCCTTATTAGCATGGGAGTTTCTCTTTGTAACATCACTGGAATAAGGTGGGGGTTTAGTTCTTGGGCAAGTGGAAAATGTGCAGATCAGCTGTGGCATCAGCTTTTATGATATCTAGTCAGTTTCTACAATTTTATTGGCTCTTTGAATTATTGTGGTTAAAATAATAAAAACTATGTTAATACAGACACAGTGTGTGGGGGGGGGGCGTGGTGGAGTGGGCAGGAGGGGTGAAAATGGAGATGGAGAGAGATTTTGCTTGGGTGATGGGCCCACAGTGCAGTGTGCAGATGATGTTTTATTGAGTTGTACACTTGAACCTGTAAACTCTATAAATAATAAAAAGATATTCAAATTCAGTAAAATATTCATCTATGAAGTAAAATGTGCACTTTAAAAATATTACAGTTTGGATTTTGTTTCAATATTTTAAATCTTAAACACAACTGTTACTCCAAATGGTCACATAGTGTGGCAGAAGGAAATCAAGTTCTGCTTCTTCATCTTTACAGTTGCTGTATTTATATCAATTTTTTAAATGTGAGAATATGCAGCGCTACAGGGGATGGGAGGCCGAAGTGTAGCCAATGCCAGCTCAGATGATTCTGAACCTAGATGATTTGGAACTTAGATATAAGCAAATCCATGTATCTGAGGGAGCCACTATGTAATTGAGTATTAACTTCTACACGGGTTACAGTGCTTATTGAACAACTAGTGACCCAGTTCATGAAATTCGTGCACGGAGGGGGTGTTCCCTCAGCCCCGCTTGCACTCTCTCTAATCGGGGACCTTTTGGGGGATGTTTGACTACTGGTTTAGGCCTGATCCCTCTTGCAATATGGGACCACTGGCTCCTAACTACTCACATGCCTGCCTGCCTGCCTGATTGCCCCTAACTGCCCTCCCCTGCCAGCCTGGTTGCCCCCACTTGTCCTCCCCTGCAAGTCTGATCTTGTCCCCAATGTCCACCCTGCCAGCCTGATCTCACCCTTAACTACTCTCTCCTGCTGGCCTGATCGCCTCTAACTGCCTCTGCCTGCCTGATCGCCCCTAACTGCCCTCCCTTGCTGGCTTGGTTGCCCCCAACTGCCCTCCCCTGCCAACCTGATCTCACCCCACAACTGCTCTCCCCTGCCTGCCTGATCACCCCTAACTGCCCTCCCCTGCTGGCTTGGTTGCCCCCAACTGCCCTCCCCTGCTGGCCTAATCTCACCCCCACCTGCCCTCTCTTGCCAACCTGATCTCACCCCCAACTGACCTCCCCTGCTAGCCAATTTGGTTTCTATGGCAGTCAGCATCAAAAGCTACACCTCCTAGGCATCCATAGGCTCATCACAGTTCACCCAGATTTGGTTCTGATTGGTTGGTTTCTATGCCAGTCAGCATCTCTGGGCCTATCTCCAGGCCTGATCAGAGAGGCAGGACTTATCAGCAGCCCCTACAGAAGCCCAGAGAGAAACAGAGGTGCAGCTGCTGGTGAAGCCTGGATAGAAGAAGAGAGGCAACGGCTGATCAACAGCTGCCATGGAGGCTGCAGATCAGACCCTGCCTCTTTCTTCAGGCCTCTTTCTGGGCCTGATCCACAGCCAGTTCTGGGTCATTGCCACCTGCACCAGCAACCCAGAACTGACTGCAGGTGTTCGGTCAAGCCTTCAGTTGGTTATTACAGACCTTGGGTTTTTATATATTAGGATAAGGAATGAAAATGCAAAACAAAACAAAACGCCCATGTTAAAGCTTTGCCTGCTTCCTCTCCCTGCCCATCAGTTTGGCTGACTTACACAGTCTCTATAGAATTTACTAATTTAACTCTGACTAGCTGATCTGCAGGCTTTCCTCCTCATCCTACACAATTTAGGCCCCTTTGATTTATCATTTTCATTTAATAGTAATTTTATAAAGATTGGCATTATTTATTTAAGTCTGGGCTAAAGTTTGCTATTATAGGGGCACTTAAATGTACTTTTTGCCTCTGTTCATTACTAAATAAATAATGTTAATAAGAATTTTTTCTAGTACAGCCAACTTTCTTGGTTTTAATAAGCAATTTTCTTAGTTTCAATAGACAATTATAGTATTTCAATAAGCAAGAAAACTCTAGTCTAGAATGAGGTTGATATTTGTCTTGAACTTTTATCTTCTCTGTCTCCTCAGAGACTTCCTTGGAGTTTTTAATACGCATCACAGAAAAGCAATAAGATTACATTTGACAATTTTGATCATGTTCAGGAAAAGAAAATCCAAAAGAGGAAGTGTTACCCAAATTTGCCTGTCATATAGTCTAGTATTTCAAATGAGGTCTCTGATAAGAGAAGTGGCTATAAACAAAGAAAACTCAACACTATTATATCATAAGTTTATCATTGCTATGTTGTGTGTGTGTGTGTGTGGTTGTTGTTTTTTGTCTGGGAACCATGGTCTCCATGGTCTGGGGAAATATTCCTCAGATGCTTCAAGTTTTTCTATTAAATTTTTTAATTATGTCTTTTCACATCAATGATAATCTAAAAATAATAGAAATATATTTGGGAAAAAAAAGTCATTCCACATTTTCCTATGCCAAATCCCTGAAGCCAGATGTCCTTTAAAATTGACAGTTTTTCAGATTTTAGGAAGATTAGATGGTACATTTACTGTATTATATAATACCCACAGTAGAGGAAGGGGAAGCCACAAGAAATCAATCATGAATATTTCTGTAGTGAAATATGTGAAAGTCTGATAAACATAAAATATGAATATAAAAGAAAATATGAAAATGATGTCTTTGTCCAAAATGTAATTAGATTAGAAATAAATAATGAAAAGCTATCTGGAAAATTCCCCAAGTACTTGGAAATGAAATAAAACAATTCTAAATAACCCATGAGTCAAAAGAAAACCACAAGGAGATACATAATATTAGTTAAAGGTAGTAAACATGTAAAATGCAGTTAAAACAACACTAAGAGGAAAATTTATACCATTAAGTTTTTAAAAAGAAAGGTCTCAAATCAATTTCCTAAACTTCTATGTGACTAAATTAGAAAAAATAATAAATTAAACTGAAAGCAAATAACTGACAAGACCAATATGTAGTAGAATTGAAAGCAGACAAGAGAACAATCAATGAAAGCAAAATCTGCTTCTTTGAAATAAATAAATAAAATTGAGAAAGTTATAACCAAACACCTAAAGAAAAATGAGAATGCATAAATGAACAGTAACAGGAGTAAAAGAGGAATATCACAAAAGCTCTTAATTACTTTACAAAGGAAATAAGGGAATATTATGAACAACTGTATGCTACTAAATATTTTGCCCTAAGTTTCTCTTTATGTTTTTCTTTTTAATTTACCACTGCATTCCCTATGCTAATGAACTTAAGAACTTAAATGCAATGAAAATAATTGCTCAAAAGTCCTCTGTAAACCTACCACTCAAGTCCACTGAGGAAGAAATGTGTCACCTGAATAATCCTATACCAAAAAATGAAATGAAATTTGTAGTTAAGCACCTTCCAGCAAAGAACGTCATTTCTATTCAAACTATGAGGCCAGTATTATCCTGTTACCAAGATCAGAAAAGACATTTAAAGAAAGTAAAGTATAGGTCAATTCTCCATTAACATAAACAAAAAATCATGAATATATATTAACAAATGCAAGAATAAAAATTTATTATGACCAAATGTATCATAACCTAGGAATACAAGGTTGGTTCAACATTCAAGTATCAGTGAAATTCTTCATGATAATTTTTTTAAAACATATTTTTTATTGATTTCAGAGAGGAAGGGAGGAGGAGAGAGAGATAGAAACATCAGTGATGAGAGTATCATTGATTGGCTGCCTCCTGCATGTCCCCTACTGGGGATCAAGCCTGCAACCTGGGACTACAGGCCAACACTCTATCTACTGAGCAAAATCAACCAGGGCCATGATAATCTTAATAGATGCAAAAGAAATCATTTGACAAAATTCAACATCTACCATACAAACTATGGAAAAAGTGGAACTTACATTTTGATAAAGGACAGCAACAAAAACAGCCATATAGTTAACACCATACTTTCCTGTTAAAGACTGAATCCCTCTGCTGCCTCTCGCTTCACACCCAGATTAGGAAGAAGGCAAGGACGTTTATTTTTACCATTTCCAGTTAACATCAATTTCGAGCTAGTGAAATAAGGCAATTTTTAAAAAGCACAAATTAGAAAGGAATAAATAAAACTGTCCTTTGTTATCTTCAACATGATTGACTATGTAGAAAATCCCAAAGAATCTACAAAAGAAAACTTTCAGTAGATGAGCTTAGCAACGTTTCAGGATATAGGAGAAATTGCTGGTTGGAATATAAATGGTTACCACCAGTAGTATAGAGGAAAATTAACCATGGGCTTATTTTATGGGTTAGCAGTCCTACTCTATACTTACATGAAGACATTTCTCTTCATTTGGCCAGACGAAAAAAACTGAATATGAACGTATTTAGAGGTGTGTTTTTTTGTTTTGTTTTTGTTTTTTAATAATCACTTAAAATTAGAAACAGTTCAAATGTATCCATTGGTGAATGGTTAAATAAGTAGTGTACATGCATAAAAAATCAAACACTGCTCAGAAATAAAAAGAAACAAACTTTGCTACTCACAACACAGATGAATTCAAAAGCATCATACTGAGTGAACGAAGGCATTCTCAAATGGCTGTGAATTATGATTCAATTTGTATAACATTCTGGAAAAAGCGAAACTACAGGATCAGAGTACAGATCAGATCAGCAGCTGCCAGGCTGTGGGGATAATGAGAATAAGAAAACAATTTGGGTGGAAAATGGAGTTATGAAGTGAACTAAGTCATACGTTCTGATAGTGAAAGAAAAGCACGCTGCCCTTCATGTTTCCTTATAATAGCAGATGACAAAAAAGCCCAAATTAATTGTCAAATTAATGTCATCCTTTAAAATCCTTTCTGAATTATCAAAGCAAACCTAATTTCCATAGGCAAGGCAATACTAACTGAAAGTAGTTTGTGAAAAGATTGAGGTGCCCAGTGGGAAGCCTGAATGGAGGAATTTGTAGAACCTGAATTGTCAAGAGTATATCATAAACATTCAAATGTATTAAAGTTGACTGAATCACTGAACCCTTCATATATGTTCTCTTTAGGGAGAGCTGGGAGTGCTGAATGGAAGCAGTTACTCATTCTGTTTTCATAGTAGCTGGGCTTTAGCAGATGAACAGATACATATTATTATAGCAAGACCTTCATATTCTAGCACTTTCTAAAGTAAATAGCTCCTCTTCTGCATAACACAGAGGTAGTATTTTCAGATGAACTTATTAATAAAGGGAGTGAAAACTGAAAGGGAGGGTGTGCTTCAGGAGAAGTGTGAATAGGATCAGAGACCTCATTCTCCAGTTGTAAAAGCATGATTATCTTTGTGTCAAGACTCAGGACATTGAGCTGAGAAACAGAAACCCCTTGATATCCCCCATAAGGACATTCAACAGGTTAGGGAAAATGTTTAAAAGCACAGAATTTGCAAAGATCAGGAAACAAATAAAGGTCAATGTTGGTGGGGTGGGGGAGATATATGTACTACTATATGTAATACTTTAAACAAAAACAAAAAAACTTTGAAAGAGACAATTTAAAATATGAGTTCGGTTGGGTTGTTGAAAAATGTGGCTGTGGCTCTGGCTTGTGCTCAATGGTTAGAGCATCCGTAGGTGCACCAAAAGGGTTGTAGATTTGATTCCCCATCAAGGGCACGTCCCTGTATCATGAGCTTGGCCTAAACAGGGCATGTTCAGGAAGCAACCAATTGATGTGTCTCTCTCAGATTGATCTTTCTCTCTCTCTCTCTCTCTCTCTCTCTCTCTCTCTCTCTCTCTCTCTCTCTCACTCACTCTCTCTCTCTCCTCTCCTCTCCTCTCCTCTCCTCTCCTCTCCTCGCTCTCTTCCACTCTTTCTAAAAAAATCAATGGGAAAAATATCCTTGGGTGAGGATAAATAACAACAACAAAAATGTGGCTTTGTTATGCCTTTTTTTAATTCTTTAAGTTTTAAATTTCTCCCATTTGAAAGATCTTCTCTTGGTCTTTTCCCCTCCAACACCCAGCACCATAGCTTTGCCCCTTTCTATACATTGTCTCCACCCTCTCCAAATCTCTTCTTCACCCATTCTGATTACTCCATTGACATGCCTGTTGTCAAAATCATGAATGATCCCAGTGTTTTCAAATTCAGTGGTCAGGTCTCTGTCCTTAATTTATCTCAAAGCACCATTCAATACCGTTGATCACTTACTCTTTGAACTGCTAAGACACTACACTTCCTAGTTTTTTGTACTCCTCACTAGCTGATCCTTACAGGCTCCTTCCTGGACACCTCAGTATTGAGATGCCGAAGGACTCATCCCAGCAACTGTCCCTCTTCCCAGATGGTCTCACCCAGTACCATAATTATAAATCCCAGCTATTCAACAATGGCTTACTGAATCAGATAATAGCAAGTTGACTTATTGAACACTCATTCCAACCCCTCTAACTTGCCTTCTAATACTAGAGAGGCTGTAAAGCTAAAATTGTATGTTTTTATTATAGCTAGAGATATGTGATTTAATTTCCTTGACTCAAATGCACAAGTGTAAGATTTTGGTGTAGTCATGCCTAGGAGAGATAGGGTCACTTTCATGAAGGCTGACGTATCTGCTTTGTTGGAAAGATTTCTAGTGTCCAGTCCCTCATGTCCAGTCCCTTGTGTCATATTTCCATTAGAACTTTCCCATGGTGTGGTTGGACATTTGCCCTGGCTGCATTGTTTCTGACTATATAGCATCCAGATCTTGTACTATTTCTGACTGCATATCATCTAGGTCTTGTACTATCTAATCTAGAAATTCTTGGAACTATGTATCATACTTTTTTCTCTTTAAATTGGCTAGAGTGAACTCTGTTGTCTGCAGTTAAGAACCATGTCCAATACCACTCCTAACTCTTATTTCCAGCCAAGCACCTAACTTTAGATTCATATTTCCAAATGGTTACTTAACATCTATGCTTGGATATCTAACATATCTTCAATGTTACCATGTTAAAAAATAAAAATTTGTATATCCCTCTAAAACTGGCTACTTCCCTAACTTCCTCAACTCAGTAATTTGTCATAAGACTTTAAGTCATATCTGTTTTTGAATCACTTCTTATACTGAACTAGAGGACTGGTGCATGAAATTCGTGCACGGATGGGGGGGAAAGAGGTGGGGTGTTCCTCAGTCCGGCCTGCGCTCTCTCACAAGCCAGGACCCCTTGGACATCTCTCTCATAATCTAGAACTGCTGGCTTATAGCTGCTCACCTGCCTGCCTGCCTGATTGCCTCTAACCCCTCTGCCTGCCTGTATTCCTGATTGCCCCTAACTAACTGCTCACCTGCCTGCCTGCCTGATTGCACCTTACCACTTTGCCTGCCTGATTGCACCTAACTGTCTCTGCCTCCGTCCTCTCTGAAGCATCTTTGACCAGAAGGATGTCTGGAATGACGTCTGGAAGATCATTTGGCTGTCCAGTCTAATTAGCATATTACACTTTTATTATTATAGTCTAGTGGCCCGGTGCATGAAATTCATGCACAGGGAGGGGGGTTCCCTCAGCCCAGACTGCACCCTTTCTAATCAGGGACCCCTTGAGGGAGGCAACCTCACCTTAGTATGTTGGGGCATCTCTGACTCATCTCAGTACTTCTATTTCAATAATTGGAAAACATTAGATATTTGGGGGGAAATCTATATTTTTAGAACTTCAGAGTCTTTTGACTGTAATTTTCTTTGTAATGATCACTTCTGCTTCCAAAGTCTTTTCATTTTTTCTTTAAAATAGTTCTCCTTTTTGTTCCTTTGTTCCTGTTCATGTTGCTATTATTCTGCTAATGTGTTTTATTGGTCCATAGGAAGAATATAAAATCATTTTATTACTCTCTCCATGGCTCCAGGTTTTCCCTTCTCCATTCTTTTCAGCACAAAGTCACATAGATGATATTTCTAAGTAATTGTGTTGGTCATTTCATTCTCATACTCAAAGTGTCTATACACTCTTCAGTTTGGCTGCTAAGGTGCTCCACAATAATCAACCCAACCATCCATCTAGGCAGCCATCAAGGCATCTATCTGAGGGAGGTGCTAGTCATAAGAAATAAGAAGATTATGAACTTTGCATAGCATCTATAAACTGGGTAGTAAATAATGAATGGTACAAACGCAGTGCACTGAAAGAACTCAAAAGAGAGTGTCATCATTCTTTGGAGTAGCCACCAAAGTCAAACAGATGCTCTGGTTTGGAGATTTGAGGGCAAATAGGGAGGTCACCAGCCAAAGCTAGGTGTGAAGTCATAGACTTGATCCCTAGCCTATTGTTGACTGTGGACTCTTGCTAGGGAGATTTTAGGAATGAGATTAGCATGAGGGCTTCCTAGGCTAATTTATAAACTCTTTGAGGACAAGCATCATGCAAGGATCATGTCTAGAAGTACCTCATGTCCAGCATTACTACTTAACATAGTAGTTGACTATGAAATGTATTAATGAATAAATAACTCAAAGACAGAAGATGAATACCTATCTTGCTGGTTATAAAACAATAGCTCTCAACAGGGAGTGATTTTGTTTCCCAGGAGACATTTGGTATTGTCCATTTGTGGTTGTTGGGGGGCAGCAGGAAGCGGGGGGAGGACTACTGGAATCTAGTGGGTAGAGGCCAAGGATGCTTCTAAATATTCTACAATGCACAGGACAGGTCCCACAACAAAAAATTCTCTGGCCCCAAATGCTCATAGCACCAAAGAGGTTGAAAAACCCTGGTTATAAAACATCACTTTAGTTAGAAGGAAGCAATAACTTTGCCCACATGTTTACTTTAAGGAATTTGATAAGTATCATGGTAATTCAATGGCTTTGGCAAATGGTTAAATGGTTCTATTACATGAATGAAAAACCTGGCATTATTCTTCTACTGGTGAAGTTCTAAAAAGTCATTCTAAGTACTAAAGGGGGAACTTGGCAGAAAGCAAATGTAATTGTGAAAAGAGACAATACCCTGGGAGAACTTGCTTTGAGTACAGTCAACTAAGTAGAAACTTAGATCTTCAGGTTCTACTGGTAACAATTGAATCCATGAGAGGCTGTACGTGGAGTCTCAAGCCCCATGGTACTTAAAATGGCATGTCTTCTAGAGTTGCCTTGAAAATGAAAGTATAGAATTCTTTGAAGGTGGAAGCAAAGCAGTGGGCCAACATGGAAAAGTAAGCAAAAATGCTAATGTTTACTTTTTAGCTACCATGAAAGGCACATATGTGGACTGCTAAATTTTATCATGGTTCAGTAAGAGACATGAATATTCTCCAGGATGCAAAGTCACCTCTGCACTCAGGAAGGGGACATTCCCCGTGATGATGACTCCATGTTCTTAAATATCCTGGCAAATGATGGCATACATTCCAGTGTAATGTACCCTCCTTTTAAGACTCTCTCTGAGTTTTCCAGGTTTTCTTTATGTCAACTTTGCCCCCAGAAATAAAACTCACATACCTTGGCTCAGATCACCCCATCAAGGCAAATCAAAAAAACAAACCAAAACCGCCAGAACGCTTTTAAAAGGTTTGTTCGTTATACCAAGAGCAAGAGTTATAGAGTGGATTCAACTCTTCAAAACCTACACATTTTTCAGACACAGATTTAAAAGTGCACCTTTGTTCCTGCCACATAAAAGAAAAGCAAACCTTTGTTTAATGGTTAACAATTTTTGGCAGCTACTACCTTTTAAACTGCTCCAGGGCCAAGATGACTATCTGGAGAGGCAAATTACAGATCACTTAGACAGGAGATTATGCCATGTTGACCTGCTCTGAAGTCTGATTTTAAACAGTGATTATATTCTTATTGTGCAGGCTACATTTGTTGAGCCTTGTTATCTGGCCTAAATGGTAATAGAGCAAGCAAATACATTTGTGCAAACGTTGGAATACAGCTCAGGGGCTGCAAGGAGCCATATGACACAGCACTACAGTTTGGACTGAAGAAAAGTCTTGTTACAACCAGAAATTTAAACTGAGATGTTAATTTTTAAAAAATGAGTACATAACACACCAAATTGCTTATCGTCAAATCTACATATTAATTTCTTGATTTTTGTATGACTCCATTCTGAACTAAAATGGAACCCATTCAAAATAAATTCTGGTCTGTGCCCTAAATAAAGTAAAAGTTAAAGTGGCATGATAAAAAATGTCTTATTTTGGTTTTATTAAAACAACAAACAAAAATTTTATTTGGCTGGAGTCCCTAATGTGAAATACATGCACTAATGTGAGGACACACACACACACACACACACACACACACACACCTCTTGATAGGATGTTTTCTTAATTCTCCGGTTGTGCTACGGCCTACTATAAACAAGTCTTGTTGGAACAATGCCAGGTGAGAGAAGCAAATACTTCTTTCTGGTGGCCGAAGAAACCCCCTTCATTTGTCCTCTCCACCCTGCCCCAGGCCAGTAGTGCCAACCCATGTATTTGTTGCAAATAGAATCAGTTGGCTGCACTATCAGTTGGTGGCAGGCATCTTTTAAGTGTTTTGATTTGTGGCTTAAATTATATGCCAATTCTGTATTCTTAATATCAGTCTTATAATCCCAAATTGCTGCTTTGTAATAAAAATATAATTTGGAATAGCTAAATTATAACTTGTATAAAATCTGAACTAACTTCAAACTATTTCTAAAAATTGAGTGGGGCCTCAGTCTTTTGGAGAAAGTAGAACCTGGGATTTTTAAACTTTCATTTCATGTCATAAACAAATTAAATTTAAATAAGGCAGCTTATAAAAAAGACACTTTTGAAGCAATTGAAGATATTTGGACATAGACTAAGTATTAGAGAATATTAAGGAATTATTGTTGATTTTGTTATTTGTGGTTACATTTTTTATTTTTAATCATTCAGGGAACTTATATTGAAATATTTAACAATGAAATGAAATAAAATATGAGATTTCCTTGAAAGAAATCCAGAAAAAAAAATGGTAGTGATGAAATAAATTGGCAAAATGATGGTAATCATTGAAGCTGGGTGATTAGTTTATGCAGCTTTATTATATGTTCTCTCTACATCTGTGCAAGTTTTTAAAAATGCTAGAAAACAAACAACAATGCTAGCAAAACAGTTTATTTGCCAGATTAAAAAAATACCTAGGATAATTTAGAACATAAAACTTAAAGGGATCACAATAATATACTACACACTTTTAGGATGGCTAAAAACAAAAGAAACAAACAAAAAATCTAACAATATCAAGTATTGGAAAGGATGTTGAACAACAAATGCAAAATGGTCAAGTCTTTCCCTGGCCAGTGTAGCTCAGTTGGTTGAGCATCATCCCATGCACCAAGAGGTCACTGGTTCAATTCCTACTCAGGACACATGCCCAGTAGGGGGGCATGCAGGAAGCAGCCAATTGATGTTTCTCTCTCATTGATGTTTCTCTCACTATCTTCCTCTCCCTCTCCCTTCCTCTTTCTCTAAAATCAATCTTAAAAATTGATCAGGTTTCCTTAAAAAGAGTTTTTCAGTTTCATATAAAGTTAAACATAGAATTATCATCTGATACAGTAATCCCACTCCTAGATATTTACCTAAGAGAAATTAAAATTTATATTCAAACAAAAACCTTTATGTGAATGTTTATAATAGCTTTATTCATAATTACCAAAACCTAGAAACAATCCAAATATCCACAACTGGTAATGAATAAACAATGGTAGAATCAGCTGAAACCGGTTTGGTTCAGTGGACAGAGCATCGGCTTGCGGACTGAAAGGTCCCAGATTTGATTCCGGTCAAGGGCATGTACCTTGGTTGTGGGCACATCCCCAGTAGGGGGTGTGCAAGGGGCAGCTGATTGATGATTCTCTCTCATCGATGTTTCTAACTCTCTATCCCTCTCTCTTCCTCTCTGTAAAAAAAAATCAATAAAATATATTTTAAAAAAACACCAAACAATGGTAGAATCATATAATAGAATCTTATTCAGCAACAAAAGAAACAGACAACTGAAACATTTGCTACTTTTGATTATAGTATTAGATACCTTTCTGACTTTTGCTTTTCTTGGTTTCTCAGTTGACCATATCAAAGGAACATGTTCCTCCGAAAGCCTGTACATGATTGTTCATCGCAGAATTATTCTAAAGGTAAAACAACTCAATGTCCATCAACTAGATAGATGACAAATATGGTCTATCCAAACAATGGAATACTATTCCACTATAAAGAGGAATGAAGTCATTGATGTGATGATGTGGATGAACCTCAAAAGTATTATGCTCCGTGAAAGGAGTTAATCATAAAAGATCATATATATTATGATTCCATTTATATGAAATGTCCAAATTAGGCAAATCCATAGAGACAGAAAATAAATTAGTCGTTTCCTGGAGGAGGAGGAAATGGTGAGTGACTGCTAGAGTACAAGTTTTTTTTATTGGGTCTATGAAAATGTTTTGGGGTGATGATTGCCCAACTCTTTGAATATACTAAAAAGTACTGAATTGTTCACCTTAAAATGGTGAATTTTATGATGTGTGAATTATGTCCCAATTTTAATAAAGAGACTGAAGCTTTATCTATAAAATAGGAACACTTTCTTTTGATACACATATTTTATAGGTCAAGTATCCATCAAGTTTTGGTCTTCAAGGTGACTTGCATCTATACAGCTGATCATGGCCTTATGTGTTGATTTTATTGTTCTACCTGTTGGAGTTCTAAATGTAATTTGCTCTCACTTTAATGAATTGCCATTAAGAATAGCAGTTATTTGCCACTTTTCATAAAAACATGAAATTATTGATTATCTCTTGTGGCTATAGATCACTTTTTGTGAACCAATCCTGATGTCTGGCACATAGCAAGGATTTAATGTTCATTAATATTTCCTGAATTAATTATTCTTTTGGATAAGAACAAGTTTTGTTTAGTTTTAAAAGATTATCAAACTTCCCTTCCTCAGTTATTCAGTTTGTTCATTGAAATAATTTTACCTGAATATTCCTCCAATTTGGATTGCGTAGCCTTAATTAAAACTGAAAACTTTTCCTTCAAACTCTTTGCCAGTTGCATGCACTCTCTGTGAATTCCTTCCAGTGAAATATTCCATCACTCTTTTGTTCATTAAAAAAAAATTAATTCCAGCAGCTCAGCTTTGTAAACAACTTTGCAATAAAAAACAAGTGTTCACATTCAATGAATGAAAACCATTTTCGACAGGAAATGAGCTTCAGGTTCCAAATTCAGTGCTTGTGTTCCACCCAGAAACATGATTAGAAAAATATTGCAGTGGAGATTGCAAAGCTTTTTCTTTAAATAATTAACAGAGGACTTTTCTGTTCCTTCAAATTTGAAAGAAATACTGGATCTTAAAATTCTTTTCCGTGGTTAAGGAAGGATTCCTATATTAGGTAGTATTTCAGTAAACATGAGAAGAAACAAATATCCTTTATTTGCTGGGATGAGAAAGATTTTGACATTGCTTCTATCTACAGTATTCAGTAGACAGAAGTATTGATGTGTATGGGGGTAATAAACTTGAAATAAGAAAGCTTGGGTTCTAATCCCAATTCTTTGGCTTTTCTGCTGTGTGACCTTGGGACTTTATAAAATGAGGACAACACAGCTGAACTAGAAAAGTTACTGTGAAGTATAATTGATGATAAATAGACGAAACACATTGCATAGAGCCTGATAACCCCGGATGTAATCAATCAAACTGAAATATTTATTGCGTTTCTATCACATGTGCAAACCACAATGCAAGTGCTGATGGCATCCCGAAGGACAAATACTTACTATGCCTACCTTCATGGAGTTTACAGTCTAGTGAGGGAACACTGCCAACTTCTTACGCAATGGGAACACAACTCTTCTTTTTCTTTGTTTCGTGTGTGTGTGTGTGTGTGTGTGTGTGTGTGTGTGTGTTTATCCATCCATGTGAGCTGGTGCATGAGTTTCCTATGGTCATTTTCAAGGACACTGCAAGTAAACAGGAATATTTTAAATAAATATTTCCAGAATCAGACAACCAAAGAGTCCTGATTAATGAAACCACTAAGTGATACTCTGAATTTCCTCAGGCTGGTAAGCAAGAAGGTGGAACAAATCAAGAAATCCTGTGGATTAATTATTTCACTCAGCAAGAATTACCCCCCAGGTGGGGAACCAGCACTACTTGAAGGAGAGGTACTGCGAACCTGCCTTATTTTAGATGTTACATTGCCTTTGTAACTTTTGGACATGTTAATTTCATCAGACTCCCCCTTCCTATTTTATGCAAATGTTAGATTGTGACTCAAAGACTTTCATAAATTTAACCACAAGTCCTAAAACCATTGAAGAATGATGTTGGCATCTTTCACATTTATTATTTTTTTCCTTCACAAAGAGAAATCTGGAAATTCACTTTCCTCTCACAGCCAAGGAATTAGAGTGGGAAGTTTTGATCTAGATCAAAGTAGCACTGCTGGTCTGACTCAATTTTTATTAACTCAAACCTTTGAAGCATGAGGTTGACATTAGGTTGTTTCTGAAGCTCCTTCATTCCCATTCTGCCGCATGTCTAGGTACTTACTAACATTCCTTTGTGTGTTATGATTTTATGGAATTTCTCAATGTATATTATAAATAATGGCGTTCGGCCCCACAGCTCAGGAAATGATTGTGGCTGTGATATTTTCTCTAAAATCTTGGAACATTTTGATAATTCTACATCTACTCGAGAATACACATATGATTTTCCAAATCAGCAAAAAATACTGTTCAAATAATTGATCTGATCTTTCAGAGTGAATGACCCACATGAAGGCTTCTCATATATACATCAGGAAAAGCCCCTGGGTATCTGGAAGTCCAAAATAAGAAAATGAAATAGGCTCATTGCATGAGCTGAAAAGCTCTATCACTCATGACTTACAGATTGGTAGTAAAATTGCATCTTGAAAATACTCTTTTGGTTCACATGATTGCTTACTTGAGGCAACTAATTGTTTTTGTACCTCAAGACCAATTCGATGGTAAGCCTATGCCTTTTCTGTTGGAAATTCCAAAACCTTGGAGGAGAGCACTAAAATGCTTAGTGGTGAATATTTTTCAGTGAAGCCATATCTCACAACCACATCAGCTGTGGTCACTCTCCAACTGCCCTGTAGCCTACTGAATTGATGCCCAAAGAATGTATGAATATAATGATCAGAATATTTATAGTGCTAAGAAGCAAATAATTTTATAGTGTGTTTATTGGTTTTGGGGTGTGAAACTTTTATTTTCTTCACAAGGTAAAAACAAATTGCTTATAAGTTTCTTACATGAAAAACAACTTGCTTAATATTTTAACTTCAATTTTACAAGATAGTAGATTAAGACATGGATCTATGTATATCTTACACTAATATTCAGTCTAATGAAATTTAAAACACTAAAATATATTTTGATATTTTACTGAAATTGAATCTTTTACTTCAAATCAAATCTGCAAAGTATGACACAGTTTTGAAATTAAATTCCCAGGGAACTAATAAGATTATTAAATCTGAAAATGTTGAAAGTCCCCCCGCCCTCCTTTCTTTCATCCCTGCGGTGAGTGGCCATGAATTTTGCCTATCCCGCATTATATTTGCATCTGTATAAAGTTCAAGGCTATTAAAATTATAAAATATTGTAAAGCTATGTTAGCCAAGAATTTCTAAAATGTTTTATGCTACTTGAGAATAAATACACAGAAATATCTCTATAGGAATTCCAGTTATAGAGAAGGGATTTCAAAGATTCGAGAAAAGCCCAGAAGGTACAAGGAAAATAGAATTGATATCTTCTTCAGATGGACACCACCAGGAATAAGCCCTCTTCACATCATCACCACCCTGTCATCCCTGCCCTAGCTCTAAGTTTAGGTTTAAACTCTAGGATTTTCCATCTTGGTGCATGTTTTGCTTGTCTTTAGGGTAGAAACCCATCATAGGATGGTGGTAGAGCATCACGTTCTAAAGATGCAATCAACTATGCATGCTGTCCTATTGGTCTACCACAAGTTTTCCTTACAGAATAATTCCAATTAATAAAAAGAGAAAGAATTATGTGAATAGAATTTTAAATAAAATAGTTCTAAATAGAAATTTAAAAACTACAGTGATAATTACCTCAGACAAAATCTACCAATGAATGTTAAAATGAATGGGTAATAGTCTAAGAAGAAGCAGAATATTTGCTTAAATAGTATTTCTCCCAAAATATTTAGAAATTACAAAGAAAGAACTGTCATAGATCAGAAGAGACTAAAGAGGCATGATTTTTTAATGCAATGTAGAACCCGGGAACAAAAACAACAAAAAGGACATTAGTGGGAAAACTGGTGAAATCTGAATAAGTTCTGTACTTTTGCTGATGGTATTATACTAAAGTTAACTTCTTAGTTTTGGTAAAAAATTTTTATGGTAATGTAAGATGTTATGATAGGGGAAGCTCAGTGAAGGGTATATGGAATATCACTGTACTATCATTGAAACTCTTCTGTAAGTCTATAGTTATCTGCAAAAGAAAAGATTATCTGTTAAAAAGAAATCACATCTTGGTTCCTGGGGGTGTCTTGTAGGAACCATGTTAACAAAATTAGCTTCAGAAGCTCCCTTTAATCCTTTTTTACTTCCCAATACCTCTAGCATTTTTGCTAACTTTACAAAGGATTCTCAAGATTGACAAAGAGATTCATTAGTTCCATAACCTGTACTGATTGCTTCCTCTTTCTAGCATGAAGTATCCCCTGTCCAATTGCTGGTTGAGGCTCTTCTCTGTTATCAAGATTTCTACATTTTCTAGTCAGAAGGACAGCTCTTGTCCAGAGCTCATTCTAAACAGACTCAGGATCCAGGGGATAGAGAACCAAACAGAAATCCTATAGTATAACAAAAGGCTAATAGGCAAATTGTCCCCTCGGGAGTTGACCAAGGAAGAGTTTAACTGCTCACTATGATGTGTGCTGACCACCAGCGGGTGGCATGGAATGAAGAAAGGCCCTGGTTGGCAGCCGGCAGCCAGGGAAGAAAAGCTCAAATTGGCCCTGATCACTGGCCAGACCTAGGGATCATAGTAATATCATGCATGACATTTCATGCACCGGGCCTCTAGTTGAAATATATTAGGAAACCATATCAACAGTCATAAAACTGCTTGATGAAGTTTAGGAAGGCATGTCACATACAGAAAGCTTAAGGGGATATTTTACACTGTAGAAAATACTAGAAGGCAAAGTAGAATGATCATTTCTTCTAAAGAAGAGTCCCTTGATCAAACCATGTTTGGGGTTTTGGGACAAATTTCCTGCTCTCAACTCTGCCTATTTTCAGAGAAAATCACTTGTCTATTTTTAGATATTACTATCGACATTCCTTCCTTCCTTGTTCAGTATGTATGTGAGCTCCTTCTTTGTCTAGGATGACATGCTGGTCAGTACCTCATGGCCGATATTAAGCGATCACACAGAAGAAGCTGGGACTTCATGTTGGAGGTGTTGCCTCACTCTGTCAGTAGATGAACCTGAGGGGTAGATTGGCATTTCCTCTCAGAGAACTGGCTCTCCAAATTTCTTATATATTTCAAAAGTACAGATACCCTGCCCACCTTTGGAGATTCTGATTTGGTAGCTTTTGTTTAGGATTCGGTATTTTCTTTATTGTTGTTTTAATCTTTATTGTTGGCAGTATTATATATATCCCCCCATTAACCTCTTCCAGCCTGTCCCTGTCCCCCACCCCAGGCCTTCACCACCCTGTTGTCTGTGTCCATGAGTGATGCATATATGCATACAAGTTCCTTGGTTGATCTCTTCCCATTCACCCACCCTCCCCACCTTCCCTCTGAGGTTCAACAGTCTAAGAAGGTTTATAATGTATACCGGTAGTCAAGTTTGAATTTCCCAAAGGTGTTTGATCATAATCCTCATCAGGGAAGCATTTCAAAACACATGGGCTGGTAGATCCCAAGAATCACTATTTACCCCAAGTCCTATGGGTGATTATTATGATCCCAACGTTTGGGAAACACTGGCCAAAAGACAAATTTGGAATGCAGGCTGAGATAACTGTGGAGATTATAATACAAATGGAGATGTTGTAGCTTCAGTGTGTCTGCTGATGACATGTTTGGCATAACACACTTCCAGAACAAGTGGTGGCCTTTGCTGAAACAGAACTGCATTCATCTTTTGAAGAATCTGACTTTCCTGAGCATACACTAGTAGAAGCAGGAGTGGCCTCTAGACGGAGAGGTATAAGAAAATGGAGACACCTTCCCAAGCAGCAAAACCATCAGGATCAACCCTGGCAATCAGGGTGCTGACATTTTATAGCTATTGTTGCATGATACACAGACCACCTGACTAGAAAAGTGATTGTGTTCTCATGAGATTGTGACCCCACTGTCCAGGGTGAAATCGGTATATTTCAGGTAGTCCTTTGAATATAGAGTGCCTCAAAGTGCCTACTTAGAGTGTCAGTTCTGTCAGGTGGTCATAGTTCTGTGAAAGCAGTAATTTCATGAAAAGGGAGTTGTGAAGACAAGTGATCTGGGGAAAATGCCGTTTTATATTTATGTCTTGGAGATCAATAGCACACATTAGCATATTTAAGCCTCTGATAAATCCTGCATGCTTGGTTAGCATTGCTTAATCCAACCTTTTTCAAATTGACTTTAATATTTAATTATTTTTTAATAGGGAGACCGATTCACATCTGGAGACATTGCTCCTTGGAGAAATATCGAGGACTGTTGTTCTAAGGTATGACTATTTTGCTGACATCTGAGAGAAACATTTATGAGATTTAATACAGATGACAGGAACAGGAGTTTACTCTGTTCTATGAAGATGAAGTAAAACAAAAAAATTAGGGACATGGAAAAAGCACTTGTTTAACAATCAACAAAAAAACAACCAGTGGAAATAGTTACATGAAAAAGGAAATAAAGTTTCTGTTCCATATGTCTGTGTATATTGTGCAATTAAGGAAATCAAACAAGTTGCAGAGCCTTCATTTCTAAACGAAGCAGCAGGCATGATTAAATACTGCTGGTTCCTCTATACCCTGTTAAGTTGCTGTGGACACTACAAATGGATATGGGGCACAGAGCTTATAACACATCTGTGATATTAATAGTGAATGTTTATTGAGTCCCTACTATGTGCTAGGGTCCAGTCTAGTGCTATACATATATCATCTTGCTTAGTCCCCACAACAGCAATATCAGGTGAGTACTGAAATTGTGTTCATGTTTGCTAAGGTCCAGTTCAGGAACTTTTCTAAGTCACACTGATAGCAGTGAAGCTGGCACCTAAGGCCTGAAGTTTCAGTCCAGAAACTCTAAGCGTGACCATTACGCCACATGGCCTATAGACTACATGCATGGGTCCTCGCCTACTGGGCGTGCAGAAGAAAGGTTACTGGGCTTGGGGGCTCAAGTTCCCACTCACTGTGGCCTTCCTTTAAAAATCTTAATTCTGTTCAACTTAAAATATGTATTTTCAAATTTAGATTTGTATTTATACAATAAATATATAAGTATATAGTGTGTGTTCTTTGGATTAATCAACATATATGTAACACATACAATTAATACATATCCAGTGTATTCTATGTATTTGCTTTAATGTTCCTAGCGCTTCAAGAAACTTCTAATTCCTTGCTTTTGGTGGGACTTGGTGTTTTGAAAAAAAGTGTGGCCGCGTTCATTTTTACCATCCTACTTCAGTGGCAGGCCGCGTGTGAAATGCCAATTCTGTTTGGACTCTGCACATGGGCGGATGTCATAGTCTGTCATTATTTCCCAGCGACATGGAACTAAAGGCCTTGCCTTGTGTTTGTTGGCAACTTTTAGCTCCTGCATTGTACTGAGGTACTATAATAAGGTGACCAGATCGTCTCCTTAGTAGCATGAAGCGCCCCCACTGGGGTAGCAGGAGTTTTAGACTAGCGTGCCAGAGAGTATTGCAGGCAAACCCTACTTGTTCGTTTTCTCTTGGTTGAATTTGGTTTCCTTCTGTCTCTTAGCCTATTTATTTACGCTTCTGTTGTTTCAGAATGTGGGCTTTTTTGTTTCACGGGATCTTTTCAAAATGTGAAGTTGACCATGAAGATGACAAAACTCTCTTATTGAATTATCTTTTCTAATTTTGCCTGATTCCCTGCAGTGTCTTGGTGGGGGGGCTGGGGCAAGATTTGCTACTGATGGGTTGCCAAGCTGTTCGCCATATCACGTCTGCTGAGTGTACACATGGTGAGAGAGCATGTTCAGGGCCAGGGGCGTCCTTGGGCCAGCCCCTTCCCTTCCAAATCCCTTCTAGGATGACTTTCCCATTTCCTGTCCTGCTGATAACACCCTCAGAAGGGATTTGAAGTCTGGAGAGTCTTTGATGTTTCCTTCTGGTCATGCCAAAGCCTCTCCAGGAGACAGCAGGCTCTCTCCAGCCCGTGCAAATGGGTTTTTAAGTTAGTGTGTCTGCCAAGCTGTTGTGTTTCTTTGCTCTCTCTTTGATGTCCATCTAGCATGATGCCTCGTATGCCTCGCCCAGGGCCTGGCATGTAGCAAGTCCTCATTATCACTGGCTTGGTATGGAAACCTACAGAAAAATTATCTCTGGGATTCCACACTACACATCTCAATGTTATTTTCTTCTTCCCATTCCATCTCCTTCCCTCTCCCTTTGCCCATGGCAAACAGACCTTTGCCAGATGTGAAAGAATTTCAATAAATCAAAATAATGCAAAGCAAAACAAACACATGAGTAAAACCAAGAAGAAATAAGAGCATGTTCCTTTAAATAATATACTTCAGAATTGGAATAAATGTGTCACTTTACTCATATCATGAGAACCTTTGATTTCAAGGCTTTAAATCTTCTGACAAGGCTTTGGACTCATCCAGTAGGACCAGTTTAAATATGTTGTGTTCTTGTTCTTCCTGAGGTGTGAGAAGAGTATTTATGGAAGGGCTGATCCAAAAATGAGGTGTTAAGAAATCAGACAACTCCTTTCACACCTATTGACACATATGTGGAAGTCTACTGACAACTTCCACTGCATTCATTTTCTTTTATTCTTGCTAGTTGGTTTCCAAATGAAAATTTTCTCATGCAAGTGAAATAAAACATAAGGGGTGCAACTATACATGATGCTATGTTAAATGTAGAGTGTGAACAAGGCACAGATGTCATTAAAAATATACATGTATATACAGATGCTCCTTAACTTATGGTGGTGTTACATCCCAATAAACCCATCATAAGTTAAAAATACTGTAAGTTGAAAATGTATTTAATACTACTCTGTGCAGTATTAGTTGTTGACCCTCGTGATCGCATGGCTGACCGGGAGCTGTGGCTCGCTGAGGTTGCCCAGTATCATGAAAAAGTGTTGTACTGTATATTGCTAGCCTAGGAAAAGATTAAAATTTAAAATTCAAAGTATGTTTTCTACTGAATACATATTGCTTTCACGTGATCATAAAGTTAAAAATTAGAAGTTGAATCATCATAACTCAGGCACTGTCTGTACTTCTATTCCTAGACTTATAGACATCAGAATGTTCCAGTGTAACTCCCTAGGAGGGAGTACAAAGAAGGATGTTGAAACTTGGAGAGGTTTAAGGGACTCGAGTCCAAGGTCATTCACTGAATCATCTTTTCTCTCAAGACTTTCTCTAAATATTCTCTTCACTTTCCTCCTGACTGATGATTCTGGCTCTGGTCCTTCTGGGATTCTCCAACATTCTTCTTCCTTTTCAACTTGAATTATTCTATAATAGTTGATGCATGTCATTCTTTTGTATTTGGTGTTTCCCTCAAACAATTTCAGCAGATGCTGCTCCTCTTACCTTTTCACATCTTTGAGTTTGTGACAAGCTTGCCTGTTTCTGCTGTCTTGCTTATCTTTGGTGATATCTAAAATGAATGACTTGACAATTGTAGATTATTAAAACTAGTCTAGTGTTGGCAGACTTTAGCTCTGGTATTATTACCCAGGGGACTAGTCCAGCTATAGAGAGCCATAAGATTAACAGCATCTTGTTGCTTCAAATGATAATAAATAATGCAAGGAGAGAGGCAATGTTTAAGTGAATAAGGGTAGAAATATTAGTTCTGTTGGCTCTTTATTAACTACGAAATGGGGAGGATCAGAGGCACAGATAACCCAGATACCAAACTTGAATGTAAGCTTTTTGACATTCCAAACATTCACACTTCAACCCTAGCCAGTTTTGTTCAGTGGTTAGAGCATCAGCCTGCGGACCAAAGGATCCTGGGTTCAATTCTGGGCAGGGGCATGTATCTTGCACTGTCTTAGATATACTAGTGTCTAAAAAAATAAATATAAGAGGTTATACTTGCAAATAAAGGCCTTACTATTTTATAAAAACAAAAATTTTGCACTAGACACCCAGACGGCATTTTAAAAAATTAAATGAAAGAATATGCATTCAATTTATGTTGCTCATAAGAGATGGAGGCAAAAATGGTTCACTTTTACTTAATGCCAGAACCAATATAAATTTATAAATATTTGCTCATGAGAAATAGCTCAGAGCTTTCTCAGCAATATGCCCCAGTCAGCAAAATTTTAAGTTACCATCCTATTTTTGCCTAGCATATAATAGCAAATAGAGACCCAGAGAAACAAAAGGAAAATTAGGCAAATGGTAGGGCCATGATTCATTTTAGAAATGTACTTATGCTCAACCATGCCTAAAGTGGATTACAAAATACAATATTAGCTTAAATTATAGTCTCTTTTGAAGCCCATATGGGGTCATTCGGAAGATGGTCAGAAGACAAATTGGAAGACCAACCAAGCCTGCCTTACAGGTACTCGATAACACTAGGATTAAATTGCTGTCAAACCCTGAATGTCTCAGCCTAGTATTAAATACAACTATAAACATTCAAGGTTCTTAAACACCAATGTTCTAAGCTTAAACATTGTTTTCTATACAGAGATTTTAGATTATATCACATTACATGTCATGGTGCAGCACAAAGCCCCTCCCATACCCACAAACATGTGCTGGTTCTTTTGTTGTGTGGGTTGGTTCTCCAGACTTCCTAATATCCAGCTGCTGCCTCGAGGCTTGTCTAGCTTTTGTGTAAACAGTCTGTGGTTGACAACAGAAAACACTGCTTTTCCCTTGAGCTCGGGCACTTTGCATGGCTGTGTTCCACAGCCCATGGCACTAACCCCGGGAAATATTGGGAGGTGATGAACTCAAACTGAAGACCAATGTCTCTGCTGTTGCATCAGGCTGTCCCTGGTTTTGCTTGGTACATAAGAATGTGGTAGAAGACGCCCAGCTGGCGTTGCTCAGTGGTTGAGTGTTGACCTGTGAACCAAGAGGTCATTAGTTTGACTCTCCATCAGGGCACATGCCTGGGTTGGGAGCTAAATCCTTGGTAGGGAGCACACAGGAGGCAGCCAATCGATGATGCTTCTCTTTCATCGATGTTTCTTTTTTTTTTTTTTTAATATTCATGGATTTATTCATCAGTGTTTCTCTCTATCCCTCTCCCTTCCTCTCTCTCTAAAAATCAATTAAAACTGATTTGTTTTTTAAAAAGAGTGTAGTCGAAGATTACAGGCATTTGGAATTCTGTCAATTTGCATAACAGCCTTACTTATGTAGGATGTTGAATTGGGCATATTATTTGCTCAAGGGTGAATGGACTTCTAAGTGTGAGGTTTAACAGAACATAATGCATATAGGTGGGTTCCACCATTATCTCTCCTGGTCTGACCCTGCTGTCCTGTGTAGATGGAAAGGCACCCTATTAGCCATATTTGAAAGGTGGGCTTTTCTGCTGCTTGTATGTCTGACATGGAAGATAGAAAGCTAAAAAGAAATTTGAGATTGCAAGTAACCCTAAGCTCTAGAAACTCTTTGTTATAGACAGGAAGGTACATGTGCTCATTGTTTTCATGCAGCTAAAAAACAGAAGTTCAACTTAAGTTTAATGTAATTTAAGCCAAATTCCTATGACAACTTATAACAGGTTAATTACACTTACCCAGGTGCTTAAATGCACGAGTGGACGTATTTTTGGTAGTTCTGTTTATTACACTCCAGAAAAGCAGCAACTATAGAAGACATATGCACACTTGAGGGGAGGGCTGGCTAACATTTCTTGAATATTTAACATATGCAAGACCAGTAGTTCTCAAAAACAAATTCAAAATAAAATTTTAGCAAATAAAACCCAACAATATATTAAAAGGATAATACATCATGATCATGTGGGATTGAGCCCAGGAATATAGATTGGCATAAAATGTGGAAATCAACAACATAATACACTATATTAACAATTGGTAAAAGAAAAACCCCCACTATGTAACCATCTCAATATACAGGAAAATCATTTGTCAAAATCCACCATTCATTTCTGACCTAACCTCTCAACAAATAGGGATCGAAGGGAACTTCCTCAAACTGGTACCTGGCATCTATGACAAAATTATAGCTAATATCACACAATGAAAGACTAAAAGCTTTCTAAAATCAGAAACAAAATCAGGATGTCTGTTTTTATCAACTCTATGTAACACTATAATGGACGATCTAGACATAAAAAATTAGTTAAGGAAAAATAAAGATTAGAAAGGAGAAAGTAAAACTCTATGTTTGCAGATGACATGATTGCCTATGTAGAAAATCTGATGGATCTATTAAAAAGCTAAAAGGGATATAAAACTGAAAGCAACAAAATAGCAAACAAGAAAAATAAGTAAAACCTTATATACACATACAACAGGATGCTGGTTACCAGAAGGAGGGGGTTAGGGTAGTAGTAAAGAGCAAAGGGGTCAAATATATGGTGACAGAAGATTTGACTTTGGGTGGTGGGCACACCATGCACTATATAGATGATGTACATGTAGTTATATACTTGAAACCTATAATTTTATTAACCAATGTCACCCGAATAAATTTAATTAAAGCGCTAGCCAGTTTGGCTCAGTGGATAGAGTGTTGGTCTGGGCACTGAAGGGTCCTGGGTTCGATTCCGGTCAAGGGCATGTAACTTGGTTGTGGGCATATCTCCAGTAGGGGGTGTGCAGGAGGCAGCTTCTCGATCTTTCTCTCTCATCGATGTTTCTCTCTATCCCTCTCCCTTCTTCTCTGTAAAAAGTCAATAAATAAAGTAAGTAAGTAAGCTGCTGGAGCTAGCAAGTGAGTTTAGAAAAGTTATAAATTAAAATTTAAATATTTAAAGACAACTGTACTTCTATATACTGGCATGGAACAATAGGAAATTGAAATTAAAATATCATTTATAATAGCACAAAAGCGTGAAATGCTCAGGGATAAATTAGATAAAAATGTAAAGGACATGCATGGTTAAAATTATAAAAACATTCCTGTGAGAAATTAATTAAAAACCTACATACATTGTCAGATATGCCTTGTTCAAGGATCAGAAAATGCAATATTGTTAAGATGTCATTTCCCTCAAAATTGATTGATAAATTCAATGCAATCCTAATCAAAACCCCAGCAGGCTTTTTATAGATACTGACAAACAGATTCTAACATTTATATGGAAAAACAAAGACCTTAAGATTAACCAAAACAACCTTTAAAAAAGTAGAACATTACCAAATTTTAAGAATTATTGTTAAGCTACTATAATCATGATAGTGTGGCACTGACATAAAGATAGACAAATATATTAATGAAATAGAGAATCCAGTGATATGCCTACATATATGTAGAAAACTGAATTTTGACATAGATGCAAAATAATTCAGTATAGAAACCATAGTCTTCTAAAAAAAATGCTAATGGAACAATTGGATGCCCATATACCAAAGAAAAATGAACTTTAAACTATATTTCATGTCGTATAAAGTCTCTGTTTGATCTATGATCAATATATAAAGCTTAAAACTATAAAGTATTTATAAAAGTTATAAGAAAAACTTTTTGTGTTGTATTTGGCAAAGGCTTCTTAGATACAATACAAAAATTTGATCTAAAAAAGAACACACTGATAATTTGGACTTCACAAAAAAAATTTTTTTTAATCTGTTCTTGGAAAGTCACTTAACAGTGAGAATCAAAATAAAGAATAAAAAAAAAGTACAGACTGAGATAAAATATTTGCAAAGTATATAAAGGACTTATGTTCAGAATATCTTAACAACTCTAAAACTTAATAAGAAATTTAGCCACCCAATAAAATATTAGCAAAATTTTCAATAAGTAGGATGCTCTTCTCCAGGCCTAATTTCAGAGACCCTTGATCCTTCTGTGGTGTGGGTTTTCCATCTTCAACAACTGTTGAAAAGGAGGAAAGACAATGGAGGATCCATAAATTGGGGATTTTAGGAGCCAGAGCTGATATGGTGTGGTGTATTTTACTCCTGTCCACATTTCATTGGTCATAACTCAGTCATGTGATCACACAGAACTACCCAAGGAAAGAGGGAAATGGATTTAGTAAATAACTGATTAATCTATTTCACATTCTGCCTCATTAGAATTAGCAATCATCACTAGATGAGTAAATGTGGTTTATGGCAAATAATAGAATTTTCTATAGTAAATCCTAAATGTATAAAATCAGTACCACAGCCCTAGCCGGTTTGGGTCAATAGATAGAGCATCAGCCTGTGGATTAAAGGGTCCCAGAATTGATTCCAGTCATGGGCACATGCCTGGGTTGCAGGGCTCAATCCCCAGTAGGGAGCATACAGGAGGCAGTGAATCAATGATTCTCTCTCATAATTGATGTTTCTCTCTCTCTCCATTCCTCTCTGAAATCAATACAAACATATTTTAATAAAATAAAATCAGTACTACAGTATCATTGGTTTGACCCAATGTAGCTCTTTTTCCCTTCCTTTTTTTCCTCATAAATATTTTTTTCATGGATAAACCAATATTTTTTCTGGTTGGATAAAGTTATGGAGATATCTCTTTTTTTCTTCTGTAAATATGAGAATTCTGGTTTTTTGTCCTTAAACATGTGTAGTATACATAGTAGGGTTTGGGGGGAAATGTGATTTTTTTACCATGAGCTAACAGTTTCTTTTAGGAAGAGCAATAATACAGCACTTGAGCTGTGTCAGTTGATGTCCCAATAAAGTAGTCTGTAAGAAGGGAAGTTGAGAATTGAGGAGGCATAGAAAATATGGGATTCAGAGTGAGATTAAAGAAATGAGGCAAGGCTGGGAATGGGAGGGATGTGGCAAGAGATTAGAACCTATGGGAAAAATGTTTATGGGAAATTCTAGGATAAGGGTATGGGTATGAGCAAACTATTTCAGGACAAGGATGCTGAAGACTCAGTTTTATACCATTTGATGTGCTACATGATAAACCTCATCCTTCATCTCCAACCTTCAACAAAACCTGTCATACACAGAGCCTTGTGTCACTGGTACTTTGAGTGGCATTTGACATAGGCTATATGAACTCTGTGTTAATTTAGGGCCTCCAAGAAGCAGATACAGAGATGGAGAAAATATCAATGGAAGATAAGAGAGACCAGGAGAGCCTATGATCATCTAATACCTGTGAGGTGAAAAAAAAAGGAAGGGCTCGGTTGGTGTGCTTCAGTGGTTGAGCATTGACCTATGAACCAAGAGGTTATGGTAAAATTCCTGCTCAGGGCACATGCCCCGCTTGTGGGCTAGATCCCCAGTGTGGAGCATGCAGGAGGCAGATGATCAATGATTCTTCTCATCATTGATGTATCTCTCTCTCTCTCCCTCTCCCTCTCCTTCTGCCTCTCCCTTCCTCCCTAAAAACAATAAAAATATTTAAAAAAAAAAAAAAAAAGAAAAGAAAAAGAAAGAAGAAAGGTGGGGGCAGAAGCTTCCTCTCCTGCAGTGCAGCCCTGAGACCATAGTAGCCTGGCTGATGGAAGCCCCTGAGCAAAGTTCACTTGTTAGAGATCCTACATCAGACAGGTCTGGTTTGAGTCCCCTTTTGTGCCCAGTCTTTGGCTGGGAACACCCCTGAAACAGGGTCGCCTTGGCATAAAGACTAACCAAACTCTTGGCAGCAGATTCTCTTCAAGAGAGAGCTCAATGGTGCAACCCCCTGGCCACCAAAGATGATAAGCTCAGTAGGGTGAAGTGGTCCAAACACTGAAGTAATTAATCAGAAGCAGGAATTGGAGTCAGAAACAACTAGGAGAAATCCCAGCTCCACCCCCAGAGGATCTCTACTGCTCTAGTGGGGGAGATGCAACCAATGTCATGAGAATCAAAAGGGAGAGCATGGCTGGCATGGCATCTGTGTCTCCCCCTGACTCTTCTTATAGAATAAAATGGGGGAAATTCAGTGAGTTCCCTTTGATCCTCATCCAAGCATACTGTCTAGTAGTTGCGGAACTCCAAAGTAGATGGAAAAGCTCTCAACCAGAACACTTCCTACAAAATGGCCAACTGTGAAGGAGAAATAAGAAAATAAGAGGTGTCTAGTTCTTTTAAAAGTAGTTAATATTTAATCTGTGAATGTAAATATGTCCATCTCAGAGATCTATGCTTCACACCAGATGCATTTAAATATGGTCCCCAATTCTGGGCAGAGCTGAATGTGGATGCCAGGGGCAGATTCAGGTATAGCTTTTTAGAAAGTTGCCACTAGGACATGAAATGGGCATTTTATTATCTTAGACAATTCAGTGTTCATAATGATAAAAGAAGCTACTTTCTAAGTTGCTTGCTAAATTCAAAATTGCATTTTCACCCATACTAGCAATATCCGTCTTCCCCTCAAAGCAAAACACTAAGTTGATGTGCATCCTAGACCTGACATTTATCTTAGGGAAGGCTGGTTTTCCTTATTGAATGTGTTTGTAGACTATATTGTCTTTTTACCCATATCCCGATTACTCTGGAGAATTTAAACTACCAAAAGTATTCATTTTATACTTTAAAAACACTTAAGGTTTTATTGTGGTTTCAGAATTGTTGCTTCCATTTAGACAACTGTGAGCATTTCCAGGGATGATCTCAGTTCTGGGCACATGAAGGACAGTCATATGTTCCAATATCAAACCCAGATGGGTGCAATTTGTAACATCCATGACAGGTTTCCCTGCTCTAGGCTGACCAACTCGCCATGGTTTCCCAAGACTTTGCTGGGCACCGAAAGCCCCACATCTTGGGAACCTCCCCAGTTCTGGGTAAACAGAATGATTAGTCATTCTGCCTTGCTTTTACCTTCAAACAAAAGAAGAAAGTGTCATCAGCAGGGTTGTCATTCTTGGCTGACAAATTACATTCCTATTTACTTTCAAAGGTGGTGAAAAAGCAGGATCCCTATAGGTACTTTTGATTGCTGTAACAGCACTTCAAACATTTAAGAATAATATTGATATAGGCTATTGAGTAGATTTATTTATAGTTATTGATTTATCAGAATATGTTCTTAAAATTAAACGCTGAAGGAATGGAAACAATTGTGTTCTCAACAATCTATACATATATTTACTGTTTGTCCTCTCTTTTGAGTTTTATTTGATTCAGCTTCTAACTCCTTGGAGTTGCTCTAAATGAAGAAATCAAATTAACAGTAAACTGAACCATGCATATAATCTTTGCTCTTTTTTAACTTCAGTTTGTGTGTGTGCATGTGCAAATACATAGATGTATATATTTTATGACACATTTTGCAAATCAATATATCATAAGGGAGAAAAATGTAAAAAGTGGTCATTTATTTCTCAAAACAAATTCCATCTGAGTGAATTACTATTTCAGTTCACAATGTGACAAAGCCAGTTGGGAATTTCCAGATGCAGAAGAGGTAAAAATGCCAACTTTATTAAAATGTAAGCCAAAGCAGAATCACAGTCTAAAATGAAATGGGATTGAGGAAAAGACTGATTTTGTTTGGCATGCACTGTAAAATTCTAATTTCATGTAGTTTTAAAAACATGAAACTCCCACCCTTATATAGTCATAGAGGGAAAGACAAGCCTATACTAAGGAGGTTCTTACATTTTTATGTTAATAATGCTTTAAATTGTTGATAACATTTTAGGGCACAATTGATAATGGTATTGGAAAGTACCACAAACTAAATCAAATTATTTTATTAGAAATCATCAAAAGAGAGATATAATTTGATCTTGTACCACATATCTATACATATCATAAAGAAGAAGTTAATATTTCATCTTTCTAGAAGCCACATTTTTAGAAAAGATGAGAAGTATGACTGCAATCTTTCCATAAACCAAAGAAAGCCATATTTTCTCCCTAGTGCTTTAGGCATGATTTCTCTTAGAAAGATGACCCACATATCTGTTTATACACTACAGATGAAGGCATAGGGGAGCCATATTTTCACAAAGATTATAAGTGTGCATACTTAATAAAGCCAATCTTCATAAAGACTGATGACCTAAATAGGGTGCATAACAATGGGAAATGTGGGGAAACAAGTATTCTTTTCCACTAGGGCTATCAACTGGGGAATCCCTTTTGGTATAGCTTAAATGAATGATAAGAATGTGAGGAATGTTGTCCTGCAAATAAAAGAATACCTAGGGCACAATGACTTACATAAATCCAGATTTACTTTTCTTGCATAAGTCAAGGTTTTGAAGTAGGTGGCTGATGGTCTGGGGGCTCTGGGTTGCCACTGTCTGCTATGGTTCTCTTGGCCTTCCCTTCATGGTGGGTGGCAAGATGTCTAGCACAGCATCAGGAACCATGTCTGCAATCAAGTCAGTAAGGAGTGAGGATGAAGGGAGGGTGTAGTATTGGCCTATCTGTCCCTTTAGCAGGTAAATAAAAGCTTGCCTAGACATGTTCTGGCAGACTGATTTATACTCTACTGGCTGGAACTGTGATATATTGAATGCTCAGAGCTGCAAGGAAAGTGTTAGCCTAATGATGCAAAGCAAGGGAGAAGGAAGGCAGGACAGTTGATGGTTCTGTCTGCTAAGCATTTGGAGAACAATATTTACCAAAACATATCTTCCAACTGATTGTTTCAAGTATCGACATGGATGTGACTCAACTGACACTGTCATACACCATCTTTTAAAAAAATTCTTATTGTTGAAAGTATAAAATATGTCCCCTTTCCCCCCCATTGCCCTCTCCCTCTCCCCTCCCACCCAGGTGTCATACACCATCTTGAGTATAAAATGGCATACCACTTTGCAAAAGCATTGGACAGTTTTATAAAAGTTAAACATACACCTATAAATTCCAATCCTAGGCACTTTCCCAACAGAAATGTATACCTGTGCCCAGCTAAGACATTTGAAAGAATACCCAAAGCAGCACTATTTATAATAACCTCAAACTAGAAACAACTCAAATGTCTATCAAAGATGAATAAATAAATTGTAGTATGTTCACACAATGGAACACTGCTCAACAATGAAAAATAAAGAACCATTGATACCAAAAACAACATAAATGAATTTCAAAAACACCCTGAGCAACAGAAATCAGGCATAAAAGCATGCATTCTGTTTTATCCCATTTATATAAAATTTTATAACAGGCAAAACTAAGTATGGTGATAGAAAGCAGATAAGTGGTTGCCTGGAACCAGAACTTGGGGATGGATTTTGCAAAGGGTTGTGAGGGACTCATTTGCAGTAATGGAAGTTATATTAACCATATTTTTAGATTCAGTAAGCTTGATGCTTTAACATCTTCCCTGTATGCAGATACCAGAAACACTTGTTCTGGACAGCCTGCTTTGCGTCATCTCAAATACAAACCAACCAATCATCGGGGGCTTATCTGCTAATGCAGCATAACCTGCACCATCAGAACAGATATTCTACTGTATCTCATGGTTTTGAGTTACACCCACCTACAGCCCATCAGCTGGGCCAACTATACCATTAAGTCAAGTCCTAAATGTACAATAAAATATTATGTAGACATTAGGGGGAAAATGGGTAAATCTATATGGACTGAAGAGGAGCAATGGCCAAGATAACATTGTTAAGTAAAAAAAAAAGCAAGGTTAAAATCACTGTGCATGGTATACTTCATTTATGTTGATAAATTTAGAGAGGGGATAAGCTTTGGACCTTGTATATGCCATATATTATATTTTTATAAGTATGGGACATCTATAATAATAAAAGCGTAATATGATAATTAGACTGGATGGCCAAACAGCGGAATGACCATCTGAAGGACTTTCTAGATGAAGCTGGGGTTGCAAGGGCCGAGTCCCTCACACGTATTCTGTGCATTGGGCCTCTAGTGTAATGATAATAAGAGTTACTGCTGGGAAGGACTGGAATCTAGATGCTTGGGATAAAAATTAAATGTAGTTTTCCCTACATACTTTATACGACTTAACTGTTTTTACATTGTGTAAATGCATTAATGTTTTAATGAAAAGTGGCTACCTATTTTATAAATAAAACAAGAAAAAGTTAAAGCATTTAGAATTTGCAGAACCACCATTTTTATTACCCATCCAGACTGATATAGAAGTAATCCTTCTTATTGGATTCATTTCTATTCTTAAATCAGTAAATAAATGTAGCAATTCCATATTTTACTGGGGCCAGATACCTCAGTGGGGAGTGAGAATCCAGTTTAGCATGTAACAAACGTGGGAAAATAGAAAACAGATTCCAGCATGCTCTGGAGGTCTATAGTTCTCCTGGCTGCTCCTTTAGAATGCAGTGAATGTCTTTTTCAAATATAGCTCCCTTTATGCAAAATATACCACATTTACCCTTACACTCCCCCACACCCCCACACACACTCATTCTTATAACCACCTTGGGAAATATCACTCTTGTCCTTGCTTTACAGAGCAGCAAAAGGAAACCCAAGATGATGGTGGTTTGCTGAACTTATAAAGAGGAATTGGAACTCTGAGTTCCATGTCAAATCTTTGTCTTAGGCAGAGAGAGAAAGAATGTTAGTAAATATAGAACAGGCTATGGTTAGTCATGGTTTGTGTTGTAGTTTCATATATCAGTGGAAGGCTCAGAGGAAAAGAAAAAATGATGAGTCCCTTGCCTCCATTGTCGCAAATAAGCATGAGAATGCTGATGAATGTGACATATGTGGTAACAATGGAGCAGATGGCCAAGCCAGCAGACTAGATAGGCTGAGCTTAAAATCATGAAATGCAGTAAGATACCAGTGAGGATAGAACAGATTATGCTACATTAATAAATAGTCCCCGAATCCTAGTTATGTAACACAATGAGATTTAAGGTTTTTTTGTTTGTTTGTTTGTTTTTGTTTTAAAATATATTTTATTGATTTTTTTACAGAGAGGAAGGGAGAGGGATAGAGAGCTAGAAACATCAATGAGAGAGGAACATTGACTAGCTGCCTCCTGCACACCCCCCACTGAGGATGTGCCTGCAACCAAGGTACATGCCCTTGACCGGAATCAAACCTGGGACCTTTCAGTCCGCAGGCTGATGCTCTATCCACTGAGCCAAACTGATTTTGGCCGAGATTTAGTTTTTGATCACACCTGATAATAGTAGATATTTATAGAGGGTGCTTCTCTATGTTACCCTATCTCTGGAACCCAGTCTAATTGAGGTACCAACATATGAAACATCACCAATCATGACAGTGGGAAGAGAGTGTTGCAGGATCTCACAATGGCAATAAAATTCCCTATTTGGGAAATGACAAAAGGTACTTCTGCTCACATCCTATAAGCTATTACTAGTCATATGACTCTGTTCAATGGCAAGGGAGTTTGTTAAGTATATATCCTCCCACAGTTCTAGGGGAGAGGAGAGCCAGATATGTGTGACGGGAGAAGTCTGTATCACCAGATTGAAAACAAAGGCAGCAAGGAAGAGTCCAATGGAATGGCAGCCCATGTGATCTCTCTACCTTGGAGTTAACCTCCAGGACCTAAGAAAAATTTGGTCCTTCGACTAAGTTTTTATTAAGAAGGCAATCCTTATTACTGAACTTTGAGATCCATAAAACATTCTCACCAGACCCACAGGTTCACATGGAGCTCTATTTACTTTTCTCTATTTGAAAGTACAAGAAGGAAATGAGTCATCCAGGGAAAGAAAAATTAGTAAGGGAATTAAACCCAATTATTTATATATATATATATATATATATATATATATATATATATATATATATATATATATATATATATATAATGTGTGCATATGTATATATATATGGACATGGACATAGACATAGACATCGTTATCTCTGGTAAGTTGAAAGCTGAGGATGTCTAAGAGGGAGTGTGTGGTAGGAAGAATTTTAGAGATACCACATCAAAACCTTAGTTCCATTATTGGTAATTAGAAAGCAAGGATTACTTTGGGAAGTTCCAGAAGACTTTGACTAAGTCTAGACCTGTACTGTGTAAGTTTCTGTGCATGCCCAGGACTGTATACATGCTCAAGAAAGGCATGAGGAGGCGCTAAACTCTCATGTCTGGCTGACTTTGAAGCTCTATATAAACAGGAAGTGATGGCTAAGGCCAAGCTTTAAAATGAGTGGTGAAGGTGTGTTCCAACATGTACACAGAGCCCCTCTGCAAAGACTGGGAGACTTACTGATTCAGGCATTTAAGGAAATCTCTGTCTAATCATTGAGTACTAAGCTAATAGATCTAGAGATCCCAGTGGCCATAAATGATGAAGAATACAGACTTTATACAATTAGTTCTGGAAAGTCCCTAAAAATATATAATAATAATAGCAATAACAATAAATTGTGAGGAAAGAAAATAATCTGATTTTCAGGGTTGCTGTATCATATTATTTTAATGTCTAGTTTTCAACAAAAATTATGAGACATGCAAAGAAATAATAAAGTATAGACCATCCACTGTAGGGAAAAAAATCAACAGAAACTGTCTGTGAAGAAGCCAGATTTGGGCCTTACTAAAAAATGACTTTAAATTGATTATTTTAAATATGTTCAAAGCATTAAAGGAAATTATGTCTAAAGAACTGAAGGAAAGAAAAAAATGTCTCACCAAGTAGAAAATATTAATGAAGGCCCAGAAATTATTTTTTTAAACAACCAAATAGAAATTTTTGAGCTAAAAAGTACAATACAAAATGAAAAAATTCACTAGAGGGGCTCAACATCAGTTTTGAAAAGGTAGGACACCAGGATGAAAACAACAGGCATCAAGTATTCCCACAGTCTATTAACAAATGCCATAGAACTTAATGAGATCTTGGGATGCCTCTCATAGCTACAATCTCCTTACCACCTCCATTAACTTACATAGGTACAAGTCTGGGAATGCATTATAGAATCATCAGAGAACATTTGTAAATTTTAAGTCAAGTGATGGGGAAGGATCTAGAAAATAATTATTAGAGATGGAGGTGGCATCTCATTTCACAGTTGGCTGTTTGCCTATATAACAAAATTGCTTATCTCTTCTCTGGGAATAAGGGGTAGGGCGATCACTGGAGAGAGATAACAAGACAGAGACCAAGGAGAATTTACTTTGGGTGAAGCCAAGATAGTTTAGTTTCCCATAAATCAAGCAGACACAAAGAAAAGTGCTTGAGCTCACCCATGATGGCTGCCTATTAGGCAAGGGACCCCTTGCAACATGAGGCTGTGTGGTCACCACCAAAGGCAGTATTTGAAGTGGGTTCAAACTGAAGTGTATCTTTCATATGTGAGAACTGTAGTAGGAAGACACATTTGAAGGGGTCTCTAGAAAAATATATCTATGTCTGGCAGTGAGTGAGTACAATTGTATCATTCTTTTGTGTCTTAAAAACACATCCACTGTGTAACCTTGACAAACTGAGTTTTTTCTCTTCTCTGTGCCTCAGATCAGTCATCCAGAAAATGAATGGGATTACCAAGTAATCTCTAAGAAGTTACCACTTTGCTCTAAATTTCTTCAGCACAGTAACCAATCATTATATACCAACTAGAGGCCTGGTGCACGAATTTGTGCATGAGTGGAGTTCGGCCAGCCTGCCCTGATTGGGGTTGATTGGGCCAGGTCTGCCAGAAGAGAGGTGATGTGGGAGGTTGGCCCGGATTGGAGGGGGGAGGGCTATCTTGGTTGGGGCTGGCTGGGAGGAGGGGCCACGGGCAGTTGGCCTACTGGTCTCATCCCCTGGTTGATCTGTCAAACTCCTGGTTGAGGGGACAATTTACATATTAGCCTTTTATTATATAGGATAAATAACCTGTGTTGTGCACTTTGCAAATAGCCCAATTCTTATAAACACATTGTGAGTAGGGAGGAAAGCTATTATTGGTCCTTTTTAAGATTAGGAGAATTATGAGGCTTAGAGAGACCGAATGACTTGCCCAAGTTCTCTCGGCTGATTCATGGTAGAGGAAAGACTGTGAATCAAGCCTCTCTCTGCCATTAACTGAAAAGTATATCCTCTTTCCGGTAAATTACACCATTTCATGCTTAGCCCAGTTCCTGCATTTGTAATCTAAAACATTTTCCAAGATGCTATTTTTATCTGTGACTATTTCATGCATTACGAGAGGATTATACTTGTGAGCAAGAGAGACTTTTCTGCAAGATTCCTAAGTGCTGGTTCAGGTCACTGGTGGTGATGGAGGGGGCAGTGCTGCAAGTTTTCCCTCCCTGAAGGGCATAGAGACATGTGTCTGGACTGGCCAAGAAAAGAGGCAATGGGCTGCAGAGAAAGGAGGAACCTGCAAGAGTCATCTAAGAAGTTTCTTCCACTGCGGCTAACATCAGAAGGAATTCAGTTGGTGACCTGACAACAGCATCAAGAAGATAAATTCTGGAATCTTGGAATTTACCATCATAAAAATAAAAGGGCCCTCCAGAGATTTCCAGATTTACACTCAAATAGATGGTTCTGGAGGGTGAGGGATATCCAGGCTCTTCACATGACAACATTTGGATTTCCAAAAAGGTTTTGGAATCATGGTTATTATCCTAAGAATGACATCCTGGGGAAAGTGCATCTCTTTGGATTTGGACATCTTTAAGCATCTACCATTATGTGAGGTCAGCTCTTAATAAAATCTTTACACTTAATAAAATCTTCCACACAGAAAAGAAATTAAACCATCCTATTATGTACATGTTTATTGTGATGACAAGAGATGGTGTTGCTTGGGTTTCTGTGTTTTGGGTTTCGGACTTCAGGCTTTTGAAGCCCCCTGCGAAGTTGTCCTCTGCCTAAACAGAAACGAACATTGTCACTAATAGAGAAATGTGAAAAGGGAATTCAGAAGGCTGGTCAACCTTAATTGCCTGAATGGTCGGAGCTAATCCCTCATTGTTCAGTTGAGACATTGGTAGCTGAAGCAGCCCCACCTGTTAATCATATGAAAATTCTTGCTGATTGTCTATTTTTGGGATTTCCTGCCTGAAAAATATGGGTGTATCTCAGAACCTCTATACTGTATGAACCAAAGGCACAGGAATTAGAGCGTCACCTCAGGGATCTCTCAGATTCCCTGCAGCTTCTAGCTAGAACGGGAATGTTCCATCCAAAGCACTAGGAATTGCCACTCATCCCAGATTCTGCTGGATTATCTGATTCTTGGCACCTTAATTATGCTCAAAACTTCACACCAGCCTGAAAATAATTTCAGAGTTCAAAGCAGGGTTGTCCCATATATATAGCTTTTGACAGTCACTGACAAGGGCCATAAACTATCAAATAGTTTAGAATGATGATCACAATGTGTGTTTGATTATGCAAGCCTAGAAGCAATGGTTAATGTGCATGAATCCTAAATATATGCATATTAATTTAAAATTGCAAAAATTACTCAGAAGCCATCATATTTTGTATATTATAAAACATACAGCCTTAGCTGGTTTGGCTCAATGGATAGAGCATCAGCCAGTGGACTGAAGGGTCCGAGGTTCGATTCCAGTCAAGGGCACATGCCCGGGTTGCAGGCTTGATCCCCAGGAGGCAGCCAATCAGTGTTTCTCATCATTGATGTTTCTATCTCTCTCCCTCTCCCTTCCTTTCTGAAATCAATAAAAATATATATTTTATTTATTTATTTATTTTTATATATTTTATTGATTTTTTTTGCCCCCTTCCTTCCCTCCCACACATCCCCTCCCTCCCCAGAGTTTTATGTCCATTGGTTGTACTTATATGCATGTATACAAGTCCTTCGGTTGATGTATTATCTCCCCCAGATCCTCCTCCCCTCCCCGCTGAAATTTGACAATTTGCTTGTTGCTTTACTGTCTCTGTATCTATCTTTTGGTTCATCAGTTTATAATGATCTTTATTATCCACAAATGAAAAATACATAATGGAATAAAGATGAAATAAGTAAATAATATTTTTCAACGTGTTGCTCACCGTGATGACTTCCTCCTCTGGGAAGGCTGGGTAAGATTTGTCTATAATGGAAGTGCTTGTCAGTAATTGTTTTATGTAGCTTTCTTGGTAATGTTAAATACTTGTGGCTGAGTTATCTTCAACTATGAATAGAGTCAAAATGTGGCTAACAATTGCCTACTTGGATAAGGAAAAGAGTTGCTTCTGACATTTTCTTATTACTAAATTGAAAGCAAAAAAATAGTATTACCTCAACCCATGGTATCCTTACAGAAAACTTTAAAAGCCATTGGTCCAGCCAAAACCAGTTTGGCTCAGTGGATAGAGCGTTGGCCTGTGGACTGAAAGGTCCAAGGTTCGATCCCAGTCAAGGGCATATACCTTGGTTGTATGCACATCCCCAGTAGGGGGTGTGCAAGAGGCAGCTGATCCATGATTCTCTCTCATTGATGTTTCTAACTCTCTATCCCTCTCTCTCTTCCTCTCTGTAAATAAATTAAATAAATAAATAAATAAATAAACTTTATTTTTTTAAAAAGCCATTGGTCAATATGTGAGGCTTATTCTAGTTACTATTAGGTAATATAATCTCTGAGTTCACTTAACTAGGTTTTTATAAAATGCGGTGCAGTACACTGCTTCAGATGACAGTGACTGTATATCATATGGACCAAGTATATGGTGCCGAAATAAAAAAATTAAATGTTAGCAAAGTTTAATTTTTTATTTTCTAGATAAAAATAAGTACCAGTAGAAGTTCTAGTACTTTCTCTCTGTATTCTAATTGATTAACTTGCTCTCCACTATGGATGTGAAGAGAGGGACCATAGGGATCTGGGCTTTTAAGAACCTACAGCATGAACTTCCATCAAACGACAGTTCCAATGTCTTCTCTCCAGAGATACCTTGCCTTTGACTAGTTTCCCCTCTGCCACAAACACAACCCAGCAAATGGCTATCCCCATAGCATTTACCCTTCTAGGAATAATGCTGCTTGAATAATATGTATTGGCTCACTTATCTTTTGGTGTGTTATTTCCCTCTTATCCTCCATTGGAATGTAAGCACTACAAAAACAGGTGCCCAGTCTGCTTCCATTGCCCTTGTCCCTCGACCTGGCAATCAGTTAACCTTTTGATTAAAGAGTTTTGTTAGTAGCCATTTATTTCACTGTCCTCAATACAGTGGCATAGCTATGATACCTTTAAAGTGCTAATGAAGCATCCATCTTGTATGAAAACTGCTGTTTGAAATTTTAACCCTGCTGTTTGGCTTCTGTGGACTTAACCTTCCCCAGACAAGGTCATCAGTGCTGGCGCCAGGCCAGGCCTCTGGTTGAGGTCTCAAGGCCCCAGTACACACTGGCTCTTTAAGAACTTGCAAAAGGGGGCCGGAAACACTCCATATTTGGGAGACAAAGAAGGTAGGATCATATAAATAGGGAGAATTCCTGCTGTTGGGGCCCAGAATTTAAGATACATTTTCCTCTGGACCCGAGCGTAATAAATGTAACTCCCCATCTCTCTAAATATTGCTTGGTTCTTCTTCAGTTTTCTGTAACACTAAGAAGTACAACCCGGCCTTCTGTAAATCTAATTACGTCTGAGTTGCTGAAATGGATAATCATATATAATGACTGTCTTGTGGGTTTGGTGAAGAATTCCTAGCTTCCACCACAGAAACAAACAAACAAAATATTTCTAGTTACTATCTTGTAGAAAGTCAAACCCAAAACTACTTAAGTAAAACTTACGTGTAGTCTCAAAAATTGCATTTCCACTGTATTAATTTTGAAGATGAGAGGATACAAAAATATTTCATGAAGCTTTCCAAATCACAAAATGACATCTGAAACCTAAATATTTATAATTACTATTGGAATATTTACGCTTTTCTAACTCAAGGAAAATAATATGTATAAAAATGGTATATAATGAATAGGGGACTATTTTTTAACACTTCTCTACATCAGTAATTTTACCTATACTAGTAATTTAAAATTCAAAAATTAAAACCCTTAAAAAAAAAACCTTTAAACTAGCTATTTCTACCCTCATTTAATGTGTAAAGACATCAAGGCAACAGAATGTATCTAGGGTTTTTTATGGCATAAGAGAAAACTGAAAAGACTCAGTTTTTACTCTCACCATATTTCATTACTTATAAGAGCAAAAGCAAAAATTTCTAAAATTTTAAATAATTATGTAATAGTATTATAGTAGGCAGAATAATGCCCCCCCCCAATGTTCACAGCCTAACAATGAAACCTAGCAGTATGTTACCTTACATTGCAAAAAGGACACTGCAAGTGTGATTTAGTTGAAGGTTTTGAGATGGAAAGAGCATCATGGAATATCTAGATGGGCTCAATGTAATAATAAGGATCCTGTAAGTGAAAGAGGAATGTAGAAGAGGCAGAGAAGGAGATGCAAGGATGGAAGCAGTGTAAGAGTGACTTGATGTGAGAGAGACTTGGCCAGCCATTGCTGGCTTTGAAGATGGAAAGGGGCCATGAGACAAGGAATGCAAGTAGCCTTCAGAAGCTGGAAGAGGCAAGGACACAGATTCCCCAGGGAGTCTACAGCAGGAATATAGCGCTGCTGACACCTTTTACTTAGTCCAAGGACACCCACTTAGAACTTCTGACCTCCAGAACTATAAAATGTGAAGTTGTGTGTTGTTTTTTCAAGCCACTAAATTTGTGGAAATTTGTTATAGCAGCCATAGGAAACAAACACAGCTCTCTTTTTAGAGTAGGCACTTCTAAAAAGCAATCAATTCCTCTGTGTGGCCTCTCACATTTAGTGCATGAAAAATGTTGATGGCTTCCACAAAATAGTTTAGTTAGAGCTGTTGAAATCTGAGCTTTGATCATATTAGAGAATCATTTTAAATCATGCTAATTGGATCATAAAGTCAAGTCCTTGTGGGCGATTATAACTCTTAAGTTAATATACAAAAGACCTATTAGACACAAAGAAGTATTTGTAAATTATTTGAAAGTTCAGTCCAAGCCTCCTATTTCTTGGGAACTGAGCAAATAAGACCATGTTCTGTAAGGAATGTGTGCACAACAGATTTGACAGATAACATAAAAAACATAGGTATCCCCGTGATGTGGTCTTTGAGACCTGCAGATCCTCCCTGGTTTCAGAGTCTGATACTTGGCTGTCTACAGCCTATTTCTGTAATGGAACTGATGGTATCACATATCCAATACTATTTCTCAAATGGAAACTAGAAATAATAGCCTGGGAAATGTTCCATTTGCTGGAACTGGAAAGAATCATGATACTTGAAGAGTCTTAGCACTCTGGGTGGACTATGAATCTTCATTAATCAAGCCAAGTGCTGCTACCAAGTCTTCACTGAAAAGTGCACTGGAAAGCAAGATCCACCAGCAAAATGCTTTAAGACCAATCCATATGGAAAGCATTGGCAATAACACATCTGGGCACATAGCGAGTGACATGTATACATATAAAAACAAGAACTGTAAACATTGCAAGCTATTTTAATAGTGAAATCATATGTTCCCCTACTGCCACCTCTCCAACAAAACAAAGCAGAGAGTCTCCCCACCCCTCTACCACCTGAGCCCCCCAGTCGGAATGCGAAGTGTGAGGTGTACAATAATAGCTATGCTCAGTCATTGTACCAGTCAGGGTCCCAAAAGGAAGCAGGTGATACACTCAAATGGGTTTACATGGGGGCTGGTTAATGAACTTTTTACAGAGATTTGGACAGAGTTGAAGGACTGATGGAAGGATAACAGAGCAACAAGAGATTAGCAATTGCAGGGAGATGCTGATGGCACTCTTAGGTTTGAAGAGGCAAGAGAAGGGGATAGTCTTTCTGCCACCAGAGAGAGCTAGAGCTGTGGAAGTGGGGTGTCCTAACAGGAGGTAGCAGAATGCAAACACTGGCAGAACTACGGCAGGGAGGAAGTGGGAAGGTTTATTACCATCACCTCTTCTTTCACCCATCCATCTATATCTTGTCAGAGTCTTCACTTGGCCAAACCCAACCAAATTGTAGCACATCAATAGTTTAGATGAAACAGTCCATGAAAATCTCTTAAGGAGGGAGATCTAGACAAAGAAAGGTGAGAATAGATGGAACATGGAAATTAATTAGCAGTTTTTCAATTCAGCATATATTTTAATGATCACTTACTGTGAGGCATGCCATATGAGATGCATGTGGTAGAAGTGATAAAAGTGGTTTAGTTTGCCTTAGAAGCTCAGAACCTGCCAGGGGAATACAAGCAAATGATAATTTGATGATACTGATAATGTGATATAATAAGAACAGAATATTATGGAAACACTAAAAGGAGCAAACCCATGTATATGGGATTAGTGAAGGCTTCTAAAAGGGAATCAAATCTAATCCAAAACTTGACGAATTCATTTTCCATCACTAACTTTTTCCCCCTGCATTTTATTTATTTATTTATTTATTATTTATTTATTTATTTATTTATTTATTTATTTATTATGGTCTCACATAATTGTCCTTATTCCCCCATTTCCATCCCAAACCCCTCCCTAGATATGCTTCCCCCCCCCCCCCGTTGTCCATGGCCACTGGCTAGGCCCATATGTATGCACACAAGTCCTTTGGTTGATCTCTTCCCCTTACCCCCATCTCCCCTTATTTTCCCTCTGAGGTTTGAGAGTCTGACCTCTGGTTCTCTTTCTCTGGGTCTGTTTGTGTTGTTCATTATTTCCTCTAGATGTGTGAGATCATGTGATGACTTTTAATAAGAACTATTCTAAGGATTTCACATATTGTAACACATTTAATCCTTCCAAGGACCCTATGAATCAGGATCCACTAGTAAACCTCAGTTTAAAAATGGTGAGTGTCTTGCACAGGGATGTGACCTGCTCAGTGTCACACAGCTTTACTTAGTGAATTCAGGTATCTAACTCCAGAGTTGCCTTCTTAACCACAACCCTAGAGTAAAGATAATTCTAAGTGGGGGGAGGGGGGGAAGGAGGGGAGGGTGGCACGCTTAGCTAAGGCCTTGAGAGATCACAGTCTGTTCAGAAAATAAAATGTAATCTGTCTGGTATAAAGAAGCGGAAGGGACCAGGTGAGAAAGAGAAACAGGATTAGAGGCTGCAGAAGTGACCACAGATCATGCAGGACTCCACAAACAATGTAGTATTAGTTTTTGGTTTTAATTTAAGAACAATGGGAAGCTTCTAGGTATTTTAACCAAGCAGAGCAATGTCTGGATTTGTACTTTCAAAAGATCATTCTAACTGTAGTAGCAAGAAGGTCTTGAAGTGGGTCAAGATGTGATCATTAGAACAATTAAGAGTTTGCTGCACCAAAAAAATATACTATACAACCCAGTAATTCCAGTCCTAGGAATGGATCTTGTGTCCACTTAAAGACTTGTATGTGAATGTTTATAGCAACATTACTCATAGTAACCCCAAAATGAAAACATCCCTTTATTCATAGTAACCCCAAAATGAAAAATGTCCATCAGTGGGTAAACTGATAAGCAATATATGGTCTATCCATACAGTGGAGTATTATTCAGCCTTCAAAAGGAATGAAGTACTGATCCATGGATGGACCTTAAAAATATGATAATAAATGAAAGAAGCCACTCACAAAATGTCACATATTCTAGCATTCCGTTTATATGAAATATCCAGAAAAGGCAAATCTGCATAGATAACAAGAAGATTAGTGGTTGCCAGGGACTAGAGGTAGGAACAAGTATTAACTGTAAATAGCAAAGAGGGATCTCTTTGGGGTGGTGGAAAGGTCCTAAAACTGAATTACAGTAATGGTTGTACAACTCAGCAAACTTACTAAAATCCATTGAAATGTACACATAAAGGAGGTGAATTTTGTGTTATATAAACTATACCTCAATAACTATTACCAAAACAGACAGACAGACAAAACAGGTGAGTATGATAATGCAAGGAAAACAAGATAGTGGCCTGAACTAGAATTGGTGGTGAGGATGAAAAGTAGAGAAGCGATGGAAACTGGAAATGCCACTTATGGTTGAGAGAGATAACTGGGAAATTTGCACCTTGACCAAGAGGTTTTGATAGAAGAATATGGTTCTTTGCTGCTGATGATAATGCACAGATTTCTTGAATACAAATTTTCTGACATCAGAAGGAAGGCTTTGAGAATTACCTCCATATTTTAGACTAATCTCTAAGAAGGCACTACTAGTAAGAACAGTTGTAGCACAATGTCAACGTGGATGACTATCCTCATATGTGTCAATCAATTTTCTAAAACAAGAATGAGGATATCTGGATTCTTGAGTCAATACCCCTTTCCACAGCAAGCATAGTGGCATTTCATATCCCTTGAGGAAAGTTTTGGTTGTAAAGTCCCCTATTGTAGCTTTAGAGCCAAGAAAATGTCAGTGATCTTTCTGCTTTCCCCTCATGCCACAATAAAATCCAGGCTCTGATTAGTTGTTTGGGCGATACCTAGTCTTGTTTTGATGGAGTTTGGTAAAACAAGTAAGAAGATCCAGTTTTCCCAGGCCCGTGAAATGCATGTAATGGTAAAAAAATTGGGTTTCACTGTATTTGCCCTGCCAGAACACAGAGTTCTCCATGTAGTGCAATACCCCCTAAGGGATGTTCGAACCTTTCAGCATATGGTTAGTTAATCTCTCTTACGCTGGGTTATCGGTGGGTCAGTTGAAAGGTCAGAAGCCACCATAAGAACATGAGAAGTCTGTGCTTGGAGTTCTGAATTGTAGGATGACTTTTCAAAACTTGGGGTGGGGTGAAGGAGATCTAGGGCAGAGTAAGCAAGGGAATGCCCTGCTCTATTTTGGCAGATTTTCTCTCTGTTGCTTTCTCTTCTAAGAGATTGAAATTATCTGCTTCTCTGATATCGAAGTTGCTCTAGGTATTTCCATTTCTGGCAGCTGGTAGGCAGATGTCCTGAAGTGCTGCCCCAATGAAATGTTCTCAGCATATCACTGATTTTAAGCTGAGACCTGGGACACTTGGTTTGAAGCCAAATATTTCTTCTGGTTAAAATATCCTAAGGGAAATGATCTGAACCAACCATATAAGCTAAGAATGTTGTGCATAGCAGGATCAATGTATGCTGGCACTCTAATGTGGTTTTATCTTTGAGGTTTAACACGAGCAAGTTTGGGTGCCAAGAAAAGGGAGCTTTGTATGAATTGTTGACCAATGTATCCTCTCAGTCATATCACATGCTGCTTGTGTATCCTCGAAAGTCATCCATGAGCACCTGAGAAAATCTCTTACTTATAAAACATTTTTAATGTTCTTTTATCAAAAATAAAGTCATGTTCTGCTGCCCCTTTAATAATAAAAACTGAGAGATGACATACTAAAGGAATAGGGCCTGGTTTTCTTTCTTATCCTTTTAGTCCCTTATGTCTTCACATCACATTGTTTGGTCTGACAATAACAAGACTTTTTTCAGCCTGGGTACTTGGGAAGCAAGTGAGCAAACTGAATTCTGTACTGCCCGATGGAGCATTGAGTGTAGTGCAAGCTAAAATTGGATTACTGGATCATAATTAAGAGAAAGGATTTAAAAGGCAGATGGAAGACAACCCAGATTTTTCATGCTGTGTTGAGAACCTGGCAGCTTGAAATAACATATCTTGGTTCCAAATAAACTTATTAGAGAATTAGCGAGAGAGAATAAGCATGGAATGTTATGTTCTGGTTGTGAGAAGACTGCCGGCAACAGCATTTGCAAATCTGGACACAGAAACAAGGAAACTTGAGTCATAGCGAGGAAACACTTGCTTTAGCGTCATTTTTCTTTTTGTACGGAGGCATAATTGTTTGTGTTTCTTTGTATAAACCACACCTTCCCACTACTGCAGAATGGTTTTCTTTGTGGAACTTCAGTAGTGATTTTGCTCACAGGGAAGCATCCGTGAAAATACATTTTTGGTAGCAAATTCAGGAGTTAACCATTTGCTTCTGAGGAAAAAAGAGGTTCCTCAGTTTATTTCTGGGCTGAAATACTAATCTTGAACATTTGTAACTAACTGTTTCCCTAAGCAATAAGGTTGTTTTTGGAAGTCTTGGTTTCCTTGAAGAAAAACAACTGATACCTATAGCACTGAAAACAAATATAAATGTTGCTACAAATCTCATGGCAATCTTAATGAATTATTCTTAAAATATTATTTAAGTGTAGGCAGAGGGGATTGTTTAATTGGAAGGTTCTGTGGAGAAAACAGGTACATATGAACACTTATGCTTCTCATGTGTTTGTTTTTTTTTTAATACCTGTCAGTGTCAACAGTGGAATGCATCACGTTTAATATCTGTTTCAATCTAAGTAACTTAAATAGTAGCCTATATAATAGCACAGCCATTTTGAAGTAACTGCCAGATCCCAAAAGAGTTAGGTGAGAATTAAACTTTAAACTTGAGTTATTCTGATGAGGAAAAAAGTCCTATCCATATGGCCAGAATTTAAAGTGGATGGATGGGAACGTAAATTAATTCAGCCAGTATGGGGGGTGGGGAGAATACAGTATGGCGATTCCTCAGAAAATTAAAAATAAAATTACCAGACAACCCAGCAATTCCACTTCCGGCTATATATCCAAAGAATAAGAAAGCAGAATATTGAAGAAATATCTGCTCTCCTGTGTTTATTCCAACATTATTCCAACAGTCAAGATATGGACACAACCTAAGTGTCTGACATCAGATGAATGGATAAAGAAGATGTTATATATATTCATAGTGTAATATTATTCAGCCATGAGGAACAAGGAAAATACTGCCATTTTCAACAGCATTCATGAACCTTGAGGGCATTATGATGAATACTTTTTCCTTATCAGATAAGACAAATGGAGAAAGACAAATGCTGTATGATATCAGTTATATGTGGAATCTAAAAAAGCTTAACTCATAAAAACAGAAAGTAGGATGGTGATGACTAGGCATTGGGTGTGGGAGAATTGGGGAGGTGTTGTTTAAGAGTATAAACTTGCAACTAGTAGATAATTAAGTCCTGGGACTCTAATGCATAGTGATTAAGGACAATAATACTGTATTATGAACTTCAAAGTTGCTAGAGACTAAATCTTAACTGTTCTCACCACAAAAAAGGAAGTGATAATTCTGTAGCATGATGGGGATTTAGCTAACACAATAGTAGTAATGTATCAAACCAACATGTTGTATGCCTTAAACTTACACAATGTTATATGTCAATCATATCTCAAGTTAAAAACAAAACAAAACAATAAACTGGGTAACTGAGTCAGGTCATGGGTTACAGATCCCTGCTGAAGGTGTCGTAAGCGTGCTCCTCATTTTTCTGTACTTCACAGGTGACATGGCAATGAATGGTGACATTTTTTATTGCCACAACTCAGGGAGAGACTACTGGCATCTAGAGAGTAGATATCATGGATGCAGTCAAATTTCCTACAAGGCCCAGGGCAGCCCCCAATTGTCAATATTGATGCAGTTGAGAAACCCTATTGTTACACAGGCATGACTGTGCGGGGCTTGTGCTATGAGATTAATATGACAGAATTCCACAAATGTAACCAAAGTATCAGTTAGAAAATTAAAAATCAAATCAAGACCTCATTACTATACTCCCCACTATGGACTGAATTGTGTCCCCCCAGAATGCATGTGTTGATGCCCCTCATCACCAGTGTGATGATATTTGGAGATTTGGTCTTCAGGAGGTAGCTAGATTTAGATGAGTCCATGTGAGCACACAGTAAGAAGGCGGCCATCTATAAGCCAGGATGAGGATTCTCACTAGAACCTGACCATGCTGGCACCCTGATCCTGAACTTCCAGCCTCCAGAAATAAATGTTTGTTATTGAAGTCATGCAGTACTTTTTAAAAAATTTCTCAATATATTTTTTAATTTATTGATTGATTAAGGTGTTACCTATGTGTCCTATTCCCCCATTACCCCTATCCCACCCACTCATGCCCTCACACCCCTGGTGTCTGTGTCCATTGGTTAGGCTTATATGCATGCATACAAGTCCTTTGGTTGATCTCTCTCCCTTACCCTCACCTTACCCTACCTTCCCTCTGAGGTTTGATGGTCTGATCGATATTTCTCTGTCTCTGGATCTGCTTTTGTTTATCATTTTCTGTTGTTCATTATATTCCATAAATGAGTGAGATCATGTGATATTTATCTTTCTCTGACTGGCTTATTTCACTTAACATAATGCTCTTCAGTTCCATCCATGCTGTTGCAAATGGTAAGAACTCCTTTTTTACCGCAGCATAGTATTTCCTTGTGTAGATGTATCACAGTTTTTTTAATCCGCTCATCTGCTGATGGGCACTTAGGCTGTTTCCAAATCTTAGCTATGGTGAATTGTGCTGCTCATGGAAAGCAGGGTTGGCATAATACACTCCTCAAACTAAAGAATATGCAACTGGGACCTGAAGTTAATTCATAATTTCAGCCAAACTCCTAAATTTATCATCAGTTAGCATTTAATAACCTGACAATTGTCTTGTATATGTGGCAATTAGTGTCTGATTTGTTTTACTCAGGAAAATTCATGACATAAACCTCATAACCTTAATTGTCACTCAGGTTGGACAGTATGATTCTCATATTAGTCATTTTTTCATTTTTCCATTCATTCAATAAATAAGTAAGCATTAGTTGAATGTCAGCTAAGAACACTTTCTGCATAAGCCCTAGGTGTTTTTCTCAAATAAATTTTTATAACTGATATAGATATTTTATACCCTGGGATTGCCCTAATTTTAGAGTCTTAAGGCTTTTCTGTTGGATGATGCAGGAAATGTATATTTATGGTTCTTTGCAAAACATTGTAAACATATGCAGACTTCAAGGAAGCCTGCTTTTATCACTGGAGGGAGCTCAGGATAGACTTTCAAGTCTGTCGCTGGCTTAGGGACCTTGGCCAAGTCAGTTTTTACTCCTTGCAGACTGTTTCCTTTTACACACACACACACACTCTCTCTTTTACTCTCTCTCTCTCTCTCTCTCTCTCTCTCTCTCTCTCTCTCTCTCTCTCTCTCTCTCTCTCTCTCTTTCATAAAATATCACCTTTGGAATTAGATGTGCTTCCTAACCCCAGCTCCTCCTACTTCTTATCTGAGTGGCAGTTTACTTCTCTGGGAATCACTTTTCTCATCAACACATGGAAATATAGCACTCATATTTTACCTCAGAAGTTTTATTTACTATGACATGCCAAGCACAAGGCCTCATGCATACTAAATGACATGATTATCAAGATACTTATTACTATCACCACTATTCTAAAAAGCTCAATGGGAAACAGTATATTTTCAAGTAGTTGCTTCCTCTGCAAACTGCACAATTGCAAATTGAGACCTTTGCTATTTGATTACTTGCCTGGTGTTCCCCCCCCCCCTTCATTTTAAAAACACAAGTCTTAGATTTTGACACAAGAGAGGCTGGTACCTTAATAGCACTGGCTTGTGTGTTAATATACAAACCAGACTGGGCTTGGCCATTACTGAACCCTCAAGTGGAAGCCAGCATTCCACTACCTGACATGCAAAGTGTGTGGCCAACCTATGCTTGGACCAGACTAGTATCAGTTCAAAGCTTTCTGGTATCAGGGCACAGATTGGCAGCAGCGGCTTTTACCAGTATTATGATTTCAAGTTACATGGGTAGGAGTATGGTAATTCCAGGCAATCAGCCCTCTTAGAATCAGTGTATGAGCTACAATACGAAGTCCCACTCTGTTAGCTCACTGAGAAAAACCTTCAGTTTTCAAAGACAAATGGTGTCTAGAATGATCTATCCATGAAAATGAATGGTTTACAAGGGAAGAACACAGTCAAATATGTTCCTATCACCACCTTCATGACCTATTCTAATACATGTCCTTCAATATTCATCTGTGGGGATACATCTGTCCCACAAAGAAAATAATAAATAATTTTAGTCAGGGCAAGTAATATCAGCTGCTATAACAAACAGTGACTTCCCATAATACCTGTTCATTTCTCACTCACATTTGACTACAGTGCAGTTAGCCAATAACAGTGAAAGAGTAGTTGTCTTGGAGCCCAGGTTCTGTCATTCTGGTGGCTCTGTCACCCCTCCAGACCTCCTCTGTGTTCTCAACATTTGCCCTAGAGGTGAGTGAAGAGAGAATTTTAAGGATCATGCAGGAGACTTTGGGATCCAGGCTACCTGCCTCAGTCCAACTCCGTTCCCTGGCTCCACTTAACTGCAAGGGGCTGGGAAATGTTTAGTTTTGTGCCCCGGAGGGTTCTGTAAGCACATGCCAATGTTTCTGCCAGAATATCATTTCAATATCTGAGGGAAATGTGGTGGGGCTTGAAATAGGATAGTTTTTTAAATCAACTGTGTAAATTGTGAAATGGATTCTCTTTATATTGTGACAGGGCAAATTTACATTTTTTTTTCAAGAAAGTAAAAATAATCAAAACTCATGAATTTCAGAGACTCACTCTTACCATGTCAATTTATCCCCCTTGTCATTTCACCCCTCTCCCTCCAGCTTGTGCTGCTACCCAGAGAGGTTGAGGTCAGCTCAGGGACAGTAAGTAACTGATTTGGCAGCTGAGCGGGGCCTGGGAGTAATAATGACTGTTTCCAAGGTCCAGACACTGTGTTAACCAATAGCATTTGTTATGGAAAAGACACAACGGAGACATCACAGGAGCCAGCAGCCTTGAATTGTTTCCACCCACTTCCTGTCAAAAGCCCAATGGAAATAGTTGATTCCTTCTAATCATTTATTCTCCTAGGTTAGTACTTCACAACTTGGTTTTATACAAAAGTCATCTGGGAAGAGCACCCTAATGATCTCCTCCACCTGGTGTTCTCACCATGGTGTGTTCTCACCTCCTCCCTTGAATATGGGTGGAGTCTATGACTTCTAACCAATACAATATGGCAAAGGAAATGGAATGTCTCTTCCAGAATTATATTGCCAAGGCTGTAATCCTTATCTGCTAGTAGACTCTCTTTTACACTGGCTTTTCTAAGGCAAGTTGCCATGTTGGAGAGGCCCATCTGAAAAGGGAAGGAGAGCAGCCTCCAAGCAAGAGCAAGCAAGGAGCCTGGGACCTCAGTCAAACATCCCTTAAGTAACTGAATTTTGTCAACAACTGATGTGAGCTTGGAAGTGGATCCTTACCCAGTCAAATCTTCAGATTAGACCCCAGCCCCAGCTGGCAAATCTCCTCAGCCTTATAAGACACTGAAATAGAGGTACCAGTTAATAAAGCATGCCCAGATTTCTAACCCACAGAAACTGAAATAACAAATACATGTTGTTTTGAGCTGCTGAATGTGTGGAAAATATTTGTAGCAATTATTATTTATTTATAATACAGATGCCTGTTAAAAATACAAATTGCACGTCCTCGCAACAGAATCTCTTTAGCAAGACTGGAGATAGACTTGGAAATCTGAAATGTTCACTGTCACTTCAGATGATTCTGATGTCACTAGTTTAGAAATTATTACTCCAAATTCTCTAATCTTTATTTTTACATGTAGTCCGTCACACCAGAAAGTTACATAACTCAGTCATATTATTTTTACACCCAACAGAAGTGACCTGAAAGTTACATTTCAATTCTTCTTCTTTTGGTCCATTAAAAAAAGGCCTGTATTGATCTGGCTGATGTGGCTCTGTTGGTTGGAGTATCATCCTATACACCAGGAGGTAGGAGGCTCCATATCTGGTCAGGGCATGTGCAAAGGTAACCGATTGATATCTCTCTCTCTCTCTCTCTCTCTCTCTCTCTCTCTCTCTCTCTCTCTCTCTTTCTCCCCTCAAATCAGTTAAAAATATATTAATTAATTAATTAATTAATTAATAGGTCTTTATTCATTTTCTTTTGCAGTTGTAACAAATTACCACAAATTTAGTGGCTTGAAAAAAAACATAAATTTATTATCTTATAGTTCTAGGGATCAAATGTCTCAAAATGGTCTCACTGAGCTAAAATTAAGGTTTTAGCAGGGCTGGGTCTTTCTGGAGGTTCTAAGGGTAAGTCTGTCTCTTAGCCTTTTCCGGTTTTTTGAGGCTGCCTGCATCCTTTGGCTCATGGCTCCATTCCAGCAATAACATCACTGAGACCTCTGCTTCCATCATCACAGGTCCTTCTCTCACTGTAACCCTCCCACCTCTTTCTTTCCCACAGAAGGTCCCTGGTATTGAGTCCACCAGAGTCTCTCCATCTCAAGGCCCTTAACGTGTAATGTGTAATGTCTGCAAGTCCCTTTTTCATGTAAGCTAACATTTATAGGTCTGGGGATTAGGACATGAACATTTCTGGAGAGCCACTATTCCTCCTACCATTGAATAAAGTATCTATGTCTTGGTGCTGGCAGAATGTTTGTCTCTCTCTTTAGATCACAGAAGCGTGTCATTTGCTTTGTTTCCCTTTCTGCCTTGGTTACCAGGGCTCTTGGAGCGAACAGTTGTGTTCCATTATAATAACTCTGCTGACTTGTTTTCTTATCCAACTATTTCCCTTGGTTTATTATTTTATTTTATGCTTTTATCCTTATCTTAATGGTTCTGTTTTGTCTATGTCACTTATTATAAGATGATTTGAAATATAACCAGAATACACAAATTCCTATATTTAGGCTTAACCCCTAAGTCCCATGATTTCTAATCTTTCACCCTCCAAGGCCACGAGTCAGGGAAATATTTTCTCTCTTGGTAGCTGCACCGTCTGTCTTCTATATCTCCATCTCTCCTTTTTTGTCATCCCCACAATCATCTCTGGCCCTCCAAGCCACTCACCAATCTAGTTGTTAATTTCCCCCGAGGGACTGTGGGTGAGTAGTTCACCCTCCACTCATAGGGTATATTCTGCTAAGGCCCTTTATGCTGTGATGGATGAACTAGTCTCTGAACACTTTGCCAGCCTGCCCATGGAAGAAAGATCTTCTGAACTGATCTCAAATACATTGGGCTCATTAAAGTACTTGAACAAATTGCCCTAGTAACTCCCATAATAGCCACACACCTCAGGGAGACAAATAATATTATCCATATGTTAGAAGAGGAAATATTGAGTCAAAGGAGGCAGAGAGAGCTATAGATTCTATTTCTTTGGGAAACTTATCTTGGTTTCAGGGTTTTAGATGACTTAGATGGATGAATCCCAATCCTGGTTTTCCATTTCATCAGTATACCCCAATTATTGTTAGAAGTGGTTTGACAAAATAATTTTCTTAGCCTAATTAAAATATAGATTTCAGATACCATATTTTGGAATGGTCAGAGCAGAGAATGTAGTGCAAATTTTAAAAGCATGGTGATTAAAGTAAATGCCAAAATTTTTTGAAGTTAAGCATATATGTTCAATTTAACAAATGTTTATAAAATGAACACCAATATAACCATTCTCTCCTTATTCCCAAATCCTATTCATGCCTTAAAGACCAGATTCTATGTCCTTCAACAAAGACTAGCATAAGCCTTATAATTATTATATTTTTCTCATCAACTTCTAAGACCATCTTAGAATCTTCTGTCACATATCATCTGTATCATATTTGTGTATGTGTGTCTATGCGTGTGCATGTGCACACACATTGCATGCACAGTGAATTCCTGAATCACCCTTTGATCTTCCACAACACTCAGTGTCACTATTTAACTATAATTTGAATATAGTTCATCAGGGAAGTAATGGATGAATGAGTGAGAGAATGAGTGAATGAGACAACAGAGGTCACTTACACCAGAGGTCAAGTTAATGGAAGTCACCCAACCCAAGATAACTCCACCATGTTTTGAAATTTAGACAAGGGACATGAAGCCAGTTAAGCCAGGGCTGCTCTGGACTTTAGGCTGAAGCTGGTCTTGACTCTGTCAGCCTTCTGGGATTGGGTGGACTGGGAGTTCTTCAATAATGGTCACTATTAAAACAGAGTTAGATATTTTCAAGTACATCTTGTTCCTGCTTTAAGTGAGAGAGAGACAGTGGAAGAATTACTTTAAAGGCGCCACTTTACCTGTATTTATATCATTTTACTCTTTTCAGCAGGCTTTCACATATACTTTCTTGATTCAAGAACATGGAGAAATTAATTTTTCTACATTTGAAGCTGTTGGCCATAGAAGCCAGTTTCCAGGGACATTAAGCAAATGACTAAATGTTTATAAAAAGACACTTGCTCTTACTGATCTAATTTCATCCTCAGCGAAACCTAAGAGGAAGAAATTAGTATCCCTTTCTTTTTACAGATGGTGGAATCAAAGAGCTTCCAAGTGTGTTAATGGCATACCCACAGTCATCTGTCTACTTCCTAGTAGAATGTCTGTTCCGCTCAGCTGTGGTGTAAGGAGTCTGATGCATAATGAGAAAGCAAACTCAGGGATTTTGACTCAAAGCAAGTGACCCACGCTATTCTAATTATGGTCTTGTTGATGATTAAAATTTAGTATAAAGTGATGCCAATTATGTGCTGTGATTTATTTTAGATGACAATACTCTAACACTATGTGCAAGCCACTGGAATCATGGGACATGGCACCGCACAAAGCTGTCTTTTCTGCTTTCTATATGGGGAAGAGAACACAACTCTCTTTGCCTTCAGAAACTACCTATCTTTGGTCCGTTTTTTTTTTAAATATATTTTTATTGATTTTTTACAGAGAGGAAGGGAAAGAGATAGAGAGCTAGAAACGTCGAAGAGAGAGAAACATCGACCAGCTGCCTCTTGCACACCGCCTACTGGGGATGTGCCCGCAACCAACAGTACATGTCCCTGACTGGAATCGAACCTGGGACCCTTCAGTCCGCAGACCGATGCTCTACCACTGAGCCATACCGGTTTCGACCTTTGGTCCGTTTTTAAAATGTATTTGTTCTGAATCAGATGAAGCTCTGGGTCTTAATATTTTAAAAAATGCTTTTTAAATTAAAAAAAAATCCATTTCTCCCTCCAAAGCCTGCTTTTTAATTTGTCAAAGGGGCTTTGGTTTTCACATAATTGTGATCTTTTAGAAAATTATTGATTTGATTCAGCAGATCAGTTGACTCCTGTGTCCTAGGCAATCCCTGAAGCGATGTGCACAGAAAAGGTTTGTTGCCACCTGGTATTCAGGTGAGGAGGCACAGGGAAAGGAAGCATGGGCAATCTGAACATATTCTCTTGCATTCATTAATAGCATTATAGTTTATGATGGTGATAGATATAATATTAGTATTGTCCTAGGTAATACATTTACTAATCATTCTCACCTTCTCAGTTGATCATGCCAGAATAAAGCCTGGATGTTTTACTATAAAATTCAGTCATTCATTTCTTCTATCATTAGTAGTTCTTACCTGGGGGGAGATTCTGCCCTCTCCCCCAGAACATTAGGCAATATCTGGGCACACATTTGGTTGGTGAAGCATGGAGAGGATATGGTACTGGCATGTAGTTGGAAGAGACTAGGGATCCTGCTCGACATCCCACAGCTCACAGGACAGAGCCTCCTCCCCATACATACATATATATACATACAAAAAATTATCTGATCTGAAACGTCAATAGCGCTGAGCCTGGGAAACTTTGAGGTAGATACATAGATGACAGAAACATAGAGACAGAGGAATGAAGCTAGATATATACTAAGTGGCAGACACTGTGCTCAACAGAAAGTGACAGTCTACTTAATAGAAAGTCACTGTGTCTTCACATCTCAAAATCCCAGCCTTGTTTCCAGTGCAAACCCAATACTTTATTGGGAAAAATGAAGTGTAGCCTTTCCCAGGACTTATTGCATTTTGATCAGCCAGTTTTTAGGAGTAAAATCACCAAAACATGCATTGCTAGGTGAAGTTAATTTTCTGTATAGATATGTAGTTCCTAGCACTGATAACAAAGTCAGCAGACTTAATCAGACTCAGATTGGGTATGCTGTTTCAGTGGAAAAGGAAAACAAATATAAGAGGGCACTTTAGAACTTTGGCTCTTGTTAAAGAGTTTATGTAATTTGCTGCATTAAAGTTTAAATCCAAGCTCACAAGAACTTCACATTTATGATCTAAAACTAATTCAAGATGAAATATGCAGTTCCTGAGATATCTTTCCACATCTATCTCTTTACTCTCTCCCTTCCAACATGCCAACAATGACCAAAATCTCAGTCGGTTTTTACATAGACATCTCTTCCATTTAAAAAAGTGTGTGGATTCTCTGATCAATATCATTAAAAGTCTTGGAGACCTAGGTGTGAGTATCCCATCCATGAAATACATGTTTGAACTGATTTAAGGCACACTGTAATCAATACCTTTGATTGGCTGTTCATATTTTACCTTGTCAAGACTCTCCTGGCTTATGGTTAATAGTGTTTCAAATCCTTTGTAGAAAAACGCCATGGAAAGTGTAGTAAGTAGGATTGAAGAAATTCTTAGCATGAATTAATTGGAGGTTAACTGTGGGGTTAAGTGAACTGGAAAACTGTGAAATACTGGGACTCTTCTCTTAAAGAGAACCCCAAAAGACTTAGTCTGTGCAACTGTGAAAACTTTACTTAACCTTAGAGATGTTTTAACTACCTTTTTTTTTTTTTTTTTTTTTTTTTTTTGCTTCCCATTATATCTATTCCCAGGTAGATTAAAAAACTAGATTGATTGCTAAACAGAAATACCTATTAGGATGAAGTCAAGGCCAATTCTAAATGTGCCGTGTTGGCATTAGTACACTAGAGCGTGTGGGATTCTCAAAGAGCTCTATTGGCATACAACTTTCAGTGTCAGAAGCTTGGTGATCAGTGTTTTCCAAGGTTCCTGAAAAACTTGCTAAACCAAAGCCATTCATTGACACATCTGTAAAACCTCTGGAATCACGTAGAAAAAATACCTACCATTTGAAAATAGGAAAAAGGAAGATTAGTTTCTCAGTCCTCTAATATATATTTGTAACCTATGTCAATTCTCCCAGCGCTTTAAAAGAATTATCATATTCTCTGATATTTATAGCTTAACAAAAGAGCAAGGAGCCATACCACAGGGCCCTGGAGTTCCAACCCCTTCCTAGAGCCCACCAGCCTATTTCTATATCTGTTGCTCTTTGCATGTTCCTGCCTCTGTGTCTCTGTATTTCTTGGATGAATCTTTTCTGAATCAGTTTTCCTTCTTTGGGCCACAATGTAAAACTAATGTGGTATATTGTTTTGCTGTCCTTGTTTTAGGGTTTGTTTTAATTATTTTTAATTTTTAATAGTTTTAGATTTCAAAAAGGTTTCAAAGAAAGCACAGAGAGATCCTGTTTACCCATTACTATGAACAAAACTCCATACTTCATTTCTATTTCTCTAATTTCTTCACAAATACCTTCTTTCTGTTTTAGGACCCCAGCCAAGACACTACATTGCATTTAGCTATCATGTATTCTTAGGCTTCCCTGAGCTGTGTGTTCCTCTGTTTTCCCTTTCCTATCAAAGACTTTCACAGTTTTAAGGAGTACTGGTCAGATAGTTTGTAAAATGTCACTCAATTTAACTGCTATGGTCTACATGTATGTGCATCCCATGCACCAAGAGGTGGCCAGTTCAATTCCTGGTCATGGCACATGCCCGGGTTTCAGGCTCAGTCCCCAGTAGGGGGCTTGCAGGAGGCAGCCAATTGATGTTTTTCTCTCTCTCCCTCACCTTTCCTTTCTCTTTAAAATTAATAAAAACTTAAAAAAAAAAAACACATAAGGAACTGTTTGACATTGAAATTGGGTCTCAAAAGAACTGGTGGCCCAGAAAGAAACTCACTAGACTAATTCATATGCCTTTTAGCATAATGATTATTGCTTGTCTCATTTTTGATTCTTATAAGTATATTTCCAGTAGGACATGATCTCACTCATCTAGGGAAAATGGTGATCAACATAGACTGATGAACAAGAACAGACCCAGAGATAAGGAGCCATGGGTCAGACTGTTGGACCTCAGAGGGAGGGTGGGGATAAAAGGGAGAGATCAACAAAAGGACTTGTGTGCACACATATGAGCCTAACCAGTGGTCGAGGACAATACAGTAGTGGGGGCATGTGTGGGGGTGGATGGAGGATTGGAATGGGGTGTTGAGGACAAATATGTGATACCTTAATCAATAAAGAATTTTTTTTTTAAAAAAAGAAGTCTTTAACCCAGAAGAGAGTGTGCACACAACTATGATGGCACCCTGATCTTGAACTTTTAACCTCCAGAAATGTGAGGAATTAATTGTTGTTGTTTATGAGCCACCTAGTCTGTGATAGCTTGTTATAGCAGCCCAAACAAAGACATTGTATTTATCTCTTGTTTTCTCATGATTAGACTGAGGTTATGGGTTTGGGGAAAATACCATAGAGGTACCATGCTCTTCTTGTCACATTGTAACAGTCACAGGCTTTCAATGTCTTTTTATCACTGGCAATGGGTTTTTGTTGATTTTTAATACCACTAAATGCACATTATTCTTAATTCAAAATCAAGAAAATTGAAAGTTTTATGTTTCACTCAAACATAACTTTTGAAACTCAAAGTTGCTATTGTCCTTAATATATGACTCTGTAGCTTGACTGAGTTTTCATGTTTTACTGAAAGCGGTGACTTCTACTTTGCCAACAGACTCCATTGAAAGATGCAAAGTGAAGTGAATTGTTTAAAAATTCAACTTGCTTTATGTTGCAGAACATGCATTTCCTCAGAGCTAACTTAAAGGCCCAAAGGATTGCTCGCCTTTTCTGTTGGCACTGATGGCTTAGGGAATACTGAATGAAGAAGTCAGCTTATTCTTTTTCAAGGCATACAGAAAAGTCATCTGCTTCCATGGGAGGTGAGACAACAAGGCTGAGCTGAGAAAATAAGGTTTCCTTTCTTTCCTATTCTTCTCTGCATTGGCTATTAATACGTTTAAACTGTCCTGGCATTTTGCAAGCTATGTAAAGGCCTGAAGTCCCTAGAGGTGGCGGTGGTTTGTGGGAGTGGGAGCGGGGCGGGTGGGGAAAGCTGTAATTCTAGTCTTCTGTTTGGAGAGTAAACATTCTCCACTAAAAGGAAAGTGCAAAATACCTTCTCTTCCCATTGACAGCAAGTCCCAAATTCAGATGATACGTTTGTGAGGGGAACTAGGAACAACTCTCGCCTTTGCTCCTCTTCAGGTTCGAAAAATATGAAGAAAACCACGGGCGACAGAAAGGGCTTTTTACAGGGAATCAAATACCTAAAAATCAGTTTAACATAGAATTTCAAAAATAAACTCCCCGGGACAATTCGAGTACTACAGCAAATTTGGTGTTTGGGTACTTGGACACTGAATTGCAAAGGAAAGGTTTCTTAAGATAAGCATTTGTGTTTCAAATTTCCCCCACTTGGCTCTTTATGATAACAGCTTTCGTAAATAGCAGAGCAGTTGAAACATTTATTATTGGAACAGAAATGCAATTACATGCAGATGTTGTCCTGTGATTCATGGCTCTGCGCTGCACACATTTTAGAGCTGGAGGAAGGACAGGCAGGTCATCAAGCAAATGCTCTAGGCTGAGCCCCACTTATTCTCTTGACTTGAGTTATCTAATCTCCTTTGTGAGTGTTGCCACAATCTAGGCCTCTGTGGCCTTTCTTGGCAGCCTGCTCCGTTGTGCAATTACTCCAACTACTGTCAAAAGTGTCTTTCCATCCAACATAAAATGTTCTTTACTTAATCCAAACCTGGTTCTTTCTCCCGCATTCCCATTCCGAGGAATAGAAAATAACCACCACATTTATTTTATTTTTTTCCAAGTTTCTTATTGTTTTCTATTTTTTGTCAAGGTGGGCTTTTTAAAATGTTTGCCTTGCAATGAATGCTCTACAGTAATGTCAGAGACAGTGATCAGAGCTGTGAAGGAAATAAAATGGTACATGGCTATAGAACCACTGCAGGGAAGATGGCTGGTGTCAGTCATGGTCCTCGTGGGTGGCCTCCAATTGAAGAAACTTTTGCATAAAATCCAAGGGCTTGGGGGTTAGCAGTGAAGATGCCAGGCGTATTGGTTTCCTATTGCTGTTGTAACAAATGATCGCAAGTTCAATGGCTTAAAACAACCCACATTTATTTTCTTAGTGCTCACAGTCAGAAGTAGAACACAGGTCTCACGGAGCTATAATCAAGATGTGAACGGGGCTGCAGTCCTTCTGTGGGCTCTACAGGAGAATCTGTTCCCAGCTTCTAGAGGCGGACCGCATTCCTGGGATCATGGTCTCCTTCCTCCATTTTCAAAGCCACCCCCAGATAGTCAAGTCTCTCACATCCTATCAATCTGACACGGATGCTTCTGTGTCCCGACCCTCGGGACAGCAACGGGGGCACGCAGGAACCACCTAAGAGAATGAAACAAACAAGGAACGCGAAAGAATGAAGGCAAGACAAGGTTCTGATCAAGCCTCGAACTTTTATTCTCTGAAATGGCTGTATTTATACAGCAGAGACCAAGGGGGGCAGGGCCCCCCATGCAGAGGGGTCCCTGGCAGTGTCCATGGGGGAGGATCAGGAAGGGGAAGTTGCAAAGATGTTAACATTCCAAGGTGCAACATTCCAAGGCTGGGCTATCTAGGGGGGGGGGGGGGGGAGGATCAGGAAGGGGAAGAGGCAGGAAGACAGGAAGATGCTAAGCCCCAGGTTAATCTTATCTTCTGGCCAAGCCCTCAGGGCACCGCATAACTTCTGCTAGAAGGAACTTAATTCTATTATATTTCCTTAAGACTGAGTTGCTTGCCTCAACTCTGCAGGCTCCCAACACTTCTGCCCCCTTCTTCCATATTACAAGAACCTTGTGGTTACATTGGGCCCACCTGGCTAATACAAGAAAATCTTTTTATAATATTTAAATTATTTTCTATTAAATTGATTGGAATGGCATTGGTCAACATGATCGTATAGGTTTCAGGTGTGAGTTTCTATGTTACAAGATCTGTACATTGCCCTCTGTGCCCACCACCCACAGTCAAATCCTCTCCTGTCACCTTATATTAGGACCCTGTTCACCCCCACCCCCTTCCCTCTGGCAACCACCACACTGCTGTTTGTGTTTACCAAATTTAGTTTTATGTTCCACATATGAATGAAATCATATGGTTCTTAGCTTTTTCTGGCTGACTTACCTCACTCAGTTTAATATTCTCAAGGTCCATCCATGTTGTTGCAAATGGCAGTATTGTATCCTTTCTTATGGCTGGGTACTAGGCAGTCCTCTATTGAAGGATACTTTGATTGCTTACATGTCGTGGCCACTGTAAATAATGCTACAATGAACATAGGGGTGCATATGTCTTTGCGAATACATATTTTCCAGCTTTTGGGTATATGCCCATGAGACGGATTGCTGGGTAGTAATTATTTGAGGAAATCACCAGACTGCTTTCCATGATGGTTGTACCAGTCTACATTCCCACCAGCAGTGAATGAGGGTTCCCTTTTTTCCAACACTTGTTATTGCTTGACTTGTTGCTAATATAGCCATTCTAAAATGTATGAGGTGGTATCTCATTGTAGTTTTGATTTGCATTTCCCCAATTGCTAGTGAGGTTGAACATCTTTCCATATATCTATTGGCTGCTTATATGTCTTCTTGGGAGTCCTCTGCCTCTTTTTGACTGGTTTGTTTGGTATTTAAACAGCAGTTTTATTGCAATAGCTCTTGGTTTACAGATAATATGCTTCTCAATCAGACTCCAAGGGTAATGGGAAGCGAGTTTTGGGAGTTCAAGTGGCGGGTCAGCATTGTTGTTCCCTTTCTTTGCCTGAAACATCACAGCCCAGCCTGGTAGTGGAGAAGCTCACTGCAGAACCCTGTGTTCTGTCAAGAGTCTGCTGGTCAGACACTGTTCATCCCTCTTGTCCTGCGCCTTGCTGGAGTGCCCCTCCACTAATACTCTACAGCTCTCTGCTCCTCCTGGTGGAAGGAAGCACCTGCTACTCCAGCTTCCTCTCCTCCCCAGGCCAAACCACAAGCTCCCAGCTGCAGAGCTATGTCTGTGGGCTGTCTGTGCTTTCCTCCCTTCTAATCTCCCCTTTTAGTCCTGCTTTCCCACCTTTAAATGCTTCAATGCATGGGTCTCTCAGTCATGTCTCTATATTGAGCAGGGAATTCTTTGTTGCGTTATAGTTGGTTAACTTGTTGAAATTTCAAGGGGTTCTCACACCACCATTCCTCTAGTGTCCTCAATCTTTTTTATCTTAGAGTCAGTCTGTTAACAATCTTAATTCCATCTTCAACCTTAATTTCTCATTCCATTTAACATAACATATTCACAGGCTCCAGGGATTCTGATTTGGACTTCAGGAGGCAACTAGCCTGCCTACCAAATGAGGGAGGGTGTTTCAGGCAGTGGGGAGAACATATGCAAAGGTCCTGAGGTCTGCAAAGAGGGTTATGCTGGGGGAAGACACAGCACCTTGGCTGAACAAGGTGCTATGACATTAGTTTGGAGAGACTGGCAGAGGTCAGATTATGGAGAGCTCCGTGGGCCATGATATGAAACTAGATTGTATTCTAATTATAGAATATCACTAAAAATTTTAAGCAGAGAAGTGGCATAATCTGATGTATATTTTCAAAAGATGATTTTGGCTTGTCTTTTATTCAGTTAGAATTAAGGAAGGAATGTAAGGAAGATTATATGAAGGTGGGAGAAAGCAAGATACAGGATAGTTAAAAAATTATGTGCTTCCTTGAGGGGTGGTTGCACCTTTGAGGGGTCTGGAAAAGATTGTTTTTGGCATTTTAAAGGTACACTAGCCTAGATGCACAAGAACAATGAACAGGGCTGGCTTAAAACTTTACTAAAGAAGTTATAGGCCTGGGTCATTTTGGCCTGCCCAATTAGAAATTTATGATCAGATGACCCTGTGAAGTTACTTTCAATCACTGAACTTGTATATACCCCCATTTTTGTCCACAGATTGGAAAGGGAAGGGTGTGGGGTCACATGGGAAGGTAAGGAGAGATGGGGTAGAGAATACTGGGCTTTCCTTGGGACACCCAAAAGACACACCACAGAACCTTCCATTGCATTCCATTTGGGCTCTTTTGTCCTAGCTCCTATGCGCTTGATGTTTATCATGATCTAGAATTGTAAATCCAGGGAACCAGAGTCCTATTTCCTCTGAAACCATATTGAGCAATAGGAAGATGGCCAAAATAGGGTCCCTCTTGCCTTTGAGGCACTCACAATTAATTGTATTACCTTACAATTCTGAAATACATCTTATAATAAAGAGAACAGGGGTCTGCAAAGTACATACCAAGGTTGACTGCCAGGTTTTGTAAATAAAGTTTTATTAGAACACAGCTATGCCTGTTCATTTATGTGGGATCTATGACTGTTTTGGACCACAGCAGCAGAGAGGCTTAGAGCTAGCAAAGTGAAAAACATTTACTACTTAGATCTTTGCAGAAAAAGTTTGCTGACTCCTGACCTAAGGCACTTAGTCTTTTGGAAATGTATGCTTTTGTTTCTGATTTTTTTCTGGTTTCTTATCTATACTAATAAAAGGGTAATATGTTAATTAGACCAGAGTCTTGTCTTCCGGACGTCATTCCAGACAAAGCCAGGGCCAGAGGGAAGCCAGCCGGGTTACGGTGCAAGAAGGCACCCGGAACAGGAAAGCAGACCTGGTCTCAGGTGCCTGCCAGCAGCCAGAGGAGGGAAGGCCTACTCTTGCATGAATTTTCATACATCAGGCCTCTAGTTTCTTATGTGGATCACCAATGAAGCAATACTTTGAAAGTGTCTATTTTCCAGTGCTTACATAATACCACCATACCAAAGGCTTTGAAACTAAAAATGTTAAGCTTCCAGTATATATTTAACTTAAAGGCTAATATAGTTTTTTCATTTCCCTATTTATTTATGACAGTAAATTTTCAACCAAAAAAAATTTAAAGCAGACTTTCTTTTATTTCTTTATTGATTAAGGTATCACATATTTGTCCTCAATCCCCCATTCTAATCCCCCACCCCCCACTCATGCCCCCACCCCCCTATTGTCCTCAACCACTGGTTAGGCTCATATTTGTGCACACAAGTCCTTTGGTTGATCTCTCCCTTTTATCCCCACCCTCCCTTTGAGTCCAACAATTTGACCCATGGCTCCTTATCTTTGGGTCTATTCTTGTTCATCAGTCTATGTTGTTCACCATTTCCTCTAGATGAGTGAGATCATGAAGGCTAATATTATATATAGTTTTTCTACCAGGTATTTTGTAGACCTTTCATTTTAATTCTTTTTAAATTTTATTTTGTTTAAAGTATTACGTATAGAAGTACCTATATCTCCTTTTTGTTCCCCATTGACTTTCCCCCAGCCTCCCCTACCCCCTCTAATTCTTTATTTATCACCATTGAACACAAGCTATTTCTTAATGTCATTTTCCCCCTCTCTTCAAGGTCATTTTGAATTATAATACAATCCTCTGAGGTGTTAGCTATCCAATTTTGCACCATCTGCAAATTAAATCAACTTGTCTTTTATTTCATCACTCAAGTAACTGATAGAAATATTAAGAAGATCCTGCCTCAGGACATCCTTTTTAAATATCACTGTTTCCCTCAAGGTTCACCCGGAACCACTAATAATCTTTGAGTCTACTCTTAAGTTCCAACTCTCATATAAATGGGATCTAGTTGATACTTTCCAAACTTATAATGCCAGTCATTGTGCCAGAAGGGGTATTGAATATGCCTACTTAATTGATCCTTTCCTCCAGCCAAATGGTTTGCCATATCTGTCATGTCTTCATTTATCTTATATTCTAGTTCTGTCTCTTTCTTTTAAATTAAGGGGATCAGGGGACTAGCTCTAGCCAATGAAAGGTGAGCAGAAGTTTATTGTCTCTTATGGAGTGAAGTTTTGAAAGGCAGTGCACAATTCCCAAGACCCAATTTCCTGTCTGAGTAGCCACGGAAGTATGTGTTAAAAGTAATCTTCATCAGCCCGGGTTCCTGAGTGCCTATGAATAAGAGTCCTGCCTGTTGATTTGTGTAAACATACAGCATGATTGAGAAACATACCTTTGTTTTTACAAGCCACTGAGATCTGGGGGTTACTTGTTACCAGAGCATAACCTCACCGGTCCTGCCTGATATAGCTATTGAGCACATTTTTCTAGAAAGCTCCATTAAAACTAGAGACCATTCTTTGGTATATCCTTTTCTGTGTGCATTCTTCATAGACTCTTATTCATAGTACACACCAATTAAATCTGTAGTGGATGGAAGTGAATTAATAATAGATTAGTAGATAGATACCTGACTACAATGTGTAGGGAATCTTTCTCATATTTTTTCATTATTTTTGTCCTCACCTGAAGATATGTTTTTATTGATTTTAGAGAAAGAGAAAGGGAAATATCTATGTGAGAAACAGACACATACGCACCTCAACAGGGTATCAAACTCGCAACTTGGGTATGTACTCTGACCAGGAATTGAACCCTTTTGGTGCTTGGAACAACACTCCAACCAGCTGAGCCACCTGGCCAGGGCTCATTACTTTTTTATATAAAGAATGAATGATGCCGAAACTGGTTTGGCTCAGTGAATAGAGCGTCAGCCTGTGGACTGAAAGGTCCCAGGTTCGATTCCGGTCAAGGGTTGCAGGCACATCACCAGTAGGGGGTGTGTAGGAGGCAGCTGGATGATGATTCTCTCTCATCAATGTTTCTAACTATCTATCTCTCTCCCTTCCTCTCTGTGAAAAATCAATAAAATATATATATATTTTTTTAAAAGAATGAATGATAAAAATAACTCCATGAACATTCAGCTTTATGAGCATCTCCAAGATACTTTTCAATTAAATGTGCTCATCCTCTTCAGTTGTTAAATAAAGGACATTGCCATGATATCATGATGCATCAAGTCTTATCTTTTTCTGGCATTTACCTTATTTCGCTCAACCCAGGTTCACTCAGTCTAATCATGGTGAGGCTAGCCTCTGGCCAGTGAGCGGAACCTGCAGTTACCACAGTGAGAGCACTAACTTGGGCATTTGTCCATTAATATTTCTTCATTGACATGGAACTTCAATTAAACATTATTGTATTAATTGAAAATTTTGGGAAACATTAGAGTTTCACTTTCCTTAATATGGATGTGCACAGTCGTTCCTGTAAGGTTGTTAGCTGGGGGAGGGAGAGCAGGCCTAACTTGCTATTACTAGGTGTATTCCCAAGACCTAGCAAAATGCCTGTATCATAAAAAGCACCAATACATACATGCAGAATGATTTTTTAAAAATATCATTAGGAACTATCAGTCATCTGTGAGATGTACAGCCATTTTTATTTCCCTTTGGAGGTAAGGCTCAGAAATATTAAATAATTTACCCAAGGTCACACAAGCAAGAGATGGAACTGGAATGGAAGCATCTTCTGACTCTAGGCATTTGCTCTTTCTTGGATAGAGTGGTATGTCCTGGATGCGGTAGAAATAGCAAGCGCTCTGAAGTCTGGTGGACCAAGATTTGAATTATAGCTCAACTACTCATTAGTTATATGTCACTGGGAATTTCTAAAATCCGTCCTCTCATGTTTTCTTTAAACCACAATGATATTTTCTCCACTTCAAGTAAGTCTTGTGTTTTATTTGGTTTCCCATAAGTGCTATTTCTTGGCACGGTGTAATTATTCAGCTGTAAGTACTCTCTCATTGGGTCCTCTATGGTTAAGTTGGACTCATGCTGCTTCAGTGACCCAGCCTCTCCCAACCCTTTTCTGGAGGCATCCAGAATGGAGTCAGCAGAGGGTTGTATTCCCTCTCTGTAATATACTGCTTAGAGATCCAAACTTCACTTTGACCTTCCAAATCAATAATTATAGCCCAAGATATTCTGTGTTTAAAACCTAAATGACTGTTTGCTTAAAATTGTAAGAACAAATTTGGAGGCCAGCTTACAGCACTTAAAGGTTTAGCCTGCCCTGGAAAAAAAAAATGCATTCTTTGTCTTGTATCAACATGTTAATAAAATCTAAAGTTCCTGTGTAAACAGAACTTGCTTCGGTGGGAATTGTGAGAACATAAAGGGTGCAGGATCATAAATGAACTATATAGCCGAAACCGGTTTGGCTCAGTGGATAGAGCATCAGCCTGTGGACTGAAAAAGGTCCCAGGTTTGATTCCGGTCAAGGGCATGTACCTTGGTTGCGGGCACATCCCCAGTAAGGGGTGTGCAAGAGGCAGCTGATTAATGATTCTCTTTCATTGATGATTCTAACTCTCTATCCCTCTCTCTTCCTCTCTGTAAAAAATCAATAAAATATATATTTAAAAAATAAAAAAAATAAATGGCCTATGTCAGTGAAAGCCATTTGCCTAGCATGGCACACGGTATTTGTATTTAATGAGAGCTCAGTCGGTAGAACACACTAATATTCCTTCTAGTAGGAAGTCAAGATGAGCCTTAACTTTATACAATAGAAATGTGTTTACTGTGAACAGAAAAATGTGTGCAATATTTGCAGAGTTATATTTTCATAATATTTTAACCCACATTCATATTCAATAAAGATACACTCTGATCACAGTTTATGATCTTTCTGGAGTCATTTAAAGGCAGTCACTTTAGCAGTAAGTTATAACTTTATAACAGTATTTTAATAAGTATATTGCAGTACTATATTGCATTTAAACACTCTGGACATATGATTATTAAAAATAATATTTGCACATGGAAAATGTCATTGTAATGTTCTTCTCCCTCTTCAGAAATTTTTGAAAATTTTATGAGAGTTAAATTCTAGAAGATCTGTGATCTTGGATGTTCCCCAGACTGATCATGAGACTTTGGACAAATCACTTCATCTCTCTGCAAATCAGTTTTGTTATCAGGGAGAGGAAACAATAACACACTTCAGAGCATTCTTGTTGCAATATAAAAAGAAATTGTCTGAGAAAATCTTTGCCCGATTTAAAATGCTATTCAAAGATTAGTTACCCTTCCTGACAGTGCCATTTGTGCAATTTACTGCTCTTAACAGAAAGTCTTCATGATTGGTTTGTGCTGGTGCTGGCTGAGGTAGTGTGTACACATCCATTCCTCTCCCCTTCCCTAGCAGAGATCTAAAATGCAGCACGGAGCTATTTTTACCAAGGTTGTCACTACTGAGGGAGCAGTCAACCAGTGGATGAAATAGAACAAGTGATTCATTTTAAAGTATGGTTTATTTAGCAGGAAATCTTCACTTCCAGCACTCAGGTACTGGAAAGTCTTGAGTCTCTACTTTCTAGTAAGATTTCAGCGGAACTGGTTAGAATAAAAAAGAATTATTACTGTATTCATGGTAGATAAATTTAGGGGGAAAGAGCCAATTATTGGACAATTGATAGAAATACTTACAGTTAAAAACCATGTTTTGATCCTAAAGGTAGGCCTTCCCCAGAGTTCTTTTAAAAATATTTTTTGCCCTGGCCAGTGCGGCTCAGTTGGTTGAACATCATCCTGTGCACCAAAAGGTCGCTGGTTCAATTTCCAGTCAGGGCACTTGCCCAGGTTGTAGGTTCGATCCCTGGTCAGGACTCATGTGGGAGGCAACGAATTACTACCTGTCTCTCCCCCTCTCCCTCTCCCCCTCCCTCTCTCTGTCTCTCCCTCTCCCTCTCCTTCTCCTTTTCCTCTCCCTCTCCCTTCATATCTCTTTAAAATAAACAAAAACATTTTTTTAAAAAATAGGCTGGTGGAAGGTCAATTAAAAAAAGAAAGAGAGACATATGTACTACTATTTGTAATACTTTAAACAATAAAAAATAAATAAAATATTTTTCTTACCTTCTTAAGCCCAGGAAGTAGTTTAAACATTTTTGTATATAATTATGCAAATCCACAAGTCAGCTTTTCTTCCTGAAACCATCAAATAACACTTCAGTATGTGGTCTCAGGAGGGTTATTACATGGAATAAATAGATGCCATTATGTGTCATTTCGCCCATCAGAGAATACAGTAGCAATTATTGTGTTGTAAAAGGAGCAGATTCAAAATGATCACATTGCATTATCTACTAAAGGCCCGGGGAAAGTTGAATAACTATTACTTAAGGCATTTGAGCCTCCTTTGATAGAGGTTTGTTCCCATTCTCTTCCTATCACATGTTCTATTCACTTCTTTGAAAATAATTCCAAGACAAGTTACCCTGGTTTTAAAGACATGAAAGATAAATGATAATATCCTATGCTTTGGTTTTTCTCCCTACAATGCCTTCAGATAATGTAAGGTCGATCACAGCTCGTGATATAAAATATTAGCTGTTGACTCACAGTTACGCTAGAAAGGCCAATGTTACAGACTGCCAGGATAAAGATGATTTTAATTAAATCGCACAAATCCCTTTGTACTGCGACGAACCCTATGCAGGCTGACTGCCTCTGAGCCAGCCGTTCTGGCGTGTGTAGAGTTAACCAGGTTACTGGCTTCCTAGTTAACTTCTTTCACCAGGAATGCAATTCATGTTTACCTATATAAGGAAACCTGTTCGGCTGACCTGAGTTTGGCGGATTTCTGCTCTGCCTGGGAGGCGTGTGAGCACACAGCCCGGAGAGGGGGAGTGCTCCGAGCTGGACAGAGCAAGCTTCCTGAACGCCCAGCCATTCAGCTGATCCGAGGCAGCCTGCCTGGAGGACCTACAGGTTTGCTTTTTCCAGATCCCAGTGAGGAACAAAAACCCCATCCTGGGAAAAATGGGGAAGCTGGTGAGTCTTACCGATCTCTCTCTTCTCTCTGCTAAGTGGCAGCCTCGCTGCGCTCACCCAGGAAGCAAAGGGGAGGCTGAGCTCAGCCACTCGCCCCCAGCTCCTTCCTGAGCAAACACAATGCTTGGCAAATGCCTCCAGACAACTTTCCTGCCTGTTTTGTGCACCAAGAATCCACAGGGGCAATGCTCTGAGCGCTTTAGACACTCCAGCGAGTCTTTTCACTCACAGAGTTTCTAGACCATCCCGATGAGCAAACTTTCTCATCTTTGTTGCACTCTCAAACACTGGCAATGAGCCTCGGGGTGCTTTGCGAGAAGGCTGAGTCCCCAAGGAAGTCATAGTAACTCTAAGTGGGGTTCTCTCGACTGCAGGCAGCGTGATATTCTGCAGAAGTGCAATTTGTCACTGAACAGGCGGTCTGAAGGTATCATTTTTCATTCCTGCAGCAGCAACATGCTTGCGTCCTGCACATGTAAGAAAGGACACCTTCCGAGACACCGAGGACAGGAAGGAGCCGGGCTGGGCTTTGTTCTAGACAATGCGAAGAAGCTCCCTCTTGCATTCTGACAAGTAGTGTGTGTCTATGTGTACATAAGGCAGGAACGGTGCATAAAGGCTTTATGTCAGAGCCTTGCAGTCCACGCATTTAAGACGTGGCTGTATTCTGTATGTATACAAACATCTCAAGCTGAATGTAATTAAACGTGGGTGTGTGAAAGTGTAACAGGCTTGCTTGGGGGTTTTAGACTTGGGAACAGCAAGTTATGAGACAACCAAGAAAGAAGAAAAACGGTTGCAACTGAGCTCTGAGGCACAGGTATAACTTTGGGAGAAAGTCTGTTTTGGAGTGCAGCTGTCAGAAATGACTTGGGAATCAGGTTCAAAATCATATTATTTTTATTTTTATGTCAAGGTGGCTCTTCATGGAGTTAGCTTGGCTAAACATTTTGAATATTTGATGGCTCCTCTATCAGAGAAATATTGTTGTTTCCTGACACACAGTGACTGAATCCTGGGGGTCTGGGAAGCAGGATTGTGCTACCAGTTACAGCAAGTGGCACGAGGAACCGGTCTTGAATGTCTCATAGTCAGTAATTAATTTCTTAAATCAACCTCAAGAAAAGTAATAAGGTCAAACAAGCAGATTGGAGAGAGTGACCACTTCTTGAAAAAGTGCAGTCATAGCCCATTCCCCACGAAGGCTCTGGATTGAATATAGGGAATGGCAGCTGCTGATTCATAACAACAAAAGCCGGGGCCAGTTCTATGGGGGGCTCTTGACTTGAAAAAGCGTAGCGATTCATAGTAACTTGGTTTCAGTGAGACCTGCTCACCTCTACGAGAATGAAGCCCAGAAAAGCAGTGCGGGTGACTCAGTAGCAGTTTTAATAAATAAGATTCTGAATAGCACAGAAGTGCAGAACTGGGGAGACTGATGTAAACGTTTTAAAGCTTGTTATCTCTTAGATGCCGCTCCGAAAAACAGGAGTCTTGCTATTGCGTTGCTTTCGGTGGGAATCGGTCACCCAGGAGACACAAAACACTATTTCAAAATATACGGTTAATAACAGATGTTTATACCAGGCTGTCTACCCCCGCCGATGAGATGGCTTCCAGCCAAATCAGCCAGCACGTCTGCCGGTTTTCCTGTGAGTTGATATGTACACAGTTATTATACACTAATTACATCAACAGCCAGGGGAATATATAACCAGAAAGACAGATAAGTCTCCTGGGTCGGGGAGAGCAGGGGGCTGAGCACAGGGTTCTTGAATCTCACGTTTAGAGCTCTCCTTACCGGGAGCCTATGAATGACTGGAGAGGACTGGGGTCCCGGCTCCAAAATCCACTTATCCTTGGCTCCGCAGCCGCTCATTTGGGGGCAGTAATAGTGATTATTGTATTTAACACTTTGGTGTTAATAAAGTTCCAGGCCTATTTCTTCACAGAGATTAAAGTTATTTCAGTGTCCGGACTAATCCTCCAAGGAAAGGCAGTTAGGATGCAGTGGTGTTGCATTAACCCTTCCAAGTCACTGGTACTGTGTGCTTGTGGGGAGAGCTGAACCACCCTGCAGCTGCCCAGCCCTGTGAGATGTTAGCGTGTCCAGGGTAAAGGAGACTGAAAGATACTGGGGGGAAATAAAACCGAGAAACCAGTCTTTTCAGAGACTTACTATGCTGTTCTGCTGCTCGCATGCTTTGGGGCTCCCCACAGAAGTGTAGCATGTGAACTACAGTTTGCTGCTGATCACCCCGAGGAGCGTTCTTTAAGACAGAGCTTCCCAGCAGCTGGGCCACAAGCACCAGTCAATGATGACTGAGTTAGAGACATGCCCGGATATCTCTCTCTCTTGGCATCGAGGCCATCAATCTGTGCGTGGGCTGAGCTGTCCCCCCAAAGGTTCTCTCTGCCCCGCATAGCTCCCTCCATGTGCCCCTATATTGTATAGATAGAATCAATCTCTATATCTGTCATGATTAAGGTGACTAGACATCCTGCTTTTGGCAGGACAGTCCCCCCAAAAGCGGGACATCTGGTCACCTTAGTCATGATGCATCACAGCTAAGACACTGTGGCAATCCAAGCTCAGAATATAGATCATACAAGTCAAAATTATGCCGTACTGCACTTACCTGGGTCTTGGGGCTCAGTGTGAGAAAGAAGACACTAATTTTTATTGTTAAGGCCCTCTGTATGTCAACTAGTTTGCCCTTTTCATTTTATAAAAATTTTAAAGCATGAATGTGTGTGTGTGTGTGTGTGTGTGTGTGTGTGTGTGTGTGTGTGTTGTCCTATTCTTAAGGATTTTTTGACAAGTATATGGCAAAGTGTTTTATTTCCTGGGATCCTTTGTAACATTAACTTATCATTTATACTTCCCTTTCTCAAACTGCTATCTGGGTTTGTTTGGCTGGGATTCTCTCGCCACCAGTGTGGCCTAGTCCGGAGGCAATGACATAAAAGGACCTGGTTTTAAAAGTTATTTATTAAGTGTAAATTCTTTCCTTGGACACAGTACCAAATTTGTACACAGCGTTTGTATCCCTGGTGAACTTTCTCTGGCTTTCTCTGCCTACCATTTGACATCAATTACCTTCTCAAAAACATTTGGCATTATTAATTCCTGTTACATTCATTCAGCAAATATTTATTGAGTGCCTTTTGAAGTCCTGTGCTAAGTACTCTGGAGGAAAAGTGGGTATATAAGAGACAGATGAGTTTAAACTAGATCTTCATGCAACCATAGCATTTCTTCAAAGAGAAATGTCATTATTTGAATGATGTGCAGCATATAAAGTCTATTGCTACAAACTTCCTCAACCACTCACTTTTTGCTGGTCATTCTGAAGGACCTTCTTTAAGGCAGACATTCACAACTGGTGAGCACAAAGCAGGTGACTTGAACACAGGTCAAGAAGTTCATGCTTTCAGTGAACAGAGAGAGGATCTCCACGTCAGAACACATCAGGCAGATGCCAATGAACTTGCTACACTTCCACGAGAAAGACACCACCTTGCTCCCTGCAGGTCATCAATAGTGACAAAGAGCTGGATGATGCCTCTTTATATTTTGTTAATGTGATTTACAAGACTCTACTTTCTTGGGTTGTCAGAGGTTCCTAGAGTCCCGGGTGAAGAAGAGATATTTCCAGAGTCCTGGGGAATTAGGGAATTAGGATGCTCTTATACTCACTGTTAACTACTGAAAATTATTATTTTTAAAAAATTTATTTTTATTGATTTCAGAAAGGAAGGGAAAGGGAGAGAGAGAGAGAAACATCAATGATGAGAGAGAAACATGGATTATCTGCCTCCTGCATGTCCCCAACTGGGGATGGAGCCCGCAACTTGGGCATGAGCCCTGACCAGGAATCAAACCTTGACCTCCTGGTTCACAGGTCAATGCTCAACCACTGAGCCACACCAGCTGGGCTAAACACTAAAAATGATTAAGGTACAAGTTCTTATGGCGCAGACAAGAGAAGCCACTGTTCCCTTTCAGGTTGTGTGTGTATATATATAAATATGGCTCAGAATTATGGACCGCAAATTAATAACTGATGTGTGCCAGTAGGATTTTCCTAGTATCTAGGGCATTGACAAAACCAATTTAAACTATGTTGATATTTGAAGAAAGGTTAGCTGGCAAGGTGAGAGACAGGCCTAGGACTCCTAGTCAAATGTAAAAAGGACATTTCCATTTTTTAATTAATTGCTTGCAATCACATATAAGGGAATCTTCTGTGAGTGAACCTTTCAAAGAAATTGAGTTACTTTATTATTTCCAAGGGTTCCATTAATTTTATTTTTTAAAGGAAAATAAAAATGGCTAGCAATGCTCTGTGGGCTATGGCATTCTCAGATATGCTTGGTACTTAATGACTGTATCTGCATAAAGCATAGCTCTAAACTACAACGTGGGACTAAAGTAGGTTTACAGTTTTGAGTATGTAAAACACAGAGTTTATTCTTATTCTATTATTTATTCACATTGTATTATATTCCATACAGACAACTGTAAACCAACTTTAGCCACACCCTGCTTGTGTGCTCATGTGCTCGCACTCTCTTGTGAGTTGCTCTTCACTTGTCTAAACTTGAGACAGAAATGAAATTAAGCAGAACCACCTCAATTTGACAGTTTGAGTTTTAACACGTGACAGTAGTGGAATTTTGGTTCAAGAGCCTGAGCCAGGAAATGCTGCATTAGTTATAGGTATTGTTCTGCAGCAGAGGCCTTGGGTAGTTAAACCCAAATTATTTCCCCCCCTGAGTATCTAATCGTGCAGTTATTTAGATCTGTACTGACACACTCAGCATGTATTGCCTTGGGGAACAGAGCAGTATATAAACTACTAGAGGACGGATAACAAGTTTACTCGAACTGATATACTTGGCTTACAGTTAAGAAACAAAAGAATCGCAGTGTTTCCCAAGTTTTTCCAAAGCAGTGGATGGTGTGTTTAGCCAAGTCATCTTAAATTTCTCTGGGATTCAATTTCCTCATCTATCAATAGAGACATAAATACACAATTCATTGGACAGTTATGAGTATCGAAAACGGTCATGTCTGTGAACGCACCTACCACAATGCTCAATCAATAAGTATCAGTGGGATTGAAATGGGGGAAAGTGGATTGGGCGTCTTGAGCAAACAAGAGGTTGGAGTAGAAGTACACACACCAGTGGCCCATATGTAATGTTGCCCTCTCAGTGATTTAGAAATGTGCTTTTCAGTGAAGCGTGATGTCATTTCTAATGTCTTGTACTGGTCCTCTTTGCTTATCTTTGTTACCTGTTTGTCCTCTGTAGGTTTATCTATTTGAGACCTGAGTTCTAAAGGCTTCTTCCTTCTCTAAAAAAAATCTGTTATTTCAAATATGTTCCCCCTTTTAAGGTGTTTTTCTAAAACAAGTAGGTTTTATTAAAAAAAAAAAAACTCACATTGTATTTATTAATTTTAGACAGCTTGAAAGCTTTTCCAACAACTGTGGTGGGAGGGACTGAGCTAGTTACTAAATTTATTGATAAAAACCCACTTGTTTTACAACTACATTTTTCTGGTTTCACAAAAATGACTTCTCAGGGGTCTTGAGGATGGACCTCTCTCAAGTTATTATGCTTACCCTAGCCAGTGTGGCTCAATGGATAGAATGTCGGCCCGTGGACTGAAGGGTTCCAGGTTCGATTCCTGTCAAGGGCATGTACCTTGGTTGCAGGCACATCCCCAGTGGGGGGCATGCAAGAGGCAGCTGATAGATGTCTCTCTCCCATCAATGTTTCTAACTCTCTGTAGAAATCAATAAAATATATTTTTTTAAAATAAAGTTGCTATGCTCCACAAGGGTCCCACTCTCTTTCTCTTACTCCCACCTGCCACGCCCCACCCTAGTGGAATGTGCCATTTAATCTGACGTAGCACCTATCATGTAGAGAGAATGTATGCTGTGGGCTGATGTGCCCTGATAGAGTTCACGCCTGGGTAAGGCAAGTGGGAAGCATATGTTGCTGTTGTGATGAGGAAGCAGGCAGCTGTTTTAGTCAGCTCAGGCTGCTATAACAAAACACCATAGACTGAGTGGCTTAAATACTAGACCTTTTTTCTCATAGTTCTGGGTGCTGGGAAGTTCAAGATGAAGGCGAGGACAGATTCAGTGTCTGGTGAAAGCTCTCTGCCTGCCTTGTGGAGAGCCATCTTCTTCTCATGTGTTCACACATGGTGGAGAGACAGCCGACTCTCTCTCACACCCATTGGTTGCCTCCTGAGTTTGTAACCAAGGTAGATACTTAACCAGAATTAAACCTGCAGTCTGTCAGTCTGCAGCCAATGCTCTATCCACTGAACTATACCAGCTAGGGAGAAAATGCACAAATTTTGAGCCTGAATGTCTTGGAGTGGGTTCAAGTCTTAGCTTCCTCATGTACTAGCTATGTGATGCTGTTTCTCTGACTCTCGGTTTTCCCATCTTTAAAAAGTGAGACCATCAACACCCATCTCCAAGGGTTGTTCAGACAATCAGAATAGCTTCATACATGGTCAAAGGCCCTACATACATGAGTTACTATTTACTCCACAAATTCACCACCGATGAAGCCTGGAAGAGGAATAGCTGTTTTCAGTAACTGCCTGGGTGTGAAGTGGTGTGTGAGAATCTTGACAGCTGAGATTTCAGCACTCCGTACATTTACCTAAGTGACGTTTTCTCCTTGTTGATAATGTGCAGGGAAGCTATGAACTTCAGTTGTCTGGTGCATTTCTTCTATTTCATTCCATCCCCCTCTCCTTTTTTCCTCAACCTGGGTTCGGGAATGCCATGTAGGAATAAGCTACATTGCTTTTCTTAGCTGAGATCCTTTATCACTTGTAAGAGGACTATAGGGTTTAGAAAAATGTAATCTGAGAGTTTGCACTAACAGATGAGCACACTTGATTAAGTTCACGCTCCCTGTAGACTTCGGAGGAAGGTTTTACCATTCTACTAGTCCAGCATCAATTTAGGGAGAATTTTGTATGACGTGTGATTCCACTGCCCTTGAGTGACCTCTGCAAATTCCTTTCTGACTTCCAAAGATTCTCTCATTAAAGGGAACCATAGGCAGTGAAAGCTGCAGCCATCGGGTTAGGAGAACCTTGGCATAGGCAGGGGAAGGGGAGAGGGGCTTACACCCCGTGGAATCCAGGTGTTAGCTTCCCTCTCCGCAGGTGTTCTGGAATTGCAGGATGCAGGTCACTGCCCAAATTCTTCTGTTGCCTTCTTCGATTTCTTTCTCTTTGTTCTTTACAAACACTGTTAAGTCTCTTCATTTGAGAGCCGCACTTATCTCTCACCAACTTATTAAGAATATTAAGCTTTTCATCAAAACCCCCTTCAGTCATTTCTTCCCCAAGAAACATTTATTTTCATATATAAAAACATGTGGGAGACAGTGGGAGGCATAGCATTTTCTCACTTCGCTGGTGTAATGTTTGAGTGGAAGATTGTGAAAGCTCATAACCGGAATTAAACCTGCAGTCCCTCAGTCTGCAGGCCAACGCTCTATCCACTGAACTACACCAGCTAGGGAGAAAATGCACAAGTTTTGAGCCTGAAATACTTGGGAAGGGTTCAAGTCTTAGTTTCCTCATGTACTAGCTATGCCAGTCTGATTGATGCCTAACTGCTCAGATAGCTAGGCTGCACCTGGGTCTCCATCTGGAAATCTGAGCTTTTACTACATATACTCAGACTGGGATTTGGCTATGTGGGATGAGTGGGGAAGGAAGTGGAATGAAAGCTGTTATCTGAAATAGAGGTTGTAGGCATGTATGTAAGAGCTTCTTCTTTCTACCACCTTTCCTCTGCCTTCATAATGTTTTTTTCTACATGGTCCATTTTGGTGCAAGTCATTTCAAGATATAAGAGGAGTTTCAAAAGGCAATCCTAAAACTGAATTGTATCTTCCAGAGGGGCGGCCTCTTCACCTCATAAAGACCCAGTTGGCTTTAGGTTTGCTAAGTTCCAAGCAGGAGCATTCAATAGAACCTTGCAATTAGCACGTGCAATAGTAATTGCTCCAACTCTGGATTACACTAGCAAAGTGAGAAAATGCTATGCTTCCCACTGTCTCCCACATGTTTTAGGGATCACAATGCAATAGAAGGAAGCCAGAGAAAGAGTTCAGACCAGAGAAAGAGTTCACTTTGCCCATGAATGCAGTTACCTGCCATTAAATCATTTGCCCTCAGTTCAAAGATAATATAGGAGCTTGGTAGAATGATCCAGAGTGAAGATCGCTGTAAAGAGAAAACACATCAAACGTGACAATGAATGAAAAATGCTGAGAACTTCTGTTTCCAGGCCCCCAAATAAAGCTCTTGCAGAGATAAAGATGTATGCTTGATCCACCATCAGGCCTTCTGGTCTGTTTATCCTGTTCAGAAAGACTGGGATCTGGAGGAGTAAGGCCTCTGCCAACAGATTGTAGGTCATAAATTAGTTAATAAAATATGTCCCGTGTTATCTCTAAAACAGCTTATTTTATATATACTTGTCCTTTTGATTTATTTGTGTCTTTGCTTACTCAAGGCTGTATTTTGGTAGCATAAGTCAATATATGAGTTTTAGATTATACAAAGTTTATTTATAAATGACCTGCCTTCTGTGAGGAAAATAAAAGTGGGGGATGTGTGTGTGTGTGTGTGTGTGTTCTGTGAGGAAAATAAAAGTGGGGGATGTGTGTGTGTGTGTGTGTGTGTGTGTGTGTGTGTGTCTGTATGTCTGTATGTGTGTGTCTGTGTGTCTGTGTGTCTTGTATATAATTTTTTGCTGTTGATCAGGAATCTCAAAGTTAACTTGAGCTCTAAATATATAATATTAGTGATTCCAATGAAATGTGTATATTGTTATATGCCAAAATGTATTGATTTTTTAGTTTAAAATTAATTTTTATTGCTGCTTCCTAGATCTTTTCAGGGCTTATATAATTCTAATAGAATATTTTCACGTATTATTACATCTACTGCTTGTTGATTAGAGTCACTATCAATGATAAAGCAACACTCTATGTATCTATGTACATTTAAATATATAGAAATGTGCCAATTAGAAAATTTCTCTCTCTTAAGGACAATAAATTGTAGCCATTATTTACTGTTGTTGTTTTTTTTCAAATTCAGATGAAAGAATAAGAAAAGAAAATGTCACAGTACTTTAAGACCAAGTATAATAATTTAGAAGGTAAGTGGAAGTCCAAAGAGGTAAGGGAGAAAGGAAAAGAGAAAAAAAATAGAGAAGTAGGAGACATTAGAGTAAGTGAGGTCCCACAGCTGCAAAAAACTATTCACTGCTCCCCAGCCACGGACACCCTCCATATCCAAACAAAAGCTCAGCTCAGCAGACAAACAGGTGGAGGACTAGGGATCAAGAAAAGAAGGGGCAAGCCACCAATTGCTAGGAAATACTGGAGACTAGATAGGGGGAAAGGAGGGAGGGGAAGAAGGGAAGAATGGAGCGTGAAAGAGAGGGAGAGAGAGAGAGAGACAGAGAGAAACAGAGAGGGGTAGAGGGAGGGAGAGACAGAAAGCGATGACACAAAAGAAAGGATAAGAATGAATGAAACTTCAGTGTAAAAGCTTGCCAATGTAAAGCAAATGAACAAAAAGGAAATACAGAAGAAAGTAAGAAATGAAGAGGTGACATTGAAAAATCAAGAAATAGAAGATGAGACAAAGGGGATGATTGTGCTTGAGTTGGTGGATGGCTGAGGAGACATTAGCTCCCCAGGGGTCTTGAGGAAAGGATCAGACAGCCCTGAAATGAAGGTAGGCTCAGGGAAGAGAGCCAGGAGAGAGCACAAATAAGGGGAGGGTGACACTGCTAGCCCACGGGAGAAGAAGGCCAGCCAAGTAGTGGGTTCCACAGAATGGCTGCGTAGTCATGTCCTGATGACACTGGCCCCTGAAGGTGGCAGATCTTGTCTGATCCATAATTAGTTTTATCTGTGATAAGAGTGTGAATGCAATTTGCTTTTTAAATGTCCCTGCTGGGAAAGGCCTGTGCAGCAGGATCTGGGCTCCTCAGCTATGTGGTGCTCCAGAGGAGACTCGCTCTTCCTGACTGAGTCCACAGTGATTCTCGGACTGTGACCCATAGCTTGGTGGCCTAAAGAGTTAACCTTCCAAATGTCTTCCAGACTCCCAGGAGTTATTTACTTGGCCAGCAGTACCTCACTTAATATTTATTAAATGCTATGAATTTCTGAAGAGGAAAGGAAGGGAGAGGTTGCAGTGCATGAATTCATTTCCACTGTCAAGCTTTATCCCAGTACCCGGTGCTTGACTTGGTCACTGCAGGGCTGAGAGCCTGCCTGTGACATTCCAAATACAATGTCTTGTGGTTTAGACTTGCTCATTTATTTTGACTGTGCTTTTGCTCTTAATAACTTCTGTTTGTAATTCAGCAACCCAAGGAATTGTTTTTATGGCCATTTCGAATCTTAGACTCAATCACACATTTCAAGGCCCATTTCAGGAAACAAGTTAGACGCAGCGTGTTAGCAGTGAATTATTAATTCTTACCTGCAGCAGCAACGAGACACAGAGTGGTCAGGGAACACTCCCCAGTTGTTGACTTGGAGTTCCGCAGCTGCATTTAAAACTCCAGTGGGCAATTGTGAAGATGGCAAGCTTCACTTTGATACAGTGCCATAGCACCTCCATTAGTGCCCTGCTCAGAATGCAAACATCTGCTGGCTTTTATTGCCCATGTGTTACTTACAATGGTCTGTTTCTTATGACGTAAATCACTGGAATCAACGGACTATTTTTAAAGACTTTTTTTAGTGTTTCCCTAAAACGATCTCTCTTTACAATTGTTTCATAGATAATTGGCCCTTTAGGTTCATAGCGATTGCAAAGTTCATGTTTTCTGCTTTGGTGACCTTTCTCAGGGATGACGTTATGACTAAAGCACACTCCCTGCTGTGGGGTTTGTTGCCTTTGGGGCTCTGTGAAATGTAGCTCCATGTTAGCACATCAGGTCAAAAGAAACTCACATTTCCATTCACTGAATATGGGACAGTCGAACCGCTGGTTATGGCTCATTGACCATAGCTTTTCGGTTTGCCTAGGTCAGTTTGCCCTGCAAGGTTCACAGTTTCCTTCCCCACATATTTATCTTACCCTGGAAATGCAATCTATTTGCCCTCCAGGCTGTATGCATGCCCATGCAGATAAACTCAGGGCAGCAAGGACTATCACTTTAATTCCAAGGCACTGGCGGTATTTCAGAGCCTCTTGGTGGACAATGTTATCTTACTTTTATGGCACTAGGGGCCTGAAGCCACTGGGACTGCTGAAGAAAATGAGAGCCAGGAAACACAGGCTCTACCTATGGGAAAAACAAACCTATCGTCGAAACCTGTTTGGCTCAGTGGATAGAGTGTCAGCCTGCGAACAGAAAGGTCCCAGGTTCGATTCTGGTCAAGGGCATGTACCTTGGTTGCGCGCACATTCCTGGTAGGGGTGTGCAGGAGGCAGCTGGTCTATGTTTCTCTCTCATCGATATTTCTAACTCTCTATCCCTTTCCCTTCCTCTCTGTAAAAAAAATCAATAAAATATATTTAAAACAAACAAACAAAAACCCATCAATTATGATCGCAGATATGAGAAAAGATTGGCAAAAGGCATGATGAATAGTGGAATGGTCCTTCTTAGCCCGCTGATTAGAAAGGCTTGGGAGGACATGTCTATACATACTATGTCTTTTCACTTATAGAATGTTACCATGTAGGCCATCCAGAAGGGGACTCTCATGATATTCCATAAATTATTGCTCTTACTCAGATCGTAGGATTGCATAGAAGTAGGAGGCTTCCATGGAATTCCCAAAGGAAGAATGTTGGGAGATGATCATTTGAGAATTATGAGAATTCCTGAAATTTTCCCAAAAAATTAAGACAAGGACTAAATGAGAACTCCTAGAAACCAGACAAAACAAATGTGGAAATGTTAGGTTATAATGATTTCTTCCCACATAACATCTATTTTTTTTTTCTTACTCTCTCTGGGTTCCAAATAAGGAAATGAGTGTGTACCAAAGGGAAGCAATTAGGGGGGTGAGGGAAGCACACCCAGTGCCTCATGACTGGGAAGAGAAAAATACGGGACGGAGAAATTTGAGACCATTGCATGGAGTAACAGCTACAAAGCAGTGTTTGAAAGAAGAATGCAGTGTTCTATATGTCACACATGGAGAGAATGTGAGCAAGGGAGATAAATTACAGCACAAATTCATTTCATTTACAATAATTTGTTGAAAAGAGTAGATGAGTGATCTTGCAACTTTTTCTATATAGTCTCTCTCTCTCTCTCTCTCTCTCTCTCTCTCTCTCTCTCTCTCTCTCTCTCACACACACACACACACACACACATATATGCTCACATGATATTAATTGTTCCCCCATAAATAAACCCAAATAAAACTAAAACTAATGTGTGTGTGTGTGTGTATGTGTGTGTGTGTGGTGTTGCTTCCCATCCCAGCTAAGAAAGATGTAGAAAAGAACTCAGTTTGATTTTACAATCCTTCATTTTCCACAGCCCCCATCACTAGCTGTTGAATGATGTTTAAGGAAATACAAATGGTATAGGCATCAGGAGAACAAACATTTGAGCTACACAAAGCTAAAGTAGAATTTCTGCCATGTCACTTGCCAGCTGCATTTCCTGATCTTAACACTGAAGTCCCTGACCTTCATTTCTTTCACCGCACGCCCGCCAGAGGCATTTGATAAGACTGAATTAGAAGATGTGTGTGTAGTATTCTCGCATAGAGTATCTGCTCAACAAATGCTGGCCAGTATCACCCCACTAGGTTTCTTGAGACTGGTGGTCTAATGTTTGATGAACACGTGAGCTATAGAACTGCCGCTCTGAAGGACAAATCATACAGAACACAGCGCTTTTGGGAAGAAGGTACCCACTGAAAAGCTTCTGAATCTGTTGCTTAATACTGCTTTTATTCCAAATCACTGAGAATGGTTTAGACTTCCTTCAGAGGTCTGTGAGCTTAGGCAGGACTTAGGATCTCTTTGTTAACATAGCATGTCGAGACAGTGCCCTGCCAGAGCTGAAGGTGGACATTCATTCCCTATCACCCTGTCCATTCATTTCACACTGGACAGCTTTATACCTTAAAGAATCTTTCTGAGACTAGATCGACCTAAAGCTTCGCATATAAAACATTGCTCAAGTAAATTTGAACTAATGCTACTAAAATATTCAGCAATTGCAAGCAATGGTAATGTATGTTGGCTCAAAACGAGTTTTTAAGAATTTTGCCTGGAGACAATTTCTCTGAAATGCTTGAACAAATTAAGTACAAAGTTAAAATTTGTTTGGAAGATGGTGTTTTATCCAGACTGGTTTTGTATTTCTTCTTGGGTCAGAAACATGTTAGTCCTTTTAAAAAGACACATGTCCCGAAGACACGTTTCAAGAGGGCAGAAACCCTAATCAACAACAAAGTTCTATTTCTATAAATAAGCAAAAAGAGCAACGATAATGAATGAAAGAAATTAACATCCGCTACCATCTCCTCTTCCTGTCACTCTCAAGGAAATGTTCTTTGTGTGTGTGTGTGTGTGTGTGTGTGTGTGTGTGTGTGTGTGTAAGGAAATGGTCTTTTGATGGAAAAGGAAACCAAGTTGAAGTCATCCTGAGATTATTAATAATTGTAAGTTTTTCAAAGAATTTCATTGCTGGAGTCTACTTAACCATAAACACTTCATTTTACTTATCCTCCTCTTAGATTCCGAGGCACAGATGAATGATTTATTTGCTTGTTTTACTGAAAGGGTAGATTACAAAACTATTTCTCTGTAGTGTTTTAGAACAAAGACCACTGAGGACAGCACTTACAATTTCCTGTCCTTCAAAGAGCTATCTGAAAATTAAAGAGCACGGATCTTCCTTGCTAGGATAACTGAGAGCCTTGAGTAAATATTTTTTTTTTCCTTCAAACACACCTGATCCTCCAAGAGTGCTTATTTGTCATCACACCTTGCCATGGAGGTGTCAATTATTCCCAGTCTTACAGAATAACCAACGAGGCAGGAAAACCTAAGAGCTCAGCATCAAAGGGCTGAGACAGCCCTGTCTTAGTGCTAGAATTTGGACCCTCTGGTGAGACCATCATTTGTTTTTCTACTAGAAAAACTGTGGTAGAAACAGAAGCTGGTCTTGCTAGCTCAGCTGGCTGGATAGCCATTGTCTCCTCTCTCCTTTATTGTGCCACGCAGGCCCTGTCTGAAAGATGGTACCTTGGTCGTAGCTATCTTTGTTTCTCCACAGCCTCTCTGAACATGCTCTCAAGTTCCATTTTGTAGGTAATGATGTTTGGTAAGCAGTATTCAAAGTGGCATATATGAAATTAGTTTTTCCACATGCACAAGAAAATAGTGTTCAGAGTAAAATCATTTGGAGTCTATACAGTAGCATCAAAGATGCAATTTAGTTGGTTGTTATTATTCACTGTTCATTCAACAACTTTTATGAACTCACTGTGTTCAGGGAAATATGCTGGATACGTAAGGATAGTCAGAATATTGTGAAGAATTCAGCATCTCATACAATCTTAGCATGCACAGTTTAAGAGAGGACGAAGCAACTCTAATATGAAACACAAGCCATTCGTTTGTTCAGCCACCATTTATTAGGTACCTATTTATTAGCCTATGGAGACACACGTCTCCTGCCCTCAAGGAAATTACAGTTTGATAAAGAATTTTAAATAGGTGCTAAGTAGAAGCACAAACTCCACATTTTCATTAGAAACATAACTTAAATATAGCAAGTGTGAAGAAAGCTATGATCTGTTGAATGTCAGAAATAACAACTCTGGCTTATGCTTATATCAATATTGACCTCATAAAGACTGTGTAATGGACAGAAAAGGGCCGAACGGTTTTGTTAGCTGTTCTTTTTCAACTTCTTTGCAAGCTATGGTTTCCATTTCCATTATCTATAATACCTAAACGAGTTCTGAAGAGGGCATTGCTCAAGCTTTATTAAGCTTCAGAATCTCCAGGTAAGAGATAGCGAGGAACCAGGTGGCTGGGTCCCACCTGCACAAATTCTGATTCTCCTGGTCTCGGGCCTGGGAGTCTGCATTTCTAACAAGTGTGCCGGCGCTGCTGCTGCTGGCCTCAGAGCCTATGTGGAGCAGAAGCATTGTCAGACGTGGGTGCACTATTGCAGTGCCTTGAGACTCAGGAGAGGGTAAAAGGGGCTGGGAAGGCCAATGCCAGGGGACTGAAAAGCAATTACCCAGGCTAATGCAGAATTGAAATAAGTTATTCTGTGGGCTGTTCCTGACCTCAGAACTCATCTGGTAAGGCTTTCGATTTGAGGAGTTGTAACATATCAAAACTGGTTCAACCCTCTGTGGTCAGTATAATCAGCTTGTTAACCATACAGGTGCACAGCTCCTGGAGGCCTGATGAAAAGGCTTAGTTTGCTGTCGTCACAGACCTTTGGAGTTTCTGGTTCCCATACACACCTGGGAGAATTATTAAACATCGTTTGCATATTTGCACTTGGCCGTCCCTGATCATTTGCCAGTGCCACAAGGCAGTTCAAGTTATGAGCGGAGAAGCCACACAGACCCCATGGAGGGAAGCTGAGGCAAAGGACATATGGTTGGAAGTGAGCTCATAATGTCCCTAAGAGTCAAGTAAATCATGTCCCTTCTTTCGTGATGAGAAACACCCTGTCATTCACTGTTTCCATCTGTAATATTACTGGTGCAGTGTGAGGGTATGAGAGCATAAAATGGCGAGACAGAAGAAGTGATTTCTTGTGTTTGCTTACTCCTCACTGACCATTATGTAGCTTGTCACCCTTTCCAGTCAGTTAAGGTCCGCAGTCTGGAGTTCCTGGTCCTGTAAAATGAAAATGTGTGATGGCAGGAAATTTTTAAAGGGCCTTTACCCTGGCATCATTCAATACCAGGTATTTTTGTAATAATGTTAAAAATGATTATTTTGAAATATGCCCAAAGGCATTTTAAAAAGTTATAATTATGACATTATCAGATAGCCCAGAAACTGCACTCTTAGACATTTCTCCCAGAGAAATGAAATACACAAATACCTGTACATAAACATTTATAAAAGCTTCACTAGTATTCATGTTAGCCTAAACCTAGAAAGAACACAAATGTCCTTCAATGCATATAGGGTTAAACAAGCTGTGGTACATCCATACCATGGAATACTACATAGCAATAAAAGGGGATGAATTATTGATACATTCAACAAACTGGAGGAATCTCCAGGGAATTATTCTGAGCCAAGCAAGCCAATTCCCAAATGTTACATGCTGTATGATTCCATTTATATAAAATTCTTGAAATAATATTTTAGAAATAAAGAACAGATTAGTGGTTATCAGGGTTATGGGTGGGAGGAAAAGAGAGAGGTGGGTGTAGTTATGAAAGGATAACACAAGGAATCCTAGCGATGATGGAACTCTTAATATCTTCATCCTGGTGGAAGATAGACAAATTTGCATATGTGACAGAATTGCACAGAGCTAAATACATATATGCACACACCAATACAAGTAAAACTGGGGAAATCTAAATAACTTGGTAAGTTATATTAATGTCTACTTCCTGCTTTTGATATTATGCTATGGTTTTGCAACTGTAACCATAGAGGGAAATTAAGCAAAGGATACAAGGGGTTTCTTTGTGTTACTTACAACTGCACGTGAATTTACAATTATCACAATAAAAATTTCAATGAAAAAGTTTTTTAAAGAAATATAGAACTTTGTTTTTTTAAAATAATAATAAAAATTCTTTTATTTTAAAAGGTAACAAATTATGCATCCTTATAAAAGAAGTGGTAACATTTTACCAATGTAAAACATCACAGCATTCAAATCACAGTTTGGATCGTCAAGATTCAAGTGTTGTATCCCATTAAGAAAAATGTGGTCAGTTTTCAGATAAAAGTTCTTCCTCTGGATAGCCTGTTCTCAATCGGTGCTTTCTTTATCAGCATCATCTCACACAGGAGGAGAGCTGGCCGCGGTGGCGATTCCACAGTGGTTGTTCCGGCCTTTGGCCATCTTTCTGTAGCTGTTCTTGCCCCAAGCTTTACCCAAATGTTCTTGACAATCCAGTATTTATTGTTACTTGATTCTTCTCCTTCAAAGCCATAGCCAACCACCAGAATGCCATGATCTAGATCTATGCTGCTGCAGTGCTGCTCATAATAAATGCCACCTTCATAGAACTGGAAGCTAGGATGGCTTGCATCTATAGCAACAAAGATGGGCCCCACCATTGCCACTGCCTTCATGAAGGCACTCTCCTGCTCAGGTATGTTCATGAAGCCAGTGTCATTGGCAACAGAATCTTTGGACCTGTATTTGCAGGGTCCAACCTTTGGATTATATGGATAGGACTCCTCTGAGGGCAGGCCTCTGTTGGACTTAATACAGGCATTATCCATTAGGCCACCATTGCAACCTTCATTGCCTTGAGCCTGAGAGCAGTCCATAAAGTTCTGTTCCCTCAATGAGATAAGTTTGCCAGTTTTCCGGAACATCTGCCCTTCAAGGGCATTGGTTGCACTAAATGCCCGACAAGAACCACCGTGACCCTAGTTCTTCATGGGAGTTACATAGCCTTCTGCTCTCCAATTCACAGTTGGGGGGATTTCAGCAGCATAAGGTTCCCAGAGCACTCTTTTCTTCTTGTGCTTCTCTGGTTTTGATGGCCATTCATCACCTGCATGAGTTCTTGGTTGGTCATGTCACCAAAAGCGTTCATTGCCAAGGTGAAGCTCTGTCTCCCTAGGTTGTATTCTTGGTTGTGCAGGTCAATCATTTTCATATTCGTCTCCCGCACTGTACTCCTTCGTCCTTCTTCATTCGAGCCAGGTAGCTTACTGTGTGTTGCCTTCCCTCGGTGCTATTGTGCCTCTAAACTTCCATCAAGTTTTGGAGCATCTGAAGCTTTAGTAAAGGGCAATGAAGAAGAGAGAAGGATTCATGTTTTAAAACCTTCGGGGTGCAGCCTAGCAGGAGCAGTCAGCACGTGCTGGTCCAGGATCTCCCAGAACTTTGTTTTTTATGAGCCACCCCAGTAACCAAAAACTGGTATTAATATGATTTAAAATGTCATTAAGCTCAGTAGTTCTCACTAATTATCTATCAATGGATTTTCTCTATTTTGTAAACTTTCTTAAAGTAAACTATTGAACATATACGAAAAAAATAAAAGAGGGTGTGATCCTAAACAGCAGGGAACGGCAAACATGGGTCCACCTGCTTTTGTACAGCCTAGGAGCTAAGGATGCTTTTTAAATTTTTTAATTCAAAAAATTCAAAACAAGAGTAATATTTTGTGACAAGTGAAAACTATATAAAATTCCAACTTGTCTCCATAAGTAGTTTGACTGGCACACAGCCACACTCCATTTCTGTATTGTCCATGGCAGCTTTGGGGCTTCAACAGCACTGTTGAGTAGTTGGGACAGAGACCACCTGACTCATAACCCCTAAAACATGGACTGTCAGGCCCTTTACAGAGAAAGTTTGCCCACCTCTGCACTAGAGGGCTAAATGCCCAGGGTTTGCTGGTATATGAGGGCTTCCCATTGTCACTAGGACTTCCTAAGGTAGCCCTAACAAGAGGCATGTGATTTCTAGGCATTCCCTAAGAAAAAATAAGAAAAAGAATGCTAACAGTTCAGAAACGCAAACTCGATAGGAAAATGTCCTAAGTGTCACTGCCTGAGTCAATGGCATGTCCTCTTGGGTTATTTTTTTGTATACTGTGATCTTCTATCAATAGAAGAAACATCACGTTTTGATATACTCAACCGATAAGACAACAGGCATCTGTTTAGAGACAGCGGGCTGGGTTTCTTGTGGAGCGCAGCAAAGGACGTAGTCTCAGAGTGAGACAGACTTAGGTTCAAGTTCAAATCACCACTCATTCATTTATATGACAGCTACGGTGTCCATCTTTCTGGATTTTCTTTACTCTTCTTCAAAACAGATACCCAGTCTCGGGGATGTGGAGGGGATTCAGTGAACTCATGTCAAGTATCTGACATATAGTGGGACTCAGTAAATGCTAGTCCAGGATGGGAGACCACTCATCTGGGCTCTCCATACCTCACACCCCTCAATTCCACCCCAGAATTTACAAAGAGGCCTCAGAATCCCTTTTCAGACATCACTCTAGCTCCATTTCTGCAGTGTTCTTCACAGGTGTCTATAGAGTATCTTTTTTCAAAACTAGACCATCTCCCTGTTGCCCAGACCACTCCACTGAGAGACCTAAGTGTAAGCTCTGACACAATGGAATATAAATCAAATCTATTTTTCAATTATAGGATGAAATATGTCTTCAGTGCTGGGGGAACCCTGCAGATTGATGTTATCCCAGTAGGTTCATTACTAGTCTCCAGGAATAGGCCAATCCAGGTTTTAAAATGTTTCCAGGCCTTCAGGTTATAAGGACAACCTTCTCGCTGAAATAAGACAGTGAAAGGAAGCATGCAGGGGGGCTGGCTTGCCAGGTCATCGTGGGTGAACGTTCAATTCTAAGTGCCCTGGCTTGCCATTAATTCTCCACACTGGTTCAGTGGGAACTGAGGAGCACTTCCCATACAACTTCTCTTTGGGCAACTCATGCTGTGGCTGGGAAGCCTGTGTTCTATGCCCGTGGTCGGCAAACTGTGGCTCGTGAGCCACATGCGGCTCTTTGGTCCCTTGGTGTGGCTCCTCCACAAAATACCATGGCCTGGGCGAGTCTATTTTGAAGAAGTGGCATTAGAAGTTTTAAGTTTAAAAAATTTGGCTCTCCAAAGGAATTTCAATCGTTGTCCTATTGATATTTGGCTCTGTTGACTAATGAGTTTGCAGTCCACTATTCTATGCCATGCACTCTGAAAAGGCATAAAATCCAGTCTCAGGTGCCCTCCCACTCTGGGCCAGGCAAAGCAGGACTGGAATGGCCCCAGTGCTGATGAAGACATGCATCCCCAATCATTATTTGATCAATCATAGAGATGCTTAGAAAGGAGTGTTTTAGGGTGCTGGTGTTTATCTAGTTTCCAATCTGGTAGGATATTGGCATGAGTGAAATTGGGTGGGGGATGTTTAAAAAGATGATGAGTGATTTTTTTGGATAGGGTCAAATGAGTATTTTTTGGAGCTTGCCAATCTTTTTGCTTCAGATCTACGGCTTAAATTATTTAGTTTCTTGATGTCACCCCTCTTACCCATGTCTTAAAGATATGGCACTCTAACAACCAGCAGACTGCATGAATGAGCCAATGTATTCTTTTCTGTGTGGCCACTCAAGTTTAGTTGCCTACAGATAAAAGAGAATTGTGTGTTCCACTGTAGCCTGCCTTCCTCCCTCAATGCTCTGTCGACACTGCCCCCCAAAATGCCCCTGCTGGCCTCTTCTTGGCTGAATCCACTCAGTACTTTAGCCCTTACTGTCCTTCAACTCTGCCATACTTTCTGTTTGTTCTGACATTTCTTATGCATTGCTTCCCAGATCTTTAAATAACAATTTAATTTGACTGTGAGACAATTACAAAAGGTATAATATAAATAGTGGGAATACCAGGAGAAAAAAAGAGAGAAAGAAACAGAAACAAATCATTGAAGTAACAATTGCTGAGAATTTTCCTAAATTAATTATAGAAACCAAACCACAAATCCAGGAAGTTCATAGACACAAAGCAGGATAAATATCAAAAGTCTCTACCTAGTCATATATTCAAACTGCAGCAAACCAAAGACAAAGAGAAAATCTTTAAATTATAGTAACAGCTGCTTATTATGTACCACACATAACATTTTACTTACATTATGTCATTTTATTTATATGGAAATATCCATCTCTAGGACTTTATATTTATCCCCATTTACAGATTATAAAACTGAGAGTCAGGGAGATTAATGCCACTTGGTTAGTAAGTGAATTGTCCAAGATTCAGACTCAGGGAAACTTAATCTCAAAGGCTATGTCTCTGTACTAAGAAATAGTGCAGATGGGACATAACTTAGTATAATGAGTAAGTGTCGACCTCAGAACAGAACGTTATGAATTTCTGCATTGGGTTAATAAAGTTTAGAGCTGTGGTTACCCATTAGTATGGAAATTGTCAAACATAAATTGTCACTTTTAATATTTATAGAAAGGAACTGATATTGAACATAACGGCCAACCCATAAATGAAGAGGGAAACAAAATCAAACAAAAAGGGGGAATTTTTAAAATTCCAAGTAAGCTTTGACTAATTTTTAAAGCCAAGGGAAATAACATAATTTCTCATATTACTAAATGTAATTGGGCCAGAAATTTTTTGAATTTCAGTCTTGACTCTCCATTTATTACAAAATGAAAGCTCTGTAAAAGCTGGAAACATTCTAATCCAAAGGACTATTCTCTGATGATGAAGCTAAGCCCAGCAGAGCTAGCCTAAGCAGCCAGGATACCAAATGATTCCCAATGGAAATCACCACCCTCATGGCTATCACTGAGACTTTAATCAGTCTTTTTGGTATCTCCACCCCACCCTAAACCTTCTGGAAGCATGTTGAGTTCACACGATTGTTGTATTATCTCACCAGAACCACATATTGATTAACTCAGTAATGAAAGCTTTTTAGTAATGATGGTTTCTATTCATAATACTTTTATTAAATAACTCTAGAATTCAATTCCAATCTTATACTATCAGAAGATTTTTTTTCTGCTATTTTCATGCACAATTAGAAATACAAGCTTCCTACAAACTCTACAGTGGCTTTTTCCCCCCTTCATTGCACTCTGGATGCTGGTCAATAATTGATCATTTTGCCCAACTCAATATAATTCACTTTTAAATTTTTTGAGGGCCTGTTATTTGATTACAAGATGTTTAAGTCTGCTTATTAATGATTCCTCACTAATATTTGCTTGATGGAAGAAAAAAGGGAGAATGGCCAATAAAATTCACATAAAGAAGCTATATGCAGAAGCTAAGATACAGATGGTTACACCACAGTGTATTAGTGCTGGTGGCCTGGCGGGTGAGAGAGGTTTAATGAGGGTTGTCCCTCTTTACTTGAGTGTTCATCTGATGACTGAAAGTGCTGCTTGCTAATATTAGGCATCTACCAAGTTTGATCCCAATGCCAGTAAGAACTAAATGTAACATGATTCACTTTATAAATTAAAATTCCAAAGAGATTAAATAAGAAGAAAAAAATTCACCCACAAATACCATCATGGTGACAAAAAAAAATCAAAGACACATCTTCTCTTATTTCAATATGTGATGTATCTTTTATTTGGCTTCACAGTATTGACATTTAGACTCAGGAATTCACAAACAGATGGCTGCTAACTAACAAATGACAATTAAATGCCAAGAGCTTACAAAACAGTTTCTAAAATTCCTACAAAACAGTTTCTAAAATTCATACAAGACTGATATTCTTGCTTTCTTTTTTCTTTTTCTTCCCTTTCCTTCTTTTCCTTCCTTCCCCTTTCCCTTCCCTCCCTTCTCTCCAACTCAACTCTCTCCTTAGAAATGAGAGCCTCATAAGCTCATAGCGATTAAATACGCCCCTTGCCACATAGCTGGCTAGTGACTCCAAAGTCTGCAATGTTTCTTCTCCACCTTTCTGACTTGCCCTAGAAATTTAAGGGAACATAAATCTACAGCAGAAGCAAAGTGGAGTGAGGAATCAAAGTGGTAAATTGCTGTTGTAAAGCTGGGTGGATACTTGAAGCAATGATATTTAAAGAATTCAGATGAGAACTTTCAGAGGATATAAGCCAAAACAGGAGAGGGGAGGGGAGGGGATGGGAGCATCAAAATGTGCCAGGCACAGTTGCCAGGCCCCTAGGCAATCCAAAATAATGAGCAATATATCTGCTTTTGAGGGGCTCCGAGTCCCGTGGACCAGCCAGACTAGTCGGGACATGTTTTAACGCAAGGGGAGGGAACACATTGTGGGGAGGGGAGCTGCAGAGAGTAATTGCTGTAAAAGGAGAATACAAGGAGTTCTGCAGGTCACAGCCGCAGCTTGCAAGGCCCCATCAGCAAAGCCTACTGCTAATCTAATACCCTGCTGCATTCGCCGTTGTCTAGGCATCAATAACAATAAAACATCTACTGCTTCAGAACACAGCGCTCCAGTTTGCAGCCCTGTTACTGTATTTGAAGACGCTTTCAGAGGATACCTCTAAACTCAAGGCCTACTTTCTGTCCATTTAAAGAGCTGACAGAGTAAGAAACAGCTAATTAGCCAAAACTGGAGAAGAAAACAATATAGACTGCATTTCACTGGTGAAATTTGTAGAAATCCAATCATGGATTTTTGCGTATTTGCTTGTCTCATAGAGGAGTAACATATAGGAATGATATTTAATAACAAGTACTAATATTATCTGGGGATACCCTTAATGCTTTAGTGTCCTATCACATATACATCTGATTTGGCATAAGGGGGTAGAAAAACCTATCCGACAATTCCTGTATCTCATTGCAGTGGTTTCAGTCAGCATGCCCTTGCAATGGGAGCCAAGGACTCTGCATCTCAGGGTGGTGACTTTCTCTTCCAGACAGAGTGGGAAAAGCACTGACTGTGTGCTTGGATGAGTGGGCTTAAAGGTTTCCCTCAGCCCTTTGCTGGCTACATGACCCCAGCAAATTATTTAACCTCTCAGGAAAATGAGAGAAATTTGACCTACTTTGTAAGGTGAGTAGAGGACTGAGTAAAATAATGCACCTAGTAGTGCCCATTGCAGGGTTTCTGTTCTGGTGGTGAGGGTCAAGTTGGCTCTTTTCATACAGGGAGCTGATATCGGCATTGGAGATTAGGACGGACTGGTAGTGTCCCATGGGTTGCTCTGAGGCAGGCTGAAGGGGAGTATGATGCTGCACAGGCTTGGTGTATTAGGCCCCACTGGAAATAGGACTCCAACTGTCCTCATACTTCCTGAAGAGCTGGCTTTTAAATAATTAGTATTGTTATCTCTGAAAATAGAAGATAGAATACAGGGAATGCCTGGCCCACCAAGGCAGTCACTGTAGCTTGAATGGATTAAATTATGTTTGGTCATCTTAAAATTAGCAACCAAGTTTTTTGCAGAGGTTATACTGACAGATGTAGCTTCATTGAACAAGGGGACGAGAGACAAAACAACATCATGATTTACTCAAGTAGTATTCAAATCATTCATTTTCTTGACTTATAACTATAAGATACTCTTTTTTTCTAATGGTCAGTTATTTTAGAAAGTACATAAAGAGTATTTGGAAGCATTTAGACTCCTCCTAAAATGTATCCATCATGTCAGTATGCCCCCACAAGCAGCTGTTGAATGAGTTGGTGGGAGACCTATAGAAAAAAAAGAGTGTTGAAATTGTCATTCATAAAAACTCAAGAGTTCTCTAATCAAGGGTTATACTGGAGGCCCCAACTTTCTGCACACGCTACCCTCCACATCTGTGGTGAGCCATGCTGTGCTTAGAGAAGAATGACGGGTACACGCCCACCTTCTCGGACAAGCCACATTCTTTCCACCTGATCATCCTGAACATGGCCTAGTTTTGGTTTTGTTAATAATAAAGACAGGGTATTAAATAGATCACAAGATGCAAGCTACTCATAGAAGGCTTAATGCAGCACCACAAGTTAGGTCGAGATGGATTATGTCAAGTATTTTTCTCTTCAGCCCAAACAAAATGTGGGGCTTGTGTGAAGCAGGTCATTAAAGCATCAGAAAGAAAGAAAAATGATACTAATTCACTTTTCATCTCTCTGTAAACAGAATTTATACTATTTGGAGACATTATACCATTCATGTCAGATATGCTAAATCAATTGCTAAATTGATCTGTTGCTAAGTCAATAACCATTGGTCGGCTTCTATATAATGTGACATAATCCACATAAGATTATCAGCAGCTTCTAAAATGCACTTTTTTTTCAATTAGAATAAATTACTCCTGGGTAAAAAAATGAAATTTATGAAAACCATGAAGAAAAGCTTTCTCTAAATCCACATCAGCTTTACACTAGATGGCTGATGAAGATTTATGTTCAATTTCTTATTTATTCTTTCTTCCCACATTTTGCCTCTTGGTAAACAAACTCACAGCCTCATTCCTCCATGAGAAAACCAGTGTGTAGAGATTTGCTTGATGGCCTTTACTGAGCAAAGGCAGATAAGAAGTTTTATGGGTAGCGAGATTTAGACTTGGAGGATTTACTCTTGGATTATAACCAAGACAAGGGAATGAAGCAGTTGGAACACATTTTCTTTAGGTTGTCTTTATAGATTGTTTGTGATTAATGGCCTTTGCAGAATTGTAAAATCTTGTAAGGCCGATATCAGGGCTAGTTCTGCTCTTTCTGTTGTTAATCTAAATATATCGTCATTAAAAGAGGTTAGTTATTTTAGCAAAAGGCAGAGACAAATGACTTGTGTTTTCATAGGTTTCAAACTAAAACCAGCTCTCTTCTTTTCCTTTAAAGAGCTCTTCGTACAAATATTATGATCTTTAAATGTCTGGTTTGAAACTAGTTTTAAGATCCTTCCACCAACTGCAAATATTGCTGAGTCTCAGAGGCATTTACAGGTTCTGGTCGTTTTTAAAAAGTGTAATCTTGGCATACAATTCTTGATGAAGGCATAAAAATCCTGCATTGAATTTCAAGAAGTCTCCCTATAAAAGCAGTCCTGGCCTTATGGCATATCAGAAAGATGCTGAGAAGCAACCACAATTCAAACAGAGCTAAAAGGGCAATCTGTGTACATTCTAGATTGATAAATTTATAGTGTCCAAAAGATAAAATGTGTCACCATATGTTAAAAGAAGAAAATAATTAGAGAGTATTAGCTGATCTTTTTTTGTCCAGTTTTTTATGTACAACTAGAAGCCCAGTGCATGAAAATTAATGCACTGGAAAGGGAGGAGGGGTCCCTCAGCCTGGCCTGCCCCCTCTCACAGTCCAGGAGCCCTCAGGGGTGAGAGGCAACCCAGCAACTAGAGGAAGGCAATGCCCTATCACACCTCTGCTGCCACCACTGCCAGCAGCACAAGCCTCAGGTGGCCCTGGTTACCTGAGCCTCAGGTGGCTCTGGGTAGCTGGGCAACAGCCATCCAAGGATTGCCTGCACTTCAGGCCAGCCCTGGGTGGCTCAGGGGCTGAAGAGACTGGGGGACTCCAGAAGCAGGTGTCCCAGCAGGGCTGAGGGCACTGAGTGCTTTGCAGAGGGTAAGAGCTTTGCAGAAGATTAAACATCTTGTGGCTGTAGGCGCCACCATCTTTGAGGTCATGACAGTCAATTAGCATATTCCCTCCTTATTGGCTGTGGGCACTGCCATCTTTGCGATCATGTGATGGTCAATTTGCATATTCCCTCTTTATTAGATAAGAGTTTTCAACCTGGGGTGGTTTTGCCTTCAGGGAAATACTTGGCAATGTCAGGAGGCATTTTTGGTTGTCTACCACAGTGGTAGGTGCTACTGGTATCTAGTGGGAAGAGGCCAAGGATGCTGCTAAATATCCTGCAATCCATAGGACAGCCCTCCTCAAAGAATGATTTGATCAAAAGCATCAATAGTTCCTAGGCCAAGAAACCTTGCTTTAGAATCTTCACTGAGTCCATGGAAAATACTAATTGTGTGGAGATGGAGTGTGTGGGTGGATGGGTGAGTATGTTTGCATTGGCTCAGTATGTTTATGAATTAAGGAATGGTCAAAGATTTGACATTTTTCACCTTCCAGTCTCTTAATGGGTCAGCTGTTATTTCAAAGATTTAAAGGGGGGGGGGGGATAGGTAAGTGCTGAATTTACTAGTATAATGAAGTCATGTCCCTTCTTGTTTCTTGATCAGCTTCCAGAGAGAAAAGAAAGGAAATCACCCACAGACTGAAGTTTACACTTATTTTATGCTTGGGTTAATTAAACAGAAAACAAATGGCAGTCACCATTTCAGGGAAGGTGGTATCCATGTCTTCATTGTAGAGTCTCCAAAATGCATTGCTCTCTGGGTAGTGAGTTGGTTACTCTGAGCTGCTGCTGCAAACTGTCATTTTACCCTGTGATTTATAGGGTGTGTCACCTTAAGTCACTCAATTCAAGTTCTTTAGCTGTGTGTCTGCTGACTGGTTTCTACACAACAGTTGATCTTGTGTTGGGAGCAGCTGGTTTCTCTTAAACGCCTGTGTCTATGTTTGCTGCATATCTATGACAATGTGTTCACACCAATATAATTATGACTGCATTAGCACTTGCCCTGTAAACCACATGATTCAGGGCTTTATGAGCAGGTCATAAAAACTCCAGGCAGAAACTTGTCTCAGACGTGGTGCTTTGGGGGTGGGCGCAGTTGTAAATGGTCAGTGTTGGTTAGGACCTTCTAAAGTTTGTGGTCATTAGAACCCCCATTTATTGGGTATCCCTTTGCAGAGCCAAGGCTATGTGCTATGGGATTTTGATCTTTAATTATTTAGCTAAACACGGGGCCTTGCCAAGTTTCATTCACTATCATTAATTCTTTCAACAAATATTTGAGTGCCTAACATGGGCTGGAGCAGTGATCCTTCAATAAAGAGCACAGAGTTCATAATTTCCTATAGTTTATATTCCACTGGATGGAGTACACGCAGGGAGGGAGAATGGAGAGAAGGAAAAAGAGATGGAGGAAAGAAAAAAGGGGGAAGGACAGAAATTAGGAAGGAAGAAAGGGAGAGAGGGAAGGAGGGAAAGAGGAGAACATATCAGGTGGTAAGAGCTTTGCAGAAGATTAAATATCAGGTGGTAAGAGCTTTGCAGATTAGAATAATGTACATTATTGCTACTTACTGTAGACCAGGGCAGGCTCTGTGGGAGGTGACCTGAATAAGGTGTCAGTCATGGAAGGACATTCCAGACAGCGGGACCAGCTAGGATAAGTTTTCAAGGCTCAATGTGAAGGAAAGCCCATAGGCTGATGGAAGAGAGGCAAGCACCTGTGGTAGCCAACAAGCAGGGCATCTAGGCCTTTCTAACTCTGGGTGAAGGGCTTGGTGTTTTTAAAGAGTGAGAGGTGAATGAGCTGATAGAAGTTCCCAATAGGTCCTTCTGGTAGTTGGGGACAGAGGAGCAGGGAGACCGTTTGACAGACTGCTGCTGAAATCTAGATGGTGGTATAGGCAGGGCCTCATATGCACCCCCTTTCAGGGAAGGAACGCAACTGAGGAACGTTTTGGGAGTGAGGTGCAGGCTGACAACCACTTCCTGCTAGAGGTACCATCCACATATGATCCGTGAGGTTAGGAGGGATGGGGAAAGAGCATGGGTTTTTCTTTTTTAAATTTACTTATGTTTTTATTGGTTTTATAGAGGAAAGGAGAAGGATAGAGAGATAGAAACATCAATGAGAGAGAAACATCAATCAGCACATCCGTGACCGGGGATCAAGCCCACAACCTTGGGGAGTTTCCCTGACTGGAGTTGAACCAGGGACCTCTTAGGTTATGGGTTGATACTCTACCACTGAGCCACACCGGCTAGGCAAGAGCATGTTTTTTGACAATCAGTTTGCTCATCTGTAAAATGAGTTTTAATGCATAATCTGCAGAACTGTGGTAAGGATCAGCAAAATATAAAAGCTCCTAGCCTGGTGCCCAGTAATAATCATTTTCTGTCCCAGCAAATCTGTCATTAACTCATATCAGCAATCAAATATCCATGGCCATAATTCCAGGATTATGGAAAGGTAAAATGCTACCTTTTCCTTGTTCTCAAGACATGACAAAACCCCTCTTGTGTTTGAATTGATGTATATATGGAGCTATTCCAGTTGCTGAAATTATTTATTTTTTAAATATATATTTTATTGATGTTTTACAAGAGAAAGGGAGAGAGATAGAGAGTTAGAAACATCAATGAGAGAGAGAGAGACATTGATCAGCTGCTTCTTGCACACCCCCCACTGGGGATGTGCCCGCAACCAAGATACATGCCCTTGATCAGGATCGAACCTGGGGCCTTTCAATCTGCAGGCCGATGCTCTATCCACTGAGCCAAACTGGTTTTGGCTTTATTTATTTATTTTTAAAATTAATTAATTAATTGATTTATTGATTTTTATTTTTATTTTTGCTGCTCTTCAGTTTCCACATCTGAGATCATGTTTTTCTTTGGCTTCCCACATTTGCACAACTTTTAATATATACTGTCTCAAGTTGCCTTCCAGAAAAAATAAAAGCAGTGTATGAGAATGTCCTAGTCCCTTTTTAAAATTTGAAGTATAATTTATATCCCATAAAATTTGCCCTTTTAAAGTGTACAATTCGGTGGTTTTTAGGACATTCACAGAGTTGTGCAACCATCACCACTATTTAGTTTCGAACATTTTCATCACCCCAGAAAGAAACCCTGTACCCCTGAGCAGTCACTCCCCATTTCTTCCTCCAGCCCTTGGCAACCACTAATCTGCTTTCTGTCTCTATGGATTTGCCTGTTCTGGAGACTTCATATAAATGGAATCATACAATGTCTGGCTTCTTTTACTAAGCATCATGTTTTCAAAACTTATTCATGCTATAGTCCTACTTCTGATCTATATATTTATTTATAATTTTCAAAATAAGATTCTTTTTTATAGTGGTTGGAGTTGGTAAGAAATTCTACCAATAAGTTTTCTTTTATCCCAAAACAGAATATGTGTTTGATTAGTCAGAGTTTATTGATTTATTGTCATTATATTCATATATCTTACAGCTAGAATATTTTCTTCTTGGTATGACTGAAGTGTTTCCATCAACAATTTCATCCCCTTCCCACCCCCCACCCTCAGTTTTGTTCTTCTTTGTTCTCAGTTCATTTTTGCCCTTTCCTTCTCAACAGTCTTATGCCGGACTGCCACACGATAGCCCATGGACAAAACCTGGCTTATCACCTATTTTTGTAACTAAAGTTTGATTAGAACATGGCCATGCCAGCCATCATTTACATATTGCCTGTGGCCGTTTCCATGTTATAATAGCAACTTTGAGTTGTTGCAAGAGAGACCATGTGTCTCACAAAACCTAAAATATTTACTTGCTTGCCTTTATAGCAAAAGCTTGTTGACCCCGCTCTAACGACTGACTGAGGACAGGACCTGTATTTATTTGGTTCTAATCAGAATGATCTGTGACTCGTGGTGACCTCTTTGGGCTGGGGCAACTCATCAACAAAATCATGAAGGTGATAAAAGCATTTGCTGAAATAACTGTTTTCCTCTACACGGGAGGGTTAAAAAAATATTTCAAGGAAAAAAAGATGTTAGAATATTTCTCAATATTTCAAGACAGAAAGAATGTTGTTGAGCATAACTGTTACCTTGAGGATTATAAATGTCATATTTTGGTCACACACACTCATACACACCACCCAATGGCATATGCATGTGTATCAAACTTGACAGCAGGTGAATTACTTAAACCTCCCTGAACTTGAGAAATCAAGTTTCCTAGGAGCTCTAGCTGGAGGCTGCCACGATCTCACCACTTGGGCTCCCATTACAATCAAGACCCACATGTCTGGATTCTTGTAGTAAAGCCCAGGCAATTTTCATGTCATTGCTTCTTTGCCTGTTTTATCTGGCTGAGACATTGCCCCAAAGCACTATTTGACTTGGATATGGCTTCCTTCCACTCCTCCCTGAATTTGAGGAACAACAAAGAATTTACAGTCATATTAGCCCTCGTGTTTTCTGAACAAAACGGAAACATGCTCTTTTTTTGTTAATTTCCAGTGCCTCCAGTGTAAATATGCCTCCATTATAAATATTCCCCTGTTGAGAGCAATCTCTTTCTTTACCCCATTGTGTCCCAGCTTAAGTCTCTCATGTGCCCCATTATCTTTATCTTTCTATCTTCCCCACTAGCCTATGGGCCTTTGAGAAAAGAAACTATTTCCTTTTCATGTATCTTTTTTCAATGCCTAATGAAGAATGTGGAGCTTCAAGGTGCTGAGCAAATGGCAAGTTGATACATGTATGCATGTACTTAGAGTTTCAAGCATTTTCTTTCACTATGTCATTTTATTCATCCATAAATTCATATATATAATTGATTTTTTTACAGAGAGGGAGGGAGGGAGCTAAAGAGTAAGAAACATCAATGAGAGGGAAGACACCAAGATGGCAGCATAGGTAAACACCTGAAAGTGCTGCCTCGCACAACAACTTCAAAACTACAACTAAAAGGCAAAATGGACATCATCCAGAACCACAAGAAGGCTGGCTAAGTGGAAATTCTACAACTAGAAGGGAAGAGAAAAGCACACTGAGACTCAGAGGATCTTTGGAAGTAAAGGCAGAGGTATGGAGGTGTGCATATAAAGAGGGCTTGCAACTGAGTATATGACTGTCTTTTTCAAGTGGAAGGGAGAGAAAAGCTCCTGACTGCTCTGAACTCCAGTTCTGGGTGAGACTCTGGGAACCCAGACTCATATGGGGGAAAATTGGACTGTCTGACATTGGGTAGAACTTGAGGGCAGCTTTCTCTCAGAGGTGCTTGCAACAATTACCAAGGGACACTGAGACCTGGGGGCCTCTTAGAGTAGGGCTGATGGGAAACCATTGCTGTTTGCTCCACCCTGAGACTCCACTCCATGCAAGCTGTGTGCAGAGGCTTTTGCATATGAATGGCCTGGTCCTTTGAAATCTAAACTTACCTAACAAACTGCAGCTGAGTCAGTGAGACCCAGAACATCCAAAAAAGGCCCAAGGCCCCACAGCAGCTTGCATTGCTTCACAGCTGGGCCTCATCTGGGCACCTCCAAACCCTAAACAAAGAATAAGAATCTGCAAATCTCTCTGTAGCTCCTGCAGATCTCTCAGGCAGAGGCTAAATTAGCACTTCCTTGGACAGCCAAGAGCCAGTGTACTCAGGGGTCAGAGTAGGGCCATCCAGATTACAACTCCTCAGATCCATAATGGACACACTCAGGGGCAGACTCAGTGAGCACCAAATCCCCACTGAAGCAAGTATTGCCTCATAAGGGTGTCTCCATCACAGAAGTTATCCCATCATAGACACAACTAATCCTCACAGCCAACTGGCCTGGAGGTCAATTCCTCCCAGTGATATCAACAATCAAGGCTTAACTACAACAAGACTGTGCATACAGCCCACAAAGATGTGCACCAAGAGTGTCCACCTCAGGTAACTAGGGAGGCTGAGCCACTGGGCCCCATAGGACACCTAGCACACAAAGGCACTCTATCGACCAAGGGAAGCAGCCAAAATGTGGAGTCAAATAAAAAGGTCACAATGAAAGAAATGGAGGAAAGCAAATGACTGGATATAGAGTTCAACAGCACAGTTATAAGGTTTTTTAAGAAATTTCTAGAAAAGGCTAATAAATTTAGTGAGACCCTCAAGGATATGAAAAAGGACCAACTAGAAATTAAGCATTAACTGACTGAAATAAAAAATAATATACAGAGATCCAACAGCAGACTGGAAAATCCCAGGAATCAAGTCAAATATTTAAAATACAAAGAAGCAAAACAAACAAACAAACAAAACAAAACAAAAAACAACTGGAAAAGAAAAAAGACTCCAAAAATATGAAGATAATTGTAAGGAGCCTCTGGGACAGCTTCAAGCATACCAACATCTGAATTATGAAGGTGCCAGAAGAAGAGAGAGAGCAAGATACTGAAAAACTATTTGAAGAAATAATGACAGAAAACTTCCCCAACCTGGTGAAAGAAATAGACTTACAAGTCCAAGTGCACAGAACCCCAAACAAAAAGAATCCAAAGAGGACCACACCAAGACACATCATAATTAAAATGCCAAGAGCAAAAGACAAAGAGAGAATATTAAAAGCAGCAAAAGAAAAAGTTAGTTACCTACAAGGGAGCATCCATATGATTATTAGATAATTTATCAACAGAAACTATGCAGGCTAGACAGGAATGGCAAGAAATATTCAAAGTGATGAATAACAAGAACCTACAACAAAGTTTACTGTATCCAGCAAAGTTATCATTCAGAATTGAAGGGCAGATAAAGAGCTTCACAGATAAGAAAAAGCTAAAGGAGTTCATCACTGCCAAACCAGTATTATATGAAATGCTGAAAGGTATTCTTTATGAAGAGGAAGAAGAAAAAGGTAAAGATAAAAATTATGAACAACAAATACATATCTATCAACAAGTGAATCTAGCCAAAACTGGTTTGGCTCAGTGGATAGAGCATCAGCCTGCATACTGAAAGGTCCTAGGTTCGATTCTGGTCAAGGGCATATACCTTAGTTGCGGGCACGTCCCCAGTGGGGGGTGTGCAAGAGGCAGCTGATTGATGTTTCTCTCTCATCGATGTTTCTGGCTCTCTGTCCCTCTCTCTTCCTCTCTTTGAAAAATCAATAAAATATATTAAAAACAAACAAACAAACAAAAAACAAGTGAATCTAAAAATCAAGTGAATAAAAATCTGATGAATAGAATAAGCTGGTGAATATAATAGAATCAGGGGCATAGAAAGGGAGTGGACTGACAATTCTTGGGGGGAAAAGGGTGTGGGGGTGGGGGAAGAGACTGGAGAAAAATTGTACACCTATGGATGAGGACAGTGGCAGGGGTAAAGGCAGAGGGTTGGATGGGAATCAGGTGGAGGGAAACTATGTTGGGGGGAGGAACAATTGTAATAATCTGAACAATGAAGATTTATTTTAAAATGTTTTAATAAAAGAAACATCAATGAAAGAGAAACATTGATCAGCTGCCTCCTGCACACCCCCTACTGGAGATGTGCCTGCAACCAAGGTACATGCCCTTGACTGGAATCAAATCTGGGACCCTTCAGTCTGCAGGCCGACAATGCTCTATTCACTAAGCCAAAATGTTTAGGGCCATCAATTCTTTATATTATTATTATTTCATTAAAATTCATTTCATTAACATTCAGGTGTCTGCTCTTTAATCAATCCATTCAGCTGTCACTGACAAAACAGCCATGCTCCCTGTGGGACATATATAATTTTGCTGGGTAGAACAATAGATATTACACAAAGAATTAAAATACTAGCACATATACACACATTTATAAAATATGTTAAGTGCTCAGGAGAATAATGATTGAGGGTCATAGGAGAGTCTAGATGAAGTATAATAAAAAGAATCTATACTGACTTAGATTGAGGAGTGTGAATGTCAAGATGCCAGTCAGAAACAAAATTCACTTTATTTAAATAAAAATGTGTTAATAAAGGGGTTACTTCCGGAGGTGTGAAAGGATTAAGGGAATTCAGGAGAGATGCCAATTTAACCAGAAAGTAGCATTCACTGCAGAGGCAAGGTACAGGGGCTTAATGAATTAGAGCTGGACATCTGTGATAGTAAGAGGAAGTCTCTCCCAGAATGGCAACCAAGTAGGAAAGGGGTTGGAAACACCTGGACATTCATCTCTTCCAGCCCTCAGATCTCTTACTGATGCTGCCCAATGGCAGAATCCAGCCAGGAGTCAGCTAGCAAGGACACTTAAGTTATACAGAAACACAGGTGGCAGGGACACAGAGCAGGTTGGAAACAGGTAGATATGGATAAGAAAGTGGGGGATGAAAGGAGATGGGATGTTTTGCGGAAAGCCTTTTCTAGGGCATGATATTTAAGTCATGGTATGAAACATAAGGAATTAGTGGTAGGAGCAGATTCCCATTTAGAGGAAATAGAATGTGTGTAGCCTCTGAGTTAGGAAAAGTACTCAGGGATCACTGTGGCTAAATCAGAGTGAAACCTGGCGTAGTGTGAGATAGGCACTTTATAGGTGCTAAACAAAGGTTGAATGTTTTCCCCAGAGCAGTGGGGATTTGTTAAGAAGGCTGAACAGGGGACAACTGATTGTGGTATGCAACAGTCTGGGGAGGGAGAGATGACAAGAGCTCGCCAAGGATGAGAATTCATTCCCTTAAGATGGAGAATCCCCCACCCTTCTTAATTATGTATTATTAGATGCCCGGTGCACAAAATTCATGCACAGGTAGGGTCCCTAGGCCTGGCAGGTGATCAGGGCTTATCTGTGGGGTGACAAGCAGGGTGATGGGGCCCCAAGTTGCACCCACTTTGGCTGGACTGGCGCCACCCACTAGACAGCTTGCCCCCCACCTCTGCCTGCTGGCAGCTCCTGCTTTGAGCATCTGATCTCTGGTGGTCGTGTGCGTCATAGTGACTGGTCATTCTGCCAGTCATTCTGCCATTCAGTTAATTTTCATATTAGGGTTTTATATAGATAGATTAGGCCATATTCAGAAAAGTTACATTTTCTCTTAATCTCACAGAAAGATAAAAATGGGACAATCATATTTATTTAAGAGTAGATTGCTGATATTTTTAATCCATTCATTATCATGGGATTATAAATTCCTCTGGTTTAACTGATCTAAATTCCTTCATCAAAAACTCTGGAGTGATATGCCTTAGCAAAGGAATTCTAAACTGGGACACTATCAGCATTTTGGGTCAGCTACTTCTCTGCTGCAGAGGCTGCCCTGTGCATTGCAGGATGTGTAGAAACATCTCAGCCTCTGCTTACTACATACCATCCCTACCCCAAGTTGAGACAACCAACATGTCTCCAGATATTGTTGAACACTCCCAATAGTCTGGTGTTGCTATTTTTTCTTCTACATGGAGTTATTTTACACCTATTTTACCAGAGATTTGGGGTTCCCTGAAAGTAAGGCCAATGCCTCATTCTTCTCTCTGACCGTATTTCTATGTACAAAGTCAGCAGCATATTGGGTGATCAATATGTATAGGATGTCCCAAAATATGTATACACACTTAGGATAATTATTACCGTATTTTTCGGACCATAAGACGCACTTTTTTCCCCCCAGAAGTGGGGGGGAAAAGTCCCTGCGTCTTATGGTCCAAATATAGCCTACACATATACTTTTAAAAAAAAGTTTTTTTACTTGCCCGGCTCTGTGTGGTCTCTGTGTGCTTTCCCGGCTCTAAAATGGTTCTAAATGCTGCTGTTTACTTTACAGGGTTGATTACATGTGTTTATAACTGTGATGTTGGGTTTTAATGCACATAAAATATTTTAGGACACTATTTGTTTCAGAATCTTTTTTTCTTCATTTCCCTTCTCTAAAAACTGGTGCGTCTTATGGTCCGGTGCGTCTTATGGTCCGAAAAATACGGTAATTCCAGTGAAAAGAAGGGAGCATCAATTGAGCTATATTTATAGAACAAGTGAATGAACATTAAAATGAACCTTAAATGTGATACAACTGTGAGCATGGGATTGGGGTTTAAGGAAACTTAAGTCATTCACTCCCACTACTGGTTCTTCTGATTAAAGAATCACTAGAAAGAGGGGAAGTCAGTTATTATACATACATCCCAGAATGTATAAAATATTTCTATTTCACACATAATTGCTTCAAATAAATCCATTAAGCTTTACAAATTTATTAGTTATCTAGATTGGGTTGATTAATTCCTCTAATCAGATTCAGTTAGTGAATTTTTTCTGAGCTGCATCTCCTTGAGTTGAGGTAATGTGATGGCTGACATTTAAGCTTTGAAATCAGAATTTGGATCAAATTCTGGCTCTGCCACTTACTACCTTGGTGATACTGGACAAATCATTAGCATGCCTTCATCTCAGTTTCCTCGCTGGTAAAAATATGGTGATGCAATCTCTCTCACCATTAAATTAATAAATGTGATTTTTTTATTACAAAAATTTAATTTGCTTTTGTTTGTACTATATTTTAGGGGAGAAAGCCTCTGTCAGGAAAAATATATATACAATATTTCTTCTGCTTTTGTCCAAGTAGAATCTTCTTTTATTTTTCTAAAATAATTCTTACTTATGGTTACACAAGTAAATACATGGAAACATTTTTTAAAATTTTCAATTACAGTTGATATTCAATATTGTATTATACTAGGGGCCCATTGCTGGAAGATTCCTACAAGAGCAGGGCTTCTTACGGGCTTCCCTCCCGCCACCGCCTTGCTTTCCACTTTCCCTCCCTCTTCCTTCTATGCTGTCTTCAGTCTTCACTCCTCCCTCCCTCAGTGTATGCAAATGAACTGCCATCTTTGTTGTGTTAATTTGCATACTTGCTCTGATTGGCTGTGGGCGTAGCGAAGGTATGGTCAATTAGCATTTTACTTTTTTATTAGTGTAGATTAGTTTCAGGTATACAGTGATTAGACAATTATATAATTTATGAATTGACCCTCCCAATAATTCTAGGACCCACCTGGCACCATACATAGTTATTACAATATTATTGACTCTGTTCCCTATGCTGTACCTTACATCCTATGACTATTTTGTAACTACCAATTTGTACTACATAATCCCTTCACCTTCTTCACCCAGTCCCCTTCTCATCTGGCAGTCCTCAGTTTGTTCTCTGTATCTATGAATCTGTATGTTTTGTTTGTTCATTTATATTATTCTTTAGATTTCACATATGAGTGAAATCATGTGGTATTTGTCTTTCTCTGTCTGCCTTATTTCACTTAGCATAACACCCTCTAAGTCCATCCATGCTTTCATGAATTATAAGATTTCATACTTTTTATGGCTGGGTAATATTCCATTATATATATATATATATATCACTTCTTCATCCACTTATCTGTTGATGGGCATTTGGGTTGCTTACATGTTTCGGCTACAATGTATATATGGGTGCATATATATTTCTGAATTAGTGCTTGATTTCTTTGAATAAATACCCAGAGGTGTAATTGCTGAGTAATAAGGTAGTACTATTTTTAGTTTTTTGAGAACACAAAGAGTGGGATTCACCCCAGTGGGATCTGGTGTCTTCTGAGACCTCCCTTTGAGTGTGTCCTTTGTGGAGCTAATCAGGTGGTGGTGTGTTTCAGTCTGAAGCCAGCCACTGGGTACAGTGTTTCTGGACACTAAGGAGGGCCACCAGTGTGGGTGTGTCAATGTCAGTGCTGCCTGTGATGGGCCTGGGGCTACTTGTCAGGAGCTACAAGGTGATCCATGGTTGGTAGCTGCCAGTGCTAGACTTGCATTCCATGGGAGGGTCCACATTGCAAACTGAGGCTGGCTGACACCAGTACCAGGCCTGGGTCCACTCAGCAAAAGTTTCTGGGTACAATGAGACAGGCCCCACCCACCTGGGGCCCACACACCTATGCAGTGCTGTGGGGTCTCACAAAGTCATCAGAGTGGAGCTAGTGGTGTTCACCAGGCTAATGCAGATTCATATTTGGTCATGTGAGGAGAGGGCTCAGCCCAGGGACAATGTCAGCCATTCCTCCAATCCCCCGCCCCCAAAGCCACACAATTCAGTTTCCCTCTATATGTCTCTGATGCCCCCAACCAGTTGTCCCTTTGAGGGAGCCCAAAGTGAATGCTTGCAAGTGAGAGTTTGTGAGCTGGACCTTTAAGAGGACACCTGTATCTCCAGTAGACTTCCTCTCATTTGGATGGATGGACTCCTCATTGATTCTCACAGCCAGATGTTATGTGGGCTCTTCCTCTCAGAACTGTCATGCCAGGCTAGGGAGGCCAGCATAGAGCTGAGATCCCTCACTTCTCAGGAGGGACATCTGCAGCTGAGATATCCCTCTATATTTTCAAGCACTACACTTCGGTGTGGGGCCAACCCATGTTGCATCTCTGCCACTCCTGCCAGTCTCAATGTGGTTTATTCTTTATATCTTTACTAGAGGCCCAGTGCACAAAATTTGTGCATTGGGGGATAGGGGGTCCCTCAGCCCAATCTTCACCCTCTCCAATCTGGGAGCCCTCAGGGGATGTCCTACTAACAGCTTAGGCCCGCTCCCTGTGGTTCTCTGCTCTCTGCAGGGCCTGCCTGCTCCACACCATGGCAATGGGCAAGCAGACCCTGCTGGGTGCTACCTGCAGGCCACACTTGTCTGCTCCCAGATTGCTGCAGTGATGGCCAAGTAGGCCCTGCTGAATGCTGCCTGCGAGCCATACTTGCCTGCTCCTGGGTTGCCCTGGCAATGGCCAAGCTGGCCCTGCTGGGTGTTGCCTGCAGGTTGCGCTTGCCTGTTTGTGGGTTGCTGCAGCTATGGTCAAGCAGGCCCTGCTGTCTGCTGTCAAGCTGCATGGCTGGACCCACCTCGGGGCGGGTCTGGCTGCGCCATCCACCCTGGAGTCACCAGTCCGGCCTTGCCTGGCTCCCTGGGCCCCTCAGCAGCCACAGCCACTGCTGGTCTGGCCCTGCCTTCCTCTCTGGCCCTTGAAGCAGCCTCAGCAGCTGCTGACCAGGCCCTCCCCCAGCACAGGCACATGGAGGCCCCTGCCACCCCGCCCTGGACGCTGCATGCACAACCTCCTCCTGTCCGGTTGACCCATCATGGCATCCTGGTTAATTAGCATATTTCTCTATTTTATAAATATAGATAATAGATAGATAGATAGATAGATAGATAGATAGATAGATAGATAGATAGAGATATATAGATTATAAGACTTCTGTTCAACTAGTCTTCAGATGGCTCTCCTGATAGATTGTTCTGTAATTTAGGTGTAATTTTCATGTGGTGATAGGAGGAGGTGTCTGCCTACTCCAACAAATTGATTCGAACTCCTAGAAACATCCTTGTCATAAAGGATTCAAACTTGTGAAAATACATAGAATAGATCCATGGAAAATATATTTCTCATTATCCCCACCACCATTACTTTACTCACTTAAAGGAAACCAGTCTTAACCGTTTGGTGTTCACATTCTTTATGTTTTCACATATATTTACTTTGTTTTTTACATAACTAAGATTATGTAATTTGTACCATGACATCTTTTTTTTCAATATCTATATTTCTTAAAAATATTTTTTGCCAATATGTTCTAATAAATTATGAATTCTTGGGATAAATATATTGTCTTATCTTGGACTTCTAGCCTATTCTTCATCTAAATTAAGTATGCACAATAAATTGGGAAAAATTGCCTAGAAACTTGCATCTTTCCAAGCTTCTTAGAGCAGACTGAGAAAAATGTCAAATGTATCATGTGTGATGCTTGTGGAATCGTGTGCTTTCCCATCATGGCATAATCAGACAACCTAAGAATTTTGAAAGCACAACTCGTAAGGAGAGTTGGCATTGATGTTAGTTTGTGAGCTTCCATAATAAAAGGTACATAGAAAACTGTCAATTGTATTTGACATTCAGGTTTTCAAATCGAATATGAAGACTGCCATTGCCCATTGTTGGAAAGTAACATACGTTTCCCATTCACTTTTGTGGGAAGGCATTGTGAAGTGTAAGTTCTGTGGAGTGCTGTACTTGGTGAGTCAATGTGGCTATGTAATCCCTATAAAAATCTAATGAGGTTTATTACATTGATGGCAGAATGTACTTAATTATTAACTACCTTAATGTTTGGTTTGGTGTGGTTAATTTCATGTATTTTAATTTTATAGCTTTGTAAAAATAGGATCAAGTATAGAACTCTGAAACGAAGCAGAATAAATTGTGTTTTCTTCTCACCTTTTTCTGTCAAGATAATCATTATTTTTTCTCTTTTGTAACAAAATATTGATCTATTTGGAAGTCTAATATCTTTCTTGAAATTGATAGGAGAACTGCTTTTGGGAGTTCTCTAAAATTGATGGAGTGTTGGGACCCACCCTTGAAGATTCTGAATCAATAGCACCAAGAATACATTTCTACACTAGGAGTGCCACTTTTAAAAAAGCTACAAATCTGTTTCTAATCTCACATTTAATTAAGGAACACTTCTGGTGGAGGTAGAGGATTGCCAAAGGAAAATGCTTTCCTGCTGCTAAAGAAATGATGAGGCAGGCACTCTGTTTATTTTTCTAACAATGTATTTTGATCCTGTGACAAATGTTTCACCATGGCTTTAACATTTTCCCTATTCTAAACTAAATTGTATACGTTAGCATTTTGATCTGTCTTGACTTCTAAGAACACTAGGATGCATTGTTGGTGTTGAGGACTTTTCTTTCTGGTTTCATGTGGGCTTAATTTAATTACATGGTTGATGAATGTGTCCCATTTGCAAAGTATCAGGTAGGTGCTGTCTTGCAATAAAAGATGATTAAACCAACAGTTCTCCATCTGAGGGAGGGCAAACCCATCCCTCATTAACTTGGGCACAAAGCAGAGGGTATTAAGTACTATCAAGAGAGCTAGGAAAACACTGTAAAAGGGAAACAAGGAAGGAAGTTCATTTAAATAAAGGAAATCCTGGAGGTCTTCTTGGCACAGGTGAAAATATTGAAAGATGAGTGACATTTGATAGGTTACCATGAAAGTGCTAGGGTTGGAAAACAAATATTTCTATGTGGACTGAAAAACTTCAGATACAGCACAGAGATAGCATGGTGGCTGTCTATTTAAGGATATAGGATAGGGAACAGACCAGTACTGTCCAATATAGCAGCCACCAGCCACCTGTAGTTATTTAGATTTAAATTAAACTAAATAAAGTTAAAAATTCTCCATCATAGAGAATTCCAAGTGCTTAATAGCCACCAGGGGCTGCAGGGGTTGGAAGGAGTGGTGGAAAGATGGTTAGTCAGTGTATCTCAAATGTTAGCAAGCACCTATGGAGCTTGTTAAAACATGGAGTGTTGGGACCCACCCTTGAAGATTCTGAATCAATAAGTCTGGGTGGTGGGACTTGATATTCCTCCTTTCTAGCGAGCTCCCAAGTGTGGGATCCTGCCAGCCAGAGGACCCCACTTGGTGTGGCGCCATTCAGTGTTTCTCAAACGATCACTGTCTTAAATTTCCCATGTCCATGGGAACTTATTTGACACTTATATGACACTTATTTTCAACAGTGAAAAATTAATTACTAGAAAAGGGGTTTTAACAATTGTTTAACTTACCAAAATTATATTAGTATATTCGACAGACTTATAATA